>NW_026555345.1:23971760-24556474 GCF_029017545.1 Prosopis cineraria | reverse complement strand
TCACCTCCACTTTTTCTCTTTTTAATTCCAGCAAACCTAGCACGGCAATAAAGTACAAACTTAGATGAAGGAAGTCTTCGGCCAAAAAAAAAAAAACTATATGTAGAAGTATACTTTAATAAAAAAAATGGATTTTTAAAAATTCATTCAATACTAGCCGGTTGGTTTGCAATAATTGTTAGGTGCGCCACAAAAAGTGGCTGGGTCTGCACCACGTCCCGCTGGACAGTGGACACCAACGTGGCGAAACCCAGCACAATAAAATACTGTTAATTCAAAAATATAAAATATTTTTAATTAAATTTTATTTTTTAATAAAATAAGTATATATTTTTAATTAATCTTATCTTTATATATTTATCTTTATTAAATACCATACAATAAATATAAAATTATTGGTTAAAAAATATTTAAAAATAATAATTATATTTTAAAAGGTTAAAAATATTTTAATTTTTAAATATTTAATTTCTTAAAAATATTTTAATTTTAAAATAAAAAAAGTAATGATATCAATTTTTTTTTTTTGGGGTATATCAGGGGAAGCTAACATTATATCAACTTTTTGGGCCCGCAAAAGATATGAACTTAAAACGATGTTTTTACAAATCACATTTCCAAAGTTGAATATCTATTCACTGACGTGACACGTTTTAACCATCTTTCCAGCGCTCCTTCTCCTTTTTTTTTTTTTTTTAAGGGTGTGTCCTAGTTAATTTTTTCGTCGACGAATAAAATATTTAGATGAATTAAACATCAAAGGTTTAAAATAATTTAGACATGCTTTCAACTTAAAAAAAAAAAAAATACAAATCCTAGACTAACCTTTGTTAATACTTGTAACTTAAATTTTTGAATCGTAGTTGGCCCCAAAAAAAAATATTTTTGATAGGACTTTCATCGGTCTTCCAGATCCGCCTTCGTTATTTTAGGAGATGAAGATTGATTATTGTCCTTCTCAAGGATATGAATGAATGAGGATTACGAATTCAACAAAAGTTGAACGGGATTTGCGTCAGAATTTAATGTCAAAAAACATTTCAAAACCCTAACAAAGCGGCTTATTTATTCATTTTTGATTGATTTTTATTAATGATTTTGGTTTAGAGGAGGTTTAACTAGTCATCTCTCGTTCCTTTAAACTGAGTTTTTTAGTATCATTAGCCAAAACAAAACTCAGTTTTTTATCTTATACCTCGAAAATAACAAATGAAATTGAAAATTTAAATCACAATTTTTATTTAAACAATCATCAATTTTATAATATAAATTATAAAATTTGAATAAAAAATAACTTTTTACAAAAGAATTTCTCATACTGAAAAGCAAATATAGAAACAATCAATAACAACTTCTATAATTAAAGTTTTATAAATAACCAATTATAATTTATTTGTAAATTGTTTTATCAATAGACAAAGGACAAATTTAATTATTTAATTTAAAATTATTAATATCAATGTAATATCCACACTAAAGAAAAATTATGATCTATATAAAAATATAATTATTATTTGTATATCTGGATTTATTGTCATTTACTCTAAATGAAATAAAGCAACGCGGGAACAAAAATGAGGAAGCGTTGGGCTAAGCCCGAGAATGAAAGCAACAACAAAACCGTAATGAACGAATCTGAGCACTAAACTAACTGTTAAATTGCAAAACACCAAATGAACAAATAATTAATTCTAGAATTTTCACATCTGCCATCTACATTATCTGTGCTTCTTTTCCATCTTCATCCTCGTATGGATTTACATCTTCCACGGTATGAAGTATGAACAAAACATTTTAACCCTTTCCGAAACGTTTCGGCAAAAGACACCACAAAATCTTGGCGCCGCCAAAACGTTCCCCCATCCTCCTCCTAGAATCCTAAATCGCCTGCAGAGACTCCGACCGCCACAACACATCGCCGGCATCAGCGTGATCAAACAACCCATCCAGGGTCACAAACCCACTGCCGTTATCCTCGACGCCGTACTCTACAAACACGCCGGCTCCATACCCAAGAGCCTCGTACTGCGGGATATCATCTTCGAACCCCAGAACCCGCTCAGATCGATACCATCCGGTCCGACCCGACTGAACCCCTCGGTTAACGGCTCCGGCTTGTCCTCCTCGGCGGGAGGCGTCACCGTCGGCGGCAACCCGAGTTCGTCGTCGGACGCTTCCAAAAGATGCCGCAAGTCGCTTGACTCGTGCACCGTGGCCGAACCCACCGGATCCGGACCCGGGGCAAGTATTTCATCCTCGAAACTCTTGATCACAGAGTCGAGACCCTGCATCGTCGGGTCCCGTTCGGCCGCATTATCAGAGTCATCAAGGATGTTCAACAAAGCATCCTCAATCCCCCCGGCCGCGGGCGATTCGAGAGGCGTCGTGGCAGAGTCAACCCGGCCGAGTTCATCAACCTCCGAGTTATCGCATGACTCCACCGAGTTCGTTCGAGAAAGCTGAGACTCGCCCGAGTTCACATCGGAGTCGGAGTGAACTCGGGCGATCTTAGACTCATGCAAGTCCTCGTCGAACTCGGACGAGTCATCCCGGACTCGCTTCCTCGTGTCGGCACAATTGTCCCCCATGGTAAAAGACAGAGGGAGGGAGGGAGAGAGAGAGGAAAAGTAAAAGGAGATAAGTAACAGAGAAGAGAATCGTGTAGGTGATGATGGTGGTGGTAGTGTTGGGGAGAGTGTGGGAGAGAGAGAGTATAGAGAGAGAAAAAAGAGTTGTTTGGGTGAGAGGAAAGAGAAAGGATGAAGGGTATATATAGGGAAGGGAAATGCAAGATAGGGTTTGTGTGAGGAAGAAAGAGACAGGGGCGTGTATAGCGGAGGGAAGGCTTTAATTAAAAGCTGCGTCACGGACGTCTCTTCTCGCATCGTACCCTCTTACTTTTCATTGTCGTCCTTATAATAAAATAATAAAATAAGAAATATTATTTATTTATCGGCGTGGCGTGTGTGATCCCTTGGAGGGACCGATTGTGTGGGGCTGTGACTTTTTTTAAATGGGAAGTTATGATTCTTTTCTTTTGCTTTCTTTTTTTCCTTGGTGCTCGTATCTGGAAATTAACTAAATTTAAATGGGCGAGTGAAGTCCGGAGGGTGGGGGCCCACCCCGACACAACGCCAAATGAAATCATGTGGTTGGTTTTTACTTTTTTTTCTTTTTTTTTGTGGTGTCTTTGGAATTTAGGAAGTCTCGTCACTGGTGGAACGCTATTCGTGGATTCCCCCTATTTATTTTTTAATTTTAAATTTGTTTTTGGGGGGGGGGGGTTTGACAAAGTGTTGCTATTTTTGAAAGCAAAAGTTTTGAACTTTCTGATTTAGTAAATGGGTGGTTTCACATAGAATGGAAAAATATTTAATTAAATGGGTATTGTGTGTATAAGTAGATGGATCTAACTTTGGGATATTTTGGGAGCATTTGACCCACCGTTCATTGAATTGGAGCAAAGGGCAAACCTAATAAGATTCCGACCTCGTTGGTTTGTGTTGGAGAGTTTCTCGTATTGCAGGCGGAATAGTTGTTGAGACTTGATATCATATTATGTGTTTGACATTCATGTGCACAGTACACCGGACATTGACGCTTCTTTTACGAAACTTAACCCCCTACCCGCCCAAAAAAGGGAAAAAAAAACTATTTTTTCAAGCCTATACTTTTCTTAATAGTTAATCCAAGATGAGAATGACACTAAGATTATAGAGTTTTTCTAGAAGTTTCCTTTAGTCCAAAATAATTGATAATTGATGAGAATTTTTTAAATAAGTATAATATTATGTGTATTCCACTTAAGGTTACAATTAAAAATATGTGAAAATTTAAAAAAAAATATTTTAACTAATTTTTTTAGAAACACCATACTATAATTAATGATAACTTATATTTCAATATGGAAAAGTAAAAATCTCTCAAATTGCTCAATTGATTTAATTTTTTAATTAGTATATGAGAATGATACAATTTTAAAATTTGTGTGTCATCATAATTAGACATTTAATTAAAAAGTTGTATATTTTATTTCAATGTTTGTTTTATTTTAATGAGTTAATAAGCATCCTATATTTTAAACTGTTGCGCAAATAGCATTATGAATTCTAAACTCTTGAAATGGGCAAAAACTCTTTTTAATTTCTAAACATTTAAATTACATTACACCGTTAAATTAGAGAAATAATTATTATTTTTAAATATTAAAGTGAGTGTCACATCAGAGTGTGATTGGATCCCACAACTACAAAAGCAACAATCATTTTTTACAACTTAATGACGAGATTTTAAACACTCAAAATTTAAAAGTTGAAAAAAATTTTTATACATTTTATGAGTTCAATGTTAAGAATGTTATTTGGATAACAATTTAATATTTATTATACTCATTAACCCTAGAGTCGGTAATCTGAGCCAAGCCCGAAGGGCTAGCTAGAAAAAAGTTAGGATTGAATTTGGCTGTATGAGCTTTTTTATTAAAATAAGATACTTTAAATTCAATCCGAATAAGCTGACTTCAAATTGAGCATAATCCAAATAAGTTTAACCTCTAGAATTTTTAGCTTCATATGCACATAAAATTGGTAATTATGGCCAAACCCGACAGGCCAACCAAAACCCAATTGGAAAAAATTAGGGTCGGGCTTGACTATATGAGCTCTTTTTAGAAGGCAAGATATTTCAAGCTTGATCAAAATAAACCCGACTTGATTTGAGCCAAACTAGAATAATTTTTACTCGTTCGAATTACCGACTCTAATTAACCCTTTTGAATTATACTTTAGCGCTTATTATTCTCATTTAAATTTTTAGTCAAATCCTTTAAACATTTTATATACACCCTCCATTCAAAAATATAAAACATTCTTATCCAAATTGAAATCTAATAAAGTGGTTAGTTATTTTCAAACTAATACCATTTTTTTCATATTTAATCTCATTTAATAAGATATTTATCTTTAAACTAAATATAAAATAATTTTTTTACTATAAATACTTTAAAAAATATATTAATTATACCTCAAAATTCTATAAATACCATACATTTTGTTAAATTCAACCTTTTAAAAAATATTTTATATTTTATAACGATGAAATACATGTTATGATACTCAGAAATGTAAATTAAAAAAAAAATTAAGCAACCTTTCGACGCATCACCCAACCATGGGTCTTATCAAAAAGTGAGAAAAATGGAAACGAGGCAAGTAACCATGAGCTCGAGCCCCAAAAAGTCAAGCCTGAGGGTTAGTCCTAGTGAGCCCTTACTGACAGATTTACGTTTCAAGTTTCATCAAATACACGCTGCAGTAAAATGTTGATATTGACACTATTTTTTGTAGCAAATATTATCTATTTATTATTATTTAAAATTAATAATTTTTCATTTCTTCTTAAAAAAATATAAAATATTTTAAATCACTTTATGAAGATGAAAAAATAGTTAAAACTATTCTGTATCGTTAAAATAAAAAAAAAGTTATCATTTCTTTTCAAAATTTCTCTCCAATTTAAATCACTTTGTATCTTAATTAGCTTTATTTTTTATATAATCTCTGTCTATAATGTGATTAATAAGAGCATTTGTCAAAAAATTAATACTGTTGATTTTTTAAAAAGTATCTTGTATTTTAAACCAATATTATTTAATAAAAATTTCTGATAGTTGCAAAACGAATGAGTATTTTAAAATATATTCAATCATATTTTATTTATAAATTATTTTAACATCTTTATAAAAATAAAAAATATTAAAATCCATAAATTATATGTAAAAAATTAATAAATTTTTAACTTCGCCGCTATTAAATTATACAAACTTTAATAATGTACTTGGTAATCTCATCAATATTTAATGTGGGTTAAAGAAACGACAATGAGCGAATGACATGTTTTGTAAATAAGATAAAAAATTCTCTTTTAGCATTGATTGAACTGTTTTATTTTATTCTCATATGTAAAGGCCACAAAGACAATTAATAAATATTGGTTTAATCGGTAAAAATTTAGTTTATAATCTATAAAATCATATATTTAAATCTTATTATTAATATATAAATTTTATTAAAAACAATGTAAATATTTTTAAAACTAAAAAATACATCCCTGCCTTGAAGTTTCTTAACCCAACTCAGCTAAATATTTTTAATATTTATGTCATTTTTTTTAGACAATTACATTCAGCATCTTTTTAAAGAAATTAATTATATATAAATATTAATAACTAATCTCATTTTAAAAAATAAATTATATTCTTATTTAATAATAATTCATTGTTCATTAATTTTTATTTATAATTAATATTTTTTTGATGGAGGTTGGATGTGATTTTTTTTTTTTTTTTGGCCTGTCCTTCGTTATCCTTTTAACATTCGTGTCTTCTTTATTTCTGCTTGTACCTGTGCCTGGTGCGTGTTTGGTTTGTTTATTTAATGATAGTCGTCGCTGGCCAAGAAAACTCGGCTAAATATTCTTTTGTTGAAAAAAGAAATAAAGCAAGACAACAGTCTGTTTATTTCCGGGTTGCTTTTGTAGCCCTTTGTCCGGCGGCTACATTTCTTCGGCATTTCAGAAACCACCAAACCCCCCTGATTAGTCTGTGCGGACGTGGCAGCTATAAAGAAAATTAAACATGATAATATAGGATTGTGGCAAGATCTTTCTTTCCTTTTTTTTTTTTTTAAGACATAGCCGCTGGAAACTATGCAAGGAAAATATTAGACTTCATATAATTCCTACACCCATTGGATTGTCAAAAATTTTAATATAAAGGTTAATGTTTGAAGCTCAACAGGCAAGTAAATGCACACTTTTGTTAGCTTCTCCAAAACGCATGTTTGAGGCTAATCATCCACTCTGTTATAGTTAAATCCCTGACCTTGTTAGCAATTTCGGCAAGAGGATGGTTTGTGGTGAGATTGCTTTGAATAATTTTGAGAGCTTAAAAAAATTAAAGTAAATATTGACTTTGAAAAATCTGCACTCTCACCATTGAATTCTCGATTTTACTTTTGAGAAATACTTGCTCCCTCCTCTCCGGTCCCTGATATAGGACGCATTATAGAAATTTATTTTTATCCTTCATGTAAGGCGTTTGATGATGTATTATTATTTGTTAATATTATCTTCATTTACATAAGTATAAAATTAAAAATTTATTTTATTTTAAATAAAGTTAATAACTCAACCACCTCTCATTAATTTTAGTAGGATAGTTAGAAATGCTCTAATAATAATAGGAGGAAATATATACTATTCACTTCTCTCCTACTTATAATAAGATATATATTATTAATTTTTTGTCACAATTGCTTCCTCTCACCTCATTAGATGTTGATGAAAAAAATTATATTGTTAAAATATAAATAAATTTTGATGGTAGAAAATATTTAATAATATTAAAGTTAAAAACTTATTAGATTTTGACGGGGGGTTGATAAATTTTAGTTTTTTTATTTTGGTAAAACATATACTGAAGATGGGTTATTAATGGGGGCAGGGTTAGAGCCTTAGAGGTGCACATTGCGACAGAGTCGAGCACCACCAAGGCTAGTTGCTCAGCTTAACGTGCAGTTCGAACTAGCTTAATGTTTAATTGTTCGAGTCGAGTTTGGCTTAGCTTGAATCTAGAAAAACAAAAGTTAAAAAAAATGAAAAAATTATCAAAAAATATAATTAATAACCAACACTAATATTTTGTTGATAAAAACCCAATTCAGAACATATCTGAAAATGGGACGGAATTAATTAATTAAATCATTCCATGACATAAAACCGACGCCACATTAGTAGCACAGCCCAGAGGAACAGACAAATACAAAGAGAAAAAAGAACGAAATTTTAAGTAGACGTATTTAATTAATCGATAAAGCATTTGATTTAACTGGTTAAAAAAGTTAAATTTACTTATTTTAAAATCTAAAATTTCTATTTCATGATATACGATCATGTTAGAGAAATATAGTAAGGTATTCATCAGGTACTCATAAAAATACCAATAGTAATGACAATCTCATATAACAAAAATCCATATTAATTTTGGCAATAGATAATAATAGCCCCGCTATGAAATAAAAGAAAGATATCTTCACTTAAGCCCATAATACAGAGCCAACACCGCAAGATATTAATAACAATGTAAATGTTACAAATTATTGAAAAATCTCTTCAATTTCTTTTTAATTGACATCTTCATAAATAGTTTATGAATCTCTTAATATATTTATTTAATGTGAGCAACTCAAATTTAACAAACTTGTTCAATCAGTTAAAACAAAATCCTTTAGTGACTATTAACTTATCCAGAACTCCCTTAGGTCTAAAAAATTATATTTAAAAATTTCTTCACTGTTTTATTGGAACTTTAATTTTTTTTTTAAAAAAATGTAACCCAATCATTTTAAATCAATTAATAATTAAATTAGAAAACAAACAGCAGTTTAGGAGGTTTGCCTTGTTACTAAAGATAAAAATAGATTAAGTTAAGTTAAGCTTTAATTAAATAGATTCAAACTTGTGCGGTAAATTAAAGGTTTGAATTTGGCCTGAAACTTATGTAAGATTTTTTTTAAGATTTAAGCCCGAGCTCACCTAAAATCTGGCCCGATCTAAAAACTTATTTAAAAGTAAGTCTTTCAATTATATTTTCATTTTAATTGTAAACATCTCAAATATACTTTAAAACTATTATAATGTATAATATAATAATTTGATTTATTAATTAAAATATGTAATACTTAAAAGGACTTATAAACTACAATACAATATAATAATAAAGTAATAATATTAAAATTAATATATAAATTTAATATAATTGAAAATATAATTAAAAATAAAAAATAATAGATTGATTAAAATTTAAATAGTAAAACTGACGTATTTATTATATATTATAATATATATATATATATATATAGACCGGTCTTTTGGATTTAAAAAAAAACATAACTTATTTAACTAAATAAATTTAAATAAAAACTTGAACATGGTCTGAGTTTAGGATAAGTCTGGAGTACTGTAAGCCTCCCGCTAAGGCCTCGCCAATTTCCCGCTCTGCTTTACTCGTTACGGATAAGACTGTGTTCTCTATCTTCTCGTCCTTTCCATGTGGGACCCCATTTAGATATGCCCCTCGAGAGGCGGGGCCCACACCTATTAATCATTTTGCATCGAGCCTTCACTTCCCCAGCTACTCTCGACATTTAATAATTAAATTAAACAATTCGCCAAGTAATTCCTTAAAAAATACAAAAAAATTATAAAATCATTAATTATTTTTAATTGAAATAATTTTTATATTTATATTTATTTAATAAAATATTTTATTTTAAAATAAATATAAAATAATTTATTTATATTTAATATTTAAAAAACACATTAATTATATTTTAAAATATTAAAAAATATCTTATATTTTTAAATAATCAGAAATTAAAAAAATACCTTTCATCTTTAAAGAAAATATAAAATAATCATAAAATTATTTTGTGTTGCATAAAAATATTTTAAAATAATTAACAGGCTAAATAGAAATTGGCAGAACAGTAACGTGGACTTCCTACATGTATTTTCCTTATACTTTCTCTCTAAAAAGATGAGAGAGAGAGAGATTTTGAAGAAAAAAATTTATTTTTAAATAAGAAATTATGATGGAGGATCTTAAAAAATACTCCATTCGTTTAAAAATATAAATATTTTTTAAAAAGTTGAATATTAAAAAATGTAAGGTATTTTTTAATTTTTAAGATAAAATTATTACTTTTTTTAAAAAATGTCTCTATTAATAATAACTTTATATTTATTGTAAAGTGTTTAATAAAATAATATAAAAAGATTAAATTAGTTAAAAAGTAAATAACTATTTTAATGAGAGTAAAATTTATTAAATATGTTTTATATTTTAAAATAAAAGGAATAATGTTTATCCCGAGGACCTTAGAAATTGTTATTAACCTGTTGTTTAGAAAGACTAAATATAAAAGCATAAGTTTAAAAAATACTATATTGCCCTAGTCATACCTTTTTCATTTTTTCGAACCCCATCTCCTACATTGTGTTTGACTGATACTAACTAAACACGTTATTTGGTAGGAAGTTGTTTCTTTAAATAACAAGTAGATGAAAAATAGGAAATTAAAACAGAGATAAAATTTTGTTCAAAAAAAAATACGGAGCTAAATTAATGCCTGAAACTGTATCAAGTTGGTAATCTCATCACTCTTACAAATTCTCGAGTCCAAAAATTGAGATAGAGCGTTCTTGGCAAAATTGAATAATTCTTTAAAAGTAAATATTATTAAAATTATATTGCTTTAATTTTTAACAGTAAACATTTTTAAAAAATTAACAGTAAATATTTTTGTATTATTTGCTTGATTATGAAATTAAAAACTACACAATTTTATTTTTGAAAGAGTGCTTTTGTAACTTGGGCAGTACGTCATGTTAATTTTAAAGTTGACAGATTTTATATTAAGATTATAATAGTCAATTACACTTACAATCCTCCATCCTAATTTTAAATTTTATGATCCTTTACAGTAAATTTTAGCAGTATGCTAGTATTAGATCCCTCTTCCAAATTTTCCCTCTTCAAATTTACCAATAAATATTTTTGTATCCTTCTTGTTGTTGATTCTAAAGCCTAATTTTAATGTACTTAGAGAAATGCTACTTTTAAATTTCTAGGTCAATTTTTGCTCAAGTGCGTATTTGATTGTAGCTTAGAATTGTTAGATTATTATATATTCAATAATTTAAGAAATGAAACATAAAATTGGATAAAATATTTTTTCCAATACAGAATAGTTCGTTTTGGTTTTCCAGTGTATACCCACAATTGACAATAATGAAACTAATCTAAAGGTCATTAAAGTCTTTATCATGTCCTAGACAATGTTCTTCACACTCACTTAAAAATTAATTTCTAAAATGACGCTTAAAGGCACAGACTGTAACTATTTGTACTACATCTACTTAATAATATTGGATAGTTTTTTATTCAATCAGCAATAAATAATAAAAATTATGCATAACACATTAAAACACTAAGTTTTTTGTATATAATTATTTTTCTCAAAAAGGGTTATTATTGTCCACGTAGAATTAACTATTAAAATGAAAGAAAATCACTTTCCTCCATTTTTCTCTCCTCTCCCCTGCAGATTTGCTCCTTCCCTTTTTTGTACGACACAAATGTTTTTTCCTTTGACCAGGTACGACACAAATTTAGTGTCATTCTATTCACTCCCAGTACGTTCTATTTCACCTTTCACTTTTCAAAATGAGTTTATTTCATTTCAGTCCCCAAGTTTGCCGTTTATTTCATTTGGTAAATAAAATGCTACAAGGTCCTTTATTAACATATTTTAAAAGCAAAATTTTATACTTCCTCTTATTTTATTTATAAAGGTATTTTTAATATATTCTATCATAAATTTTAAATTTTATTCACTTTATCATAAAATTTAATAAATTTTTATTTTTATTTTTAATAAATATTTTAAATTTTATTGCTTATATTTTTTAAAGTATCTAATAAAAGCAAAAAATAAAGAGAAATATTAAAAATTGACAAATTTCATATAAATAGAATCAATTTTTTTATTATCTCTCGACCTTATAAATAAGAGTAAAAAAGTATAACAAAATAAAACTCTATCAATTTTAAAAATTCAAAGAACTTACTCTCTTCATTCTAAATATGAAGTCTTATTAACTAATTCGTATAATCCAAAAAAAAGGGTAAATTTTTTAGTTATAATTAATATGTAAAAAATTTGTGACTATTTTTAAAATTAACTTTATGCTTTAATTATAAAAAATTTAATGTATAAAAAAAACAAAAAAGAGATTCAATGAAAAAGTAGTAACAAATAAAATTAATAAGGGTGGATCCCTATGTCCTAATTTTTAAGTGATATTTTAATAAAATTACACATAAATAAAGTTCATTAAGTGAAATTTATAATCTTAATCTTTTTATAAATTTTTAAAATATCTTTCATCATAAGAGAAGAAAAAAATTATTTAAAAACTAAAATAATGAGAGGCAATATTAAAATAATTCTCATTAATTAAACATTATTTATATTTTTAGATGTTATATCACATTTAAAAATATCATATAAAATGAGACGGTCAAGTTTAGAAATATGACCTTGTATACTTGACCGAAATCAAAACTTTTATATTTTTTTTTGTTAAAAAATATATGGTACTATTAACCAAATTTCATCACAATAAAATAATTACTCATTTTTAAGTTAATTTTATTTTTTAAATTTACTTTTATTTAATATAATATTTTATTTTAAAATAAATATAAAATATTTATTCGATAGATATACTAAAAAATAATAATTACATCTTTAAAAATTAAAAATATTTTATATTTTTTAAATATGTAATTTTCTAAAAAATGTTTTTTTTTTTAATGGAGGGAATAGCTTTGAACGCGAGGGAGGAAAAAATATGCAAGCCGCGAGGTTAATGTAGGGCCCACATAGTGCATAGTACTCCTTAAAGTTTTCAATACAAGTTAAATTAAATTACCTTTATGCTTATTATAAAATTAAAGTTCTATTATATTATTAATTATATCATTAAAATTTTTGAAAAAATATGTAACTTCATAGCTTTGACAGTTTTTATAATAAGTAACTATTTAGATAATTTTTTAGAAATTCAAAAGTAAATAAATAAATAAGGAATAAAATTTAAAATAATTAATTACCTTAATTTTTTATTATATTAAAGACCAACAAACTTTAAATATTTGATTTCTCTGTATCTATGTATAAAGTGTTTTTTTAGAATTTAGTTTGTTTTCAAATATAAGAGATGTTATAATATTTTTTAGTAAATAGACATTTTATCATTGTCTTGAAAAATGAATGAGATATTAATTGTATATTCTATCAACTATTAGATATTAATTGTGATATTATAAGGAAAAAATTTAAAAATCATTGTGATTTTATGTGAGTTTGAAGAAATACTCCCTTGGTCCCAATGTATAAGGTAGAAGATTATTTTGTCCTTAAATATAAGAGGTAACAATAATTTTTTGAGTAATTAAATAATTTTACCCTTATTTTAAAAAATAAAATAGATCACTAATTATATGTTTTTCCTACTATCATCATGATATTTATTATGATATTATTAGGGGTAAAACTATAAAATTATTATATTTTTTATGTGAGTTTAACTAAATAACAAACTTTTATTGATATGCGAAATCTGATTAAAAATACTTTATATATAAGGATCAAGGGAGTATATTTTTATTGAATAGACCACAAATGACATGGTGCATCAAATCTATCTAAGTATTTCTCTCTTGTTTATATTCTCTACATCTCAAAATATAAGATTTTTTGACAAAAATAGGATCTCATTAATAATATTTTTTTAATATTACCATTCATAACATACTCTCTCTCTTTAATATTTTTTTATAAATAGAGTATCAAATAAAAGTAATTTTATACTTTTTTAAAATAAAGATCTAAAATGTATTTGAAAAGTTTTATTCATATGTGTAATTTTATTTAAAACAGTTTTATAAATTAAGGCAAGAAGGGAGCATTAAAGAAAAAAACAAATTACATTTCATCAAGTTAACATATATAGTACTTCATTTATTAAAAAATGAAAGATATTTTTTGAGAGGTTGAATGTAAAAATATACATATTTTTAATATTTAAAGATATAATTAATATTTTTTTAATATAATTTAATATATACATTAATCAACTCTTAATCTTGAAGTGAAATATTATATTAAATAAAGATAAATATAAAAAGACAATACCAATTTACAAATAATTAACTAATTTATTAAACATTTTTTAATCCTTCTGTTAAAAAATGTAAGATATTTTTTAAGAGTTAGATATAAAAATATAAGATATTTTTTTATTTTTTGACATAAAATTATTGATTTTTTTCAAAAATGCTCCTATCAATAGCTACTTTATATTATTATAGGGGTTTTAATAAAGATAAATATAAAAAAGTTAATTTAAAAATAGGTACTCATTCCATTTAAAAATGTAAGGTATTTTTTAAGAAGTTGGATGTTAAAAAATGTAAGAAATTTTTAATTTTTTGAGGTGTAATTATTACTTTTTTTAAAAGTGTACTTGTTGATAATGACTTTATATTTATTATAGAGCATTTAATAAAAATAAATATAAAAAAATACTATTAATTTAAAAGTAAATAAATATTTTATTGTAGGGTGAGATTAGATTAAAAATATTTATATTAAATAAAAAAAATAATTATTTTATGAAAAATAAAATTTAATTAAAAATATTTTAACTTTAGAATAGCCAAAGCACAACTCATTCCCCGCTGGCAGGACAAACGATACCGGCTTGAATCGATTTCCGAAGCGGTTTCCACCAACTTGGTTTGTTTTTTAATGCCCAAAGCTACCACCACAAATTTCAAGGAAAGCCGAAAACGGGAAAATCGTACAGGAGTCAGGTTTTTCGACTTCGAGGCATGCACGGCGCCACCTCATATTCACAGGCTGACACGTGTAAGGTGGGACCACGTGAGAAGCGGTTCCCAAGTGGGGTCTCGCTCCAATTAATTTTTACCGGCTCTTCCGGTGACGGTGGGGGCTGACACGTGCGATGAGGTGGCATAATAGGACGGGTCACATGCAGGTATAATTGACCTGTCAGTTGGGTAAAGCAAAACCATCATGTCGTGGGCCTCACGGTGATTAGAGGTAACCTCACTGTCCGCCTCAATAAGGGTGTATGTGAATTTACGCATGTGCCCCTACTTTAAGCTTCAAATATCAGTAATGGCAGTCGTTCCTTCTGGGTCATGAGCTCATGACGTGTCCGCGGGATCTGAATCTGAATCGCGGCTTCCATCGGTTAGATCACATCTTCTGCCGACACAAATTATCAATGATTTTTTTACTATACGTATATTAAAAAAACATGTAATTCAAAGTTTTGCTGATTGTTGAACTGACTTGTCGACCACGACTTGTGTTTCGAGATTTAAAATTATTTAGGTCATTGGTTTGAAAATAAAATAGTCATATCTTAAAGAGTAAGATATATTGGGAGACAAACTTGTAGGGTCCATTTGAGAAATCCAACATTTCAAATGAGATCTTCATAACCGAAAAGTATTTATTGTGCATCTCTGCCGTATTTATTAATTTATAGGCTTTATATTTCAAATTAATTCAAATTTGTCACTTCACTCGCCAAGCATTGAATATTGGCGCGTATTGGGTACTCCGCTGTCAAAAACTTGAAACCCATTTGCATCAGCTTTTTCTTTTTTATTAAAAAGTTTATTTTTAACAGAATTTAAAACATAAAGAATATATTTTTAATACTTCTAAAATAAAAAAATATTTTTTCATAAAATATCCAAATGATGTGTAAATTAATTTTTTTAAGTTTTAAAAAACAAGCCAGTAAATTTATGAATCTTGTGATACAGTCCTGATTTTATTTATAAATTATTTTTATCAACCTAATTAATATTAATAGAATAAAAATATAAAGAATAAAAATAAATAAAATTTTAAATATAACCCTTAAATAAAAAAATCAAACAATATAATTTTCAAGTAAAAAGAAATAAAAATAAATAATATAATATAATATTTTTTATTTTTCTCTTTCTTACTTTTCAGGAGTAGTTTAGAGATTTTAATTGAAAATAAAACAATTTTATTATTAATAATTTATAAAATGAACTAGATTTTGCTTTAAAAACATAACTAATATACAAAATCAAAGGAATATGAATTATTACAGTGCAAATAAATTTAGACAGATTATTTTAATTTAAAATTAATATCATAATAGTTAAAAAATTATGTGGATGAAGAAATATTATATACTTCCTCCAAAGTACAAGATAATTATTATTAATTAATTTAGATTCTGAAAAAAATTGGTTTCAAATTTTTTATTTTCTAAATTTTTTTACATTCTTCCAATTTGTAAAATATACGTGACATTTGACTTATTCAAAGCATATCATTAATTACTTAAGTAAAATATAATAAAATAAGAGTATAATTAAAATTGAGAATTTATATTTATAAAACCTACTTAATAACCTGTCTTTTAGACTAGAAAATGCTTTATATTATGGCCACAAATAAATATATAAACCCACATAAATGGTCATGGGAAAAAAAGTTGATCATTAAAATTGGTAAGTTTTTTGGCCAATCATTAAAATTAGTACAAATATGAGCAATACTTCCTCCAATTTTATATGGCTCTTGAAGTTTTAGCATACTGACTAAGAAATATCATTTTCGGCCAAAAAGACGAAGAAATACGATAAATATGTTATAATTTCTTAAAAATTTAAATTTTTCAAATGCCAGTTTTCTTCCTTTGTTTTCCGGTAGCAAAACTTGCTTCAGTAAACTATGAAAAAAATGTGGGTTCAAATGTTTTAAGCCATGACATGGTTAAAATTCTGGACCCAATTTATGAAAGAATGATAGTTAAATCCTCAACAATTTTTTTAAAAAAATAAGTTCAAATTTTTTATTTAAATAGTTGTGAATTTAAAAATTTTAATTATAAATAAATATTAAATATCAAATGTAACTTTTAAATTGTAATCAAAATTTCTGTCCATAAATATTTAAATTGATATTTATAATTTATTTTTAAAATTTTTTTTGCCAGACCTAACAATCATTTCCCCCCAATTTATTTGTATGTGTATTTCCTTTAATCATATTTATAAGTCATTTTAAATATATTTTATCAGAATCACAAAAAATCTTAAAATTAATTAAGTCTCTTAAAAATATAATTTAATAAATTTTTAATTTTATCCTTATTAAATGTACGTACTTTAATAAAATACTCCCTCCAATCTCTAAATATCAAGCAAGCATAACTAACTCAACTCTTATTAAAAATGGCAGTATATCTTTAAAATTATTTAAGAAAATGTAACTTTTTAACTTTGCTCTTCTTTTCGATTAATAACTATAATAAATTATTGTTTATAAATTTAAATAATAATAAATGAACATGGGTGAAATTGTAAAAAATATTAAATAATCTAACTTTGCTTTATATTAAAAAAATTTAAAAGTTTGTCATATATCAAAGACCACAAAAAAATATTTATTATTACCAATAGGTTAAAAAAAGATGCATGATAAAAAATTAATAACATAATTTATAAATAAAATTTTAAAAAATAATTCTCTCTTATTTATAATTTATAAATAAGGCCAGGGTGAGTAAGTAAAAGAATGGTGAGACAAGAGGAAAAGAAGGAAAGATATTTAAGGGAGCACGGGGGGTTGGGAGGGTGTGGGGAGCTGGAGGGAAATGATTGGTTCAGAGATGAGATGCAGACATGCTGTGGTATGGGATTGTGAAGATGGAGATGGACACGATGGACAGATTATATGCACTCATTAATCACCGCTTTTTTTTTAATATTATGAGATATTTTTAATTAAATTATATTTTAAATGAGCAATGTCTAAAAAGACCAAACAATGAACTAAAAATTCAGCGAGTCACAGTTTTTTGATTTATATACATATTATAAACAAAATATTAAAAATACTGACAATATAATTATTGATTCAAAGTTATTCAGTTGTAACATACTCCCTTTGTTAAAAAATATAAAATATTTTTAATCTTTTAAAATATAATTATTATTTTTTTAAATATCCCTATTAATGATGCTTTTATATTTGTTGTACGGTATTTAATAGAGATAAATATAAAAAATAAGGTTAGTTTAAAAGTAGTTAACTACTTTATTAGAGCTGAAATTCAGTTAAAAATGCTTTATATTTTTTAAAAGAGGAGATATTAAATTTTGATTTTTTTCATTTTTTTCACATGTATATATTTTTATTTACCTTGTTTGTTCTTTTAAAATGAACAAGTTTTCAATTTTTTTTACACTTTCATCGATATAATGTCAATAAATAATGCACTCAATATTAGACTATGATAATTCATAAGTAAGTTGACATATTTATTTTTTAATTGAATAAAAAATATTATTACTAAAATAACATGAAGAAAAAAAATAATTCAAAACTGTCAAACCATTCTAGGTTTAGGTCTCAAAACATTGCCAATGACTAAGTTAAATAATTATTTTTAAAATGATACACTCTTTTCATATTTACATTTATTTAATATGATATTTTAATTAAAAAATCTTATTAATTAATCCCTTTAATCAAGAATACTTTTTTAAAAAATCTCATTAACTACACTTTGACAGACTTAAGATGTTTTATATTTTTAAAAACCTTATCCAAAAAATACCTTATATTTTTAAGGAAAAACAAAATTTTTTATCCTTATATTTTTATCAGATTTTATTTTTTAGTCTATGTAATTTTTTTAATATTTTAAGTTCCTATAATTTCAGGAGGGTTGAGCGACATTTATTTGTTAGGTTCTTATAGTTTTTATTTCTTCAGTAGTTTAGTTCTTATGAAATTAAAAATATTAAAAAAATTATAAAAATTAAAAATAAAAACTCGATGAAACTATGAAAATTAAAAATTATATTTTTTTTATTTTTAATTCAAGAGAGTATAAAACAAGGGAAGCACACACCGCACCAGGGGAGGAACTCCATTATTTTTTTCTCTTCATTTTTTTTCACTTTCCTGTCTCAACCATTCATTATTTTATAATTTTAAAAATTATTTAATAAAATAATATAAACGATTCAGAAGATGGAGAGGTGCCTCTACGCGCACCCCACGCGTCTTAGCCTAACGTGGAACAGTATACTAATCTGATGGGATTATCCTCATCCGCCCATCAATCAAACCTACTCGCTTAAATTATCCCTAATTTGGACTTATTTTAAGCTTTACATTTTCTTAATATCCTCTCTCTCCCTCTCTCTCTTTTCTCCCCAGTAGAAAGCAAAATATATTAAATCAAAATCAAAATATAAATTAAATATCTGAGGATAATTTGGGAGTGGGACTCTCAATATCCTTTTGAAGTATTCAAAGATTATAAGTTAGAGAACTATAGCATAGAATAATAGAAATATAAGCAGATTTAATTATAAACATAATCAGTGGAATGATGATGGAGATGGAATCTAAAGTGCTATTGATGAACAACAAGCCATATCGGACCATTTTCAGAAGTAATTGAACAGAGTTCTTCCCTCAAATCTTAGTCTCACTAGAACATATAAGACTGCCATTAATGATCCTATCATCACAACTAATTCCCTCCTAATTTGGATTGTTATTCCTTGTGCTGCAACATTAATCGGATATTAGAGTTAATCACTTTGTCACTTGGTTTGTTGGTATCCATTTCTCGATAGCTACTCTGAACATTTTATTATTTACTCTCTTTTGTGCTTATTATAGACACATCAAAAAAAAAAATCATTAAAATTTGACATTAAAATTGTATACCGATGATGTTCTTGACTTGCTAAAATTATTAATCTAACATAGGCTTTGCACAAGACACATTTTTCATAAACGATTCCAAATAAAATTTGAACAGTCTAGGGTTTGGATTACTGGGGAACCATGTTAATTTTTTTCACCTTCATTTTTTTGTCTGGGAAAATGTAGTTTTTAGTTTCTATATTTGGGATAAACTCAGGTTAATGTCTCAATATTTTTTAAATTAAAAAAAATTAATATTTAAAGTTATAATCAACTTTAATCATAACTCTAGAGGCCAAAAACTCTATTGTTGCTTTTAGAAATAGTTGAAATCAAACACGATTCCTTACATATGTTTATAAAGACACGAACTTTCCTCCTGTCTAGTTCACATCGAATGTTGTTGTTTGTTTCTTCCCAATTCTATGGTCCTGCGGAATTATCCCCTCCTCCCAATTTCTTCATTTGGCTTATTATCCTCTCTCCAATCCACTTTTCTCCTTTTCAGTTCACACACTTATCTTTGCCTGCTTTTTATCCAGTTCACATTTCTTTTAGTTCCATTTCAACCCTTCATTTCACATTCTATCAATAATTTAAAGTTAAACGTGTACAATGCAATGACATACCACTTTAGATTTCAATCCATGTTTTTTTTTTTTTAAAAAAGATAGAAAAAAACTCTCTAAAATATATATATATATATATATATATATGTATGTATGTATGTATGTATGTATGTATGTAACAATAAAGTTTAGTAAAATGTGATAATTTTTTTTCAAGTCTCTTAAAACTTTTACGACATTAATATTATTAGTGAAGTGACTATAATGCCACTAATTTAAAATAGAAAAGAAACGCATAATGGCTACTTTGATTTAAATCATGACTATTTTTTATTTATTTATAATGACTAAAACGGTTTAGCCAATGATAAGTTTCACTTTGTATATTTTTTAATCACTAAAGTATAGGTACTGTGAATATTAAGGACTATTTTGATGTAAATAATAAATACTTTTTTAGTAATGATTAAAACAGGATAAATAATTATAACTTCTTCTTAGCAAAATCTTTAATAAGTGTTATAAATATCAGTGATTATTTTAATTTAAGTAATAATTATTTTTCTTTTGATAATGACCAAAATGATATAATAAATAGAAAGTTGTGCTCTATAGGTTTCTCCTTTTATGTTTAATTGAGAGCATTATAGTCATTTTATAAAGATATTAATATTAGAAAAGTCCTGAAGAACTGAAGAGGAATTATCACATGTTTAGTATATGTCTTGATACATTTTGTTAAAAAATGAATGCAAATAATATTTTTTTTCAAACAATTACAAATATAGGAATATTAATTTTAAATTATAAGGAGGGACTCATGACCCTTAAATTTCTTATTTGCAACTAAAACTCTCATGCCTACAACCGTCTAAACCTGAACTTGCAACATGCTTGTACTAATTTTTTTTTTTTTTGCGACAGAGAGAGAGAGAGAGAGAGATCCACCAAATAAGTAGGCATTGAAGAGGAGTGTAACTCAACAAGGGCCGTGGCTTTCCTAATTTTTTAAATTTTTTTATATTATATAATATTATATACTTTTTAATTTTTTTAAAATTTATAAAAATTTTATAGTATATATGTTTTTTATTTTTGACTCTTTTTATTCTTAAATTCTGAATTTACTTTTGTCAATATCTTTCTAACTACACAGCTATCCGTATGTATGTATATGGTTGGAGAAAGCCTTGCCTGCAAAAACAATGCATTGAATCAATCAATGAATGAAATATTAATTGAAAGGTTAGGAGTTAGTTGAAATATCTTATCAAAGGCTTAGTGAGAAAATGGCGTTGATTCTAAGTATGAAAAAGAAGAGTAGGGCCTCAGTGCTTCTTTTCCCTCCCACACAATCCTTTTCTTGATTTGATTTGAATTATTGCTTCGCTTTCAAGGTATCATCTTCATGTCCAGTTTTGGTATTCCCATCCATTGCTTCCGGCCTCTTGATATTTTTTTTTCTCCCTGTCCTTTTGTCCCCTCTTGTTCCTTTTATGTCAATCATAATTTTCACTATTATAACCATCGTAATAAATATATGGTCCCATTTTAAACTGTTCAATTTTTGGGCTTTACATGGTGTAGCATACACAAGCTTTTGCTATTATAATATACTTTTTTTTTTTAAATTATAAAATAATTTTAAATAAAATTTACCTTCTCAAAATATAAGATTTTTAAAAAAAATTAATATTTTATTAAATACGTTTATTTAATATTGCTCTTTCTCTCTTCATTTAATATTAATTAAGTGTGGATTTAAGGTTATTAAATTAAGGGTGTTTTTTGAAAATTTATATTTATATTTAAAAAAATAAAGTTATTAAATGTATTTAATGGGAGTTATTGGTTATATAAGATTTTATTTTAAAAATATTTTATAGTTAAGAACGGAAAGAGTAATTAAGATCAGTCTCATTCAAGGTTTTAAGCGTGTGTACAACTATGAGCTTTCAACCTAACTATTTATTATTATACTTACTTTGGTTTTGCAACTAATATGATAACGAGTCTTATGTGAGAATGTATCGTGTATTTAAGGAAAACAAAGGACATATAAAGGTTTAGTTTTGAATATAACATCTTTTTTTATCTACTTTATGGGTTTTGTCTTTTAACTAGATGTTGGTGTTTGCATTATTATATGAAATTTGAGAAATCAGTTGCACATTTATCATAAAAAAATAAAATCAATATCAATATTGTCATGGTGGCATTCGGCCGTAAATTGTGTTAACGGTGGACTTTAATGAATAAAATAACATAAATTTACCAATTATTTTATAAAAATTTAAATAATTGTTCCTTCGCAAATCAAAATTGAAGATGTGGCGTCACGTTGAAAGGAACATAGATAATTGAGGGAAGAAAGTGATTGTAATCTAATCAACTTGGACTTATTCAATCTCTCAACTGAGGTATATATTTAAATCGTATATGGTTCACAATTTTTAACTTTGAAATTTTTCTTACTAAAAAATAAACATAATAGAAAGACATATTTTAAAATTCGAAATTAAAATGACTAGATCAAATTGAAATAATTCAAATGTTCAAATTGAGTAGTTAATCGAATTGCACGATGAAAAAAAAAACAGAAAGAAAGAAAGAAAACTGAGCACCGATAAAAACGAAGAATGGAATAAAAATAATTAGGTTAATAAAAAATTTAACAATTAATTTATACTCCTTCTATTTAAAAATATAAAATATTTTAATTGAATCTCTCATTTAATAAAGTAATTACTTACTTTTAAACTAACTCTATTTTTTTATATTTAACCCAATTAAACACCCTATAATAAATATAAAGTCATTATAATATGAACACTTTAAAAAAAAAGCAATAATTACACTTAAAAGATTAAAAATGTCTTATATTTTTTGAACATTAAACTCTTTAAAAAATGTCTTATATTTTTAAATAGAGAGAGTAATTATTGCTGCATATATATATATATATATATATATAAAACAATGAAGTTGCCTAAGAGATTCTTGATGAAGGAATAGCGTGAAGGAGTGGTTTGGTTTGAATCCAACACTTGTGGCCGTTGGAGAAAATGAAGTGAAACAAAAATGAGACAAAGCACGAAGACCTAAATAAATTGACGTTGATATTTTGTTATTTATGTAGCTACATAGTACTCTAAGAAGAATTTTTTTTTTTTAAAAAGCTAATTATAAAATGTTATTTATGTTAATGATATCGTATCAATACACATGGAAAGTTGAATGTGAAGCTTGCTTCTCGAGGAACCACAGATTATAAAGTTTATTATTTAGTCCATATCTTGCAGTAAATAAAATATCAAACATAAATAAATACCAATCATGCATCCTTAGAATTTAATTTACATTTAACAAGAACTTTTTTAAATCAATCATGCGTCTCCTTAATACTATTTTTTTTATCGAAGATTAAAGAACTGTTTTTTCTTTTTTGTAATCAATCATGCAAAACTGTATGGCTCCAATGGAAGTGTAGCCGCCCCTCCAAAAAAAAAAAAAAACAAAAACAAAAACTAAGTGTTGAGATTTTTTTAGTCAGCGAACAGTGTTTTCGAAGAGATAAGAGATGAAGATAACGAGTGATGAATAGGTTGAATGACGAAATGGAGACTCAATAACGCAAGGAGCGTAGTTTAAGTCTACGTGTAGAATTGAAAAAAAATCAAGCATAGATGTTTTATAAATTTAGATCTGAATATCAAATTGTTAAATGACCCATGAGGCATGAATAGTTATATCCCTCACCTAAAAAAGAAATAAAATGTAAAAGATTCCAAAAAAATATTATATAATTTGCCACAAATAATGAGTTATCTATGATTTAATTATCTAAAGAGGCCGAAGTCAAGGGAAAAAACTTAAGTTCAAGTTTGCAATCAACATGTTTAAATCAACAAATTATAAAAAATGAGTTATATTGAATAAAAAAATTTAAAATTTGAGCTGTCTAAAGTCATAATTTAAAGATTGAATCAAATATTGACAATTTTTTTTTTTTTTATAAAAGGGATGACAAAACAAAACAAAGCAAACACAAAGCAAGGAAAAAAGGAAGCAGGAAATTAAGGAGGCTCAAAGAGAACATCTCTATAGAGGTCTTCAGTTTGAAGATAATGAAATTCTTACAAAATATTCAACGCTTTCTTCGCACATCTATTTGTTTCATGGTTATTAGCTCAAGCAATAAGAGCAACCTGTATTCTCCAATCCTTTTTTAGTATCTCATGTGCTTCTTGTGTAATAGAAGCATATTCATGGAAGTTGATATCACCTCTTTGGAGAAGGTTAACCGCATCAAAGCAATTAGAAAACAAAGTACCAACCCGAATTCCTTCATTCCACGCAAACTTTAAGCCCATAATACAAGCCCATAACTCAACAAAAAGAGCATCTCCTTTGTGAAGTCTAACAAGAAATCTACCTGTCAAAACGTTATTTTATATTTTTCCTTAGAGAATCGGTGAGTTCTATCTTATAAAATACTTTATGATGAATTAAATGAGAGCAATAAATATTGAAGGTATGATTGATGAATTTGAAATTTTAAATTTTAAATCTCACGTTTAAAATATTTGTATTCTAAATCATTTATTTAGATAGTGTAAAAAGATTAAAAGTAGGAGAGAAACGAATTGAGATTCGAAAAAAAAAAAGAATATTAAGAGTAATGAATTTACTTCTATCTTTAAATTGATAAGAAATAAGAGTAAGAGATGAAAGAAAAAGGTATTGATAATAAAAAAATGAAGAAAATAATATAATTAAAATAGTTGAAATTTTAAATAACTAAAACTTTTAAGAAATTGAAAATTACAAATAAGTTGTAATAAAATATGGAGACTTTTTTTGTATCTAAAAAGAGTACTGGGTTCAAATTCAATTCTCATGTATAATATTAATGTTTTTTTCCCCTAACAACTCTTCAAATCTTTATATAAAATGGAGTAAGTTATTTCACAAAATTTATGAAGCGATTATTTTGCGACAATAAATACCTGTATCTAGATATTGCTAAGTAATGGTGGTGGAGATATGGATTGAGCAAAATGAATATAAGGTTGAGCTTGAATTCATTTCATTTAATTACGAATAATTACCTGCATCTAGATATTGCTAATAATAATTACCCTAACCTTGTATTATATTAAGTACAAAAAATTTCTAAACTACATTTTACATTAAGGCTTAGCAGAAGTACCCCATTCAATCCATAATACTCCATATGTCTCAATTTGCGGGATATTTTTAAACCAAATTACGCATATCAATAAAATTCATTCAATAAAGTTTATAATTTTATTTTTTAAAATAAAAATATAAATTTTTAAAAATATCTATAATTTAATACTCCATTTATAAAAAAAAATATCGAAGAGAGAAAATATAACGAAATGATAATATTGAAAAGGTATAATTAATAAAATCTTATTTTTGTTAACATATTTATATTTTAAGACCCCAAATCTCTTTTAAAAGAGTTTTATAAATTGAGATGTTAGGAGGGTAAGGTATTGGTGACTACTTTTATTGTTATTAAAAAAAGTTAGTTGAAATCTTAATCTCATAAAAAGTTTTACATTATTTTAATTATATCCTCATTAAATATTCTATAAATGTCTCAATAATGACAATTGAATTTTTAATGGGCATTTTTTAAAAGAAATAATATATAAATTGGGTTATAGTTAAAAAAATAATTATAAAAACTATCAAATACATTATATTTTGGATCAAATAAAATTTTTAGAAAAAGTGCTACTGTGGACCGGGGAAGTATAAGTTTTTAATGTTTTAGCAAATATATTCAGTAATAAAATATTGAGAAGTATACTGTCAAACTTGCCCTTAACTAATGTGTTGAACAAATTAAAGTTAATAAAAATATTTATAAATGCCACTTTAATGTTTTAAAAAGACATAAAATATTTTTTTTAAATACTTTTGTTTTGAAATAAAGGAGTGTATATTCATTTATTTGGCGAGAAGTAACAAAAGGATCTCATTGCCTTTGAAGTTAAATGGAAGTAATATGTGAAAAGAAGTGGGGGCTATTAATTTGGTGCAAGTGGAAAAACTTGCATTTTATTGCATTATTGAGAGTGATTGGTGGTTGTGGTTAACCTGTTGATTAGTTAGCCCAAATTACAAGTTTAACCCTCAAGGTTGTCACTATCATGGCCACGTCCTCAAGGGATGATTTTCTGTACTATGATTTGATGAAACCTGCTTATCCCTCTTCACAAGTTGAAATATTAAATTTCCAAATAATGGAGGCAAGCATATATGTTGAAGTGAGACGTTTAAATAAACTATTCCTAAATCCTAATTATTGACTAAGAATAATAAAATCATTAACCCTTTGGGAACTCCTTCAATACCGCAATGCAAAAATATGCTTTGCGTCTAAATTGCGTATTCATTTTCAGCCTTTCCTCTAAATGGATCATTGGCCAATCTATGTTGACTTTTAATGTTAATTAATTACGAGTAATTATTAAATTTTCTTACTTTATTCTATTCTCCCCACTCTTGCAACCTTTTTCTTTTTCCCCAATTAGGCGTAAAAAGATCCATAGAAATTGATGCCTAACAGCTTATTTGACTTTTCTGAATTTAAAGTGCTAAGTTTGTCGAATCAAATATCTAATTTAATCAATAATAATTCGGTCGCGTGAGAGATACTCAATATTTTTAAACAAAGTTGATGGTTCAAAATTTATAATTTTTTAAAAGAATTAATTTGAAAAACTAACTCTGATTTAATTTGATAATACTCAAATATGATTTAATAATATCGTATGTGAGACGAATATATGTGTGTGTGTATATGCATCCTCCTTTATGTCTGATGGATTGGAGGGAAAACAGCAAAGGTATAAACGCCAGTAGACAACTTTAAAACGGGCTTTTTGTTTTTTGACCAATGAGCATATCTATTTTGTGGAAAATATGAAAACATACTCCTTACTTATTTTCTTAAAAATCTGCTAAATCCAAGACGTTGAAAATCGGATCCATTCAGCACAATGCTTTAAGATTTACAGTTAAATCGTGATTACATCGATTATAAACAAAATATTTTAATAAATGTGCTGTTTCAACTAATCAGGTTGATTCGGTTATTAATGCTATGATGGAATAATTAGCATTAGAAAGAGACAATTGAGATATTATTAATTTTTTGTTTGAATATATTTAAACCAAAAAAGTACTGGACATTTCAGTAATCTATCTGATGATCCGAATTGGGTATCCATCTGCCATGGCCGGGTTCAAAAATTTAGGTGCCAAGCTCAACTTAAGAATCATTCGAATCAGATCAAACTGTTTAAACAAAATATTAATCAAATCATGTCGATCAATATGATTTACATAAATTTGGGAAAATATTATTCAAGGATCACTGAGAGTATTTAATATCATTTAAGGATTATTGAGGGTATTTAATATTAATCAAGGATCAAAAGATTCTGAAATATTAATGCAAGATAGATTAGGAAATTAATTTGAAAATAATTTTATGAGAAAAGATTATAATACTGTTGTCTTTCTTTTTTAATTGACAAGTAACTACTTATGAATGAACAAGCACCCATTTGTATTTAACAAAAAATTATTCACTAATTGATAAATTCAAGAATTTGAAATAATTTGGTTGTTAGAAAGAATAATTATAAATCATGTTTCAATAGATAACCATTTGCTAATTAATAAGTACTCATTCATTAATTAATAAGAAGTTATCTGCTAATTGACAAATTTAATAGTGTGAAAGAACTTGGTTATGAAAAAGGAGAAGTGTAGATTATGTTTCAATGAATATCTAGTTGTTAATTAACAAATACTTATTCGCATTTAATAAGAAGTCATTTGCTAATTAATAAGTTTAAAAATTTAAAAGAACTTGATTATAAAATGAGTGTAAATCATATTTTAACAAGCCATTTATTAATTAACAAGTATTTATTTATATTTAACAAAAAACTATTCACTAGTTAACAAGTTTTTGAAAAAAGAAAAGTAAGAATATTATAGTATTTTTTCATCTAAAATTATTTTTAAATCAGTCTCCTAGTTTTGCAGGATATTTTAAAATCTTTTGATCCTTATTTGATATTAAATTGCTTTTATAGTCCTTAAATGATATTTTCCTTATAAATTTTCTATATCTTTTCATTAAGAAGGTAACCAAAAAAAATAAAAAGGCTGATCGGTCAGGTGACATATCGGGCTTAAAAGACTTGATCCATTACTGAGCCGAATTTAAAAAAAAAAAATCTGTAAAAAAAAAAAAAACCAGCTCATGGATACCCATATTACTTTTTTCGGCCAAAAAATTAATTTCATTGATATAAAAAAAATTAAGTACCAACATCGATAGTTCATGAATACCCATATTATCAAGTCCACATTTTTTAATTCCATCACATGATATCCTAGAAAATCTATAGGTGGGACTGTTATTACTAGCAACTTCTCATTAGAATAAATTAATTTAACTTTTTCAACTAGTTGAATCTAGCGCCTATCAGTCAATTCAACATTTTAATACAGTGAACATGAAAATATTATTTATTTTCCCAGCACGTAGATTTAGTGAACTCGTAATCCTTTATTTTTTTTCTCACTTGCCAACAACAGTATTCGTGAATAGTGAATGCCATAAACTGAACAGCCAAGCGAAAAAGATTCTCCATGGTTATGGCAAATAAGAACTCGTAAGATAATTTGGGCCTTCCAAAGCACGCTGGTGGATTGGGCTAGTTATTTAAATTAAAGGCCGAGTTAGATTTGTATTGTCAATTATACATAATTTATTAGAAATTCTACCAAAAAAAATTAATTAAAAATTTTTAGGGTAAACAAAACTTTTGATCCCTATACTTTACTTATATTTTATTTTTGATCTTTATACTTTTTTTTGATATTTTAAATCCCTACACTTTTATTTTTTCTTATTTTGGATCCTTATAAAATCCCTATACTTTGCTCACAGAAAAATAAAAAATAATAAAAAATAAAAGTATAAGGACCTAAAATATTAAAAAAAAATATAGGAGCCAAACGTAAAATGTGAGTAAAGTATAGGGATCAAAAATTATGTTTATCCAAATTTTTAGAAGGCCCATTTGGTCATTTAGCAATTAACATTTTCAGTTTGGCCCTTACCCATAATATGATCATCAATGAGTGAAAGTCCTACGTTTCTAATTTGAATATTCTCGTGAAGGACTAAAATCACAGACAATTTATGCTGAAGAGCTGTAAATTTCTGAAATTAATCTAAAAGATCAAAGTTCTTCTCGGCTAAAAAAAGTTGTGATACCGAATTGCCATTACTGTCAAACTTGTCATCTCTGAGTAGTAAAATTGATGTATTAAGACTTGGTAAATTTGTATTCTATAAGTACTAAATCAAAGTACTAATTACTAAATACCCATAAAGTTACTTTTCCATGACAAAAATCGTGTTTACTTTTTTTATGAAAGACAAAAATCATTTTCAATACTCAAACTTATATAATTTAATACTTAAGAAATGCGAATTTCCGAGTTTAAGCACGGTTATTTACTGTTTATTTTTGTTTAAATGTCTCCTTATAATGATTTGCCACATAAAGATTGCAAATTTGACAATCGTAGTTTAATTATTTTAAATTACTTTTGTTTATAGAGAAAGCTTTTAGTCTTTCAAAATAATTTCAAAAATTATTAAAAACAAAAAATTTTCCCAATCTTAAAAGCAAAAAATTTGTAAAGTTATATTATATGTATAAAAACCGAATGACACGGTCGGGTTTCTCCCCCGCGAGCGATACATGTTGAGATATTCTTCGTCTTCGTGTGGTGTGACTTGTGAGTGTTGTTCAGTGCGTTTTCCTTGTCAGTTACAAGCCTCTTTAACGGTTTTTCCTTAATTGCTAAGATATACTTATCGATATGCATAGGACATGAATTCGTAGTACTTTAGCTTGATCTCTTCCTTCTTCTTGCTTTCACAGTTGTGCAACTTATTTTTGTTCAGTCTTTGTTAGCTTTACCATTTTGGATGAACTATATAATTATACCTTGGTAGCTTTCTAGAACCACCGAGTTCTCTGTCTGATGCGTTGTCCCTACTTCGTTCTTCCTGTCCCATGCCCACCAGGTGTTTGATTCTTTGCCCATAACGGCTGCTGATAGTAGGCTCCATTGATGATGATGCAAATTAGGCCGTTCTTCTCCAAGTTTAACATGATTATCATATTAAACCAACAAGCAAGATCCTATGCTCGTGACCCTTTTCTTAGTAAAGTTGCTCACTACCTGTACCGTGCCAAACTAATAGACTCCATTCGACTCGTTCTCCGATCCAATTGTCCCAACTCAGTCTCCAGTCTTCTAAACGATCGTCTCCTTGACTCTTTCGTGGTCACTCAAGCGCTTCGTTCTGCCCCCTCTGCAGATTCTGCCATTTCTCTTGTGGAAGAGCTTGAAAAAGTTCAAGGTTTTTCACACACCAAGAACACCCTCCATGCCCTGGCCACCGTGCTTGCCAAGTCAAACCGAGCTACAGAACTCAAGTCCCTCATTAGCGCCATTACTGCTGGGAGATTCGGTAATGTTCATGTCAGCTTCATGAACCTCATGCAGTGGCATGCTGCAGCTGGGGATCTCGAGTCAGTTCTTGGGGTTTGGGATAAGTATAGACTCACTGCCAATAAGCGTGCCTGCACTGAATCATATAACATTGTCATGGCTCTGTACGCGAAAAAGGGTGAGGACTCTGAGGCGGTGAAGATTTTCTACAGGATGCTTGATGAAGGGGCAAATCCAAATTGCAGAACTTATACAGTTATGATCGAGCACCTTGTAAATTCCGGGAAATCATTGGCAGCAATGGAGGTTTTCAAAATACTACCTTCGATGCGGATCAAACGCACTTTGAAACAGTACTCAATTATGATTGAGAGCTTCATTTACCTCAAACGGTTTGAAGAGGTCAAAACCTTGCTCAATGAAATGCAAGTTGATGGAATATTGCCTAGTCGAGCCATGTGTTTGTCGCTGCACCAGCTTGTGCAAGAAGGATTCCTCAAGGATGACGAGCTCTTTAAAGAAAGTTTATCAGATGAAAGAATCAAGAACATAGGGTATTCTATTGACAGTAGTGATGATGATGAGGATGAAAACGAGAATTCAAGTATTGCTTGTCAATATGAGGATGGAAAACAGTTAAAACCCTGGCTGGACCCACGGGCTTTGGCAGTTGCCTTGCAGAATTGGGGTCCCAGTGAGGTATCAGCCCTTGAGGGTGCAAACTTTGTGTGGACAAGAAGGCTGGTCTGCAAGATCCTAAGGAATTTCAACTCCCCAGAAACTGCTTGGAATTTCTTTTGTTGGGTTGCTTATCAACCTGGATTTACTCATGATATGTACACAGTACAAAGAATCATGACTCTTCTTGCTCGTCATGGATGCACAGAATTGGTTGATAGGCTCATCTCCAAGATCAGAACAGAGGGAATGAGACTGCCATTCAGCACCATAAGGCTAGTAATCGACTTCTATGGAATCTCAAAGAAAGCTGATGCTGCTCTGAAGGTTTTCAATGTTGATCGAATACTTTGTGGGCCCATATCAAATTTTCATTTGATGATCCTCTATTCCTCTCTTCTAAGAGCACTAACCAAGTGTGGAAGGAATTCTGATGCCCTGGAAACACTTGAGGAGATGATTTTGAATGGAATTTTCCCAGATATTCAGACGTTTTCTGGTCTAATGCAACATTTTGCAAACCTTGGAGACATAAAAACAGTGCAGAAGCTCTTTACAATGGTTAGGCAGAGTAGCTTAGAACCAGATGCTTATCTGTATAAGGTACTAATCCAAGGTTATTGCAAGTCAGAAAGAGCAGCACTGGCATGGAGGATATTTGAAGACATGAAGAGTTCAGGTTTGATGCCTGATTCTGACACCAAAGAGTTGCTTGTGAAGAGCCTTTGGAAAGAAGGGAGAAGGAGGGAAGCTGCTGCTGTGCAAGAGGGTTGTGAGGAAATAGATGAGGTCCTTCCGCTTGCATTGCGTGGTCATGAATGGTCTGTCAGCTCTGCAGATCTCTCAAGAGTTTACAATATCTATTCAGAAAGTTTTGCATTGTTCAGCTAGAGTTATAGATATGTATAAGAGATGAATTCATGGTACTTCAGCCACATTGGCAGACATCTTTTAGAAGGTAAAAGTCATGCCCAACTTCGCAAACCGGGGAGGAAGAAGGGATGTTGTTGAAGAGAGTTGAGGGGAAATAAATGAGGTCCATCCTCTTGCATTGCACGGTCATATATGGTCTGTCTCTTGAATCAATTGTAGGAGTAACGATAAATGTGTGCATATTCACTTTTTGGCAGGATCTGAGTTGTTATCTAAATGAACACTTGATATAGGCACTATTAAGTTTGCTTAGTTAGGTTTTAGAAAAATGAAATTTGCTGAGTCTCAGAATTGAAGAATCTCTGGTCGATCCTTGGACATTTGCATTTAGAGTCGGCATCCACCTTTCAGATTGCTTTGGAAAGGAAATTGGTTCATACAAGAGAAAAGTTGCAAGATCCTTGTGTTAATAGTTAGGTAAAACAACCATGATGCCTTTTGACACTTGACAGTTAACTGTAGGACTCTTAAACTTAGGATGAAGGTTTTGTTGTATTAGTTATTTTTTTGAGTAATTTCAATTCCCAACCAATTTGCCAATGTAGTGCCAGGCCAAAAAATCAACACGGCAGTGTTGCAAATGCAGAAGCACCAAACTCAAAGTAGCCATTTATTACAATTGATGATGTTTCAAAGGAATTCGCAAAATGGCTATTTGAATAGTCATTTCATTCTGGAAATTAAAAGTCCCTTCCCATTCTTTTGTCAAATGCAATTGACCGCCTGAAAAATTTGGTGTGGTGGATAGTCAATCACTTTAAGATATCTTGAAGTCTTTGCCAGAAGAATTTGCTTGCTTCTAAGATAAAAAATTTAATCCGCTAGTCAATGGGTTCAATGTATTGGATTTTTAGAAAGCTCAACAATTTTTCCATTATATGAGATCATGCAATTATCTTTAAGCTTTTGTAAAAGCGTAATTTGATTCTTGACTATGACGTGGTTATCCCATATGTAAAAGTGTGTGATTAAAAGCAAATATTAAGTGGGCGGAATTTCCTAATTTAGCCTAGCCAAATGGTTAAATGAAAAAAAAGCTAATTTGTTGGTGCAGAATGGGAAGATAAATATTTTAATTATTTTATCATAACTGTCTGCCTAACGTGTTGGCGTTTGTATTATTTTATCAGGATTGGGATTTCTATTCTGATATTCTTGTGAGATTAGGATTTCTTATTTGTCACCTATTAAGCAGTCTTTGGTTGAATAAAATAATATAACCCTTGGTTTTTGTGATAAACTGAATTTAGAATAATTTGAAAATTTGTGTATATCTTGTTAGTCTTTCACTCTGCACCATATGTGATCCAGTGAGCATTTCCTTAGTTGAACAGAACAAGTGTGTCTTAGATGATGAATTCATTTTAATCAGCAAAATCCTATTAAATGTAGATAAACATAGAATGGGAGTGCTATTTAAGAAAGGAAAGGCAGAATTTTTATTCCGCAGCATGGCTAATCCACAATATCGGCATGACAAGGATGTAGGCAGGGTAAGCTAATAAATATATTAATACCATTGTATAAGATGTGAGGGCTATAAGCTTTGCCATGGATATGCGTGGTTTCTTTCTGCCCACACTAACTGTCTTAGAGGAACCGAAAAAGGTATTGATGGTGCACCTGATCATGTTAGTACCAGAAGTGCTTGACATGCATGAACATGCCTATTTTCAAGTATAAAGGAGGACATGATTTTAGGGAAATGAAATTGGTTTAAAGGGCCATTTTACCCTTAAACCATAGGTCTAGGAGTTTTTAGAATCTTAAACTCAATTTTGGTATAATGTTGTCTTTTAACTTTTGAAAACGGTATAATGTTATTCCTATCACTAACAAAAATTAACTTCAACCATTAGTTAAATAGAAAATTACAAAAAAAAAAGACCTAAAAAATTACATAAAAAGATGAATAAAATTGCATAAAAGGATCCACAAATTAGAAAAAAAGGACTAAGAGAATTTTCTTGATCTTTTTCCATAACTTTTTGAGATACTTTTTGCAACATTTTGAATTCCTTAATTCAGAAACTAATTGCTAATTAATACAAATTAGTGAATTAATTATGTTAATCATAATTTTGGATTATGAGTTGACATTTTGGGTTATTGAACAATTGTATGATCAGGATCGAGTGAAAGTAGAACAATCGAGGATAGAGTGGGATAGTTAGAGTGGGAAGAGACCCATTGTGCCACGTGCCGTGGCATGGCATAATGCACCGTGATGCATGGGTTAAAATTTTAACTTCTTATATTTGGATTAGCTTGTGAATCAGAAGGGAAAAAGGGGAAAGAACACAACAGGAGAGGGAGAAGAAGGGCTCTCTGCTAGGGTAAGAAGTTTTGGCTACTTAAGAGTTTGTTTTGACCTATCATCTATTGGGTAAACTTAGTATCTTCTTAGTCTTTTGTTCTACTCTATTTTTTCTTAATTTAAGATATAAAGGAATTGAATTGTGAGGTTTTGAGGGGTTTTTTTCTAGCCCAATTGCTAGAAAAGAGTTATTAAAATTTAAATTAAAGATTTGTAACTAGTTTGATAATTGATGATTGAGTTTTGAGGCTTTAGCTCAATTTTAGCCTCAATTGAGAGATTTTAAAGTGTGATAATCTTATACGGATAATAAGGATGTTATAGAAGTTGTATGAAGTTTGTGGAAGGTAGTTAGGTTTTAAAATTGCCTAATGGTAGAGATTAGAAGTTTAAGCTAGTTTAATTGTGTTACTAAGTAACTATGTTCAATTTGAAGTTGATATATAGTGCCCAATCTTTGTAGATTATTGTGACTCAAATGTTTATTGGGCGATTTGAAGTGTGAAAAGAGTCAAAGTACCATGAGTAACACTTTTTGGTAACAAAAGGTTTGAGATAACTAAATAATTTATGCTATCTATTGACTTATTTAACCATTTTCAAGTTGTTTTTAAAGTAAATATGAAATTACATGTTGTGATTTAGAAAATTATATGATTTTGAGTTTATAAAGTGGTAAAAAGGGTTTTTGGATTATGATACATCTATAAAAAATATTTTGTTTCAAAGTTATTTGGTAATAAGATATGAATATGATTAAAGGTATGAACTGCATTATATGTATACATGTGTAAGAGTCATGATAGTGAGGGTGGGAGTTCACCCTCAAGGGAGTAATATTTTAAAACCATATGGTTGGGCTAGCATTATAGGACATCTGGTGTAGTAATATATGATGGATTGTTACCATGGGGCATCCGAGATATCATGACATGATTATGAGTTCTTTAGTACCCAAAAAGGTGTAGTGTATGAGTATACGATACCCTAATTACGCTTGCAATGGGGTATTTTAAAGTCTAAAAGTGGGATAGAATACCTTTAGTCGGGTAATTCTTTCATAGAAGGTGAGTTGGGATTAGTTATACAGAATTGGTCCTATGTATGTGATATTGATTATATAACTATATATGTAGAATAATATATGGATTATCTTGGTTACTGAGACTTTCATCCTATGGTCACTATTTTACAGATTCAGACGTAGATAGGAGCAGAGGGAAAGATTTAGGCTAGAAGTAGCAGGATTACTATTATATGGCTCTTATTGTAGTTTGTGTAATGAATATGTAAATAAAAAGTTATGTTTATAAGTTTCTTAATAAGAATGCATATACATGTTTGATTACACTTGTATGATTGTTTGGTGAATGTATCTTAGCCTTGAAACATAAGAATTTATTAAATGTAATAGAAGGGCTAAGATGCTAGTATAAATGCATGTTGGATGTTTTGAATAGATGTGATATGTGGAATTTGATCGAGAAATGATATTTTGTATAAATATCAATGTAGCCCTATGGAATAAGAGTCAGGGTATCTAGGTGACTGAATTGAATTGTAAATGCATGATTGTGGATATAATTGTTCTATTAGGTGAATATTTTTTTACTGGATGTGATTGAGGTCTTGTTTGAGGCTAATGACATAAGTTTGCGGTTTGAGGCATTTAGATGTGGTAAAATGACATAAAATGGTTATTTTACATTTGGATGTCCAATTTTCAAATAAAATATCAGATTGAGATGAAACTTATGTCATTAATTAAATTATAAAATAAGCTACGTGTAAGTGCTTGGATTACTCTAATTGAACCTTGTACGTGAAAATGATGCATGTTGGAAGTTCGTTTTAGACGAGTTGTCATGTGCGTCGCAACAGTGCATGACATGGAATAAGAAGTAATCGCTCTGCAGCATATGGCACACACGCTGTGCATATATGTTTGTTTGGGCAAAAATGAACCTTTGCCCTTGATGCATAATGTAATGTGATTCTGCATTCATTTTTGCTTTAATTGTGCTTAAACACTTGTATTTTGGAGTTTAAACATATTTTTTTAAAGGTTTTGGGATCCCAACCATTTCAAGGATTTATTTTCTATATTTTAACCATTATTGATTAAAGTAACTTAAGAGCTTGATAACTCTTAATTATCTTAATGTGCTAGATTGTGGTGATTAATTGATAATGTTAAGGAGGACACTATACTTTTTTATAATTTTTTTAGTCAACTAACAATTAAAGTTGATGTTTGTTAACAGTATATATGATATTATACTGTTTTGAATAGTTAAAGAAAAACATTATATTAAAAATAAATTTAGAGTTTCAGACGCTTCTGAACTTATAATTTGGAAGCCAATGTACTATTTAACCCTATGAAATTTGCATAACCCCAAAAATATGTGGACATTCTTTACACTTAGGAGGACATCAATTCGTTGTCATCCCCACTTCTTTCCATTCATGTTATTGATTACTGTCTTGGCTTTTGTGGTATTTCTATTGCAATCTTCTTCGACATATTAACTTTAATTTTGACGGACACAAAGCATGAAAGTGCTATTTAGAAAGAGAGAGGGAAGGACGAGGGATACAATACGAATTGATATCTCATATAGTGGTAGTTTGTATTTGAGTAATGATCTTCTAGGTTAGAAGGAATTATTATAATTATCAGTTGAATAATTGAGTGAGGTGTCACGTTGAAAGGAAGATAAATAATTGACGGAAGAATGTGATTGTCATCTAATCAAATTGGAATTGTTCAATCTCTCAACTGAGGTATATATTTTAAAAGTATATGGTTTACATTTTTTTTAACTTTTTTGCGTACTAAAAATAAAACATAATAGAAAGACATATTTTAAAATCATAATATAACAGGCTATTTTTTTGGCCAAAAAAATTATTTGTTTTAAAAAATAAAATTAAAATGATTAGATCAAATTGAAACAATTCAAATATTCAAATTGAGTAGTTAACCGAATTGCACAATGAAAAAAGAAGTGAAAATTGATCACTGATGAAAAGGAGGAATAAAATAAAAAAAATAATTTGGTTAATAAAAAATATTTTAAAATAACAACATAAAAAAATTAAGTAATAATTATTGTACATATATAATATATTGAAACAATGAAGTTGCCCAAGAGATTCCTGATGAAGGAACAGCGTGAAGGAGTGGCATGGTATGAATCCAACACTCGTGGCCGTTGGAGAAAACATAAGTGGAACTTGAAGTGAGACAAAGCAACAAAAGTCTGTTCTCTAAAGTAGATCTCATAAAGGTAAAGCTACTTGACAATGACACATGTGATTTGTTCAATATGAGCATCCATCTTGGAGTTTCTTGATTCCCACATGCGTAGCTGCAGATATGACAGGGGCTGGTTGATGCCTCTGATACATAAAATCAAAGTCCACCCAATTCTATGTATAAACAAGTCTTGCTGTCATGTCACAGCATATCATTCCCCACATCAAGAATCGACTCTGCCTCCTTTTGTCGTTTATAAATTCTGAAGAGACGTCAAATTTGTTTGGTCTTTAGGCGTGGGCTAGCTGTCTTCCTGACATAAGCATGATTCAATTTAGGTAGACATTAGACTTCTTTCTTGCAAAGGAAAGATTCCCATTGCAAAGGTTTAAAAATGGACCACTGTGCTTTTTTATAAACAAAATTCTATTTTATTAGTGACAAAAGCTTCATGTCAACAATGCCAATTGTGATTCATCAGCTTTCTTTATTTCTTTTTCTTGTCATATTCCTTCTGCTACACATTCATCAATTCGCTGCTACATCTGGCATTATTTCGTGCTGAAGCCTCCATTTCCAACCTAAGCCTCTTAACAATGGCCGTCTTCTCTCTTCCCTTTCATGCTATATTTCTGGCACTCATTTTCTTCTTCACCTCCCTTGTTGCAGCTCAATCGCCAGCCAACAGTGGAACGAACTTTTCATGCCATGCTGATTCACCACCTTCCTGTGAAACGTATGTATCATACTATGCTCAATCTCCAAACTATTTGAGTCTAGTGAACGTATCTGATTTATTTGGGATCAGTCCATTATCCATTGCAAGAGCTAGTAACTTAACGAGTGAAGATAATAGGCTGAGTCCAGGCCAACCCTTGCTGGTGCCTGTAACTTGTGGCTGCACCAGAAATCGCTCTTTCGCCAGTATAACTTACGAGATGAAGTCAGGTGATACCTACTATTCTGTTTCAACCATTGGCTTTGAGAATCTCACGAATTGGCATGTAGTGCAAGAGCTTAACCCTGATCTGGATCCGTATCTTTTGCTTGGAGGGGTCAAAGTAGTCTTCCCTTTGTTCTGCAGGTGTGCTTCAAAAAGCCAATTAGCCAAAGGCATAAAGTTTTTGATTACTTACGTTTGGCAACATAGTGACAATGTTTCTGCTGTTAGCACCATGTTTAACGCATCTGAAATGGACATAATGACAGAGAACAAGTACCAGAACTTCAACTCTGCAGCCAACCTTCCAGTTTTGATCCCAGTGTCACAGCTTCCAGATGTTTCCAAATTTTCTTCATCACCTGAGAGAAGGGTAAAGAATCATCGTCTTTTGGTTATCATAGGCATTACACTGGGATGCACTCTTCTGATTGCCGTTATAACTATGTTGCTGGTCTGTGTTTATTGTCCGAGAAAGAAAAAGATTAATTTGAAAAAGAGTGCTTCGTTTTTGGAGACAGCAGATAGGCTACTTTCTGGTGTCTCTGGTTATGTTAGTAAGCCAACCGTGTATGAGTTTAGTGTAGTCATGGAAGCTACCATGAATCTTGATCAACAGTGTAGGATTGAGGGATCAGTCTACAAGGCCAAAATTGACGGGCAGGTCTTAGCAATAAAAAAAGTGAAGGAAGATGTCATGGAGGAGCTAAAGATCCTGCAGAAGGTAAATCATGCGAATCTGGTGAAATTAATGGGTGTCTCATCAGACACCAAAGATGGAAACTGTTTCTTGGTTTATGAATATGCTGAAAATGGATCTCTAGATAATTGGCTGTACCGTAAGTCTTCGGATGCTTCTGGTTCTGTGTCATTCCTCACATGGAGCCAGAGGATACGCATTGCACTGGACGTGGCCATGGGATTGCAATACCTGCACGAACACACACAACCAAGAATAGTCCACAAGGACATCAGAACAAGTAACGTACTTCTGGACTCGAGTTTCAAGGCGAAGATAGCCAACTTCTCGATGGCAAGAACTTCGACGAACCCAGTGATGTTAAAAACAGATGTTTTTGCTTTTGGGGTTGTGTTGCTGGAATTGCTCACAGGGAAGAAAGGCATGACGAGCAATGAAAAAGGCGAGGTAGTGATGTTGTGGAAGCGTATCAGAGTGATCTTTGATGGAGAGGAAGAGAAGAACAAAGAGGAGAGCCTGAGAAGATGGATGGATCCTAGACTGGGGAGCTTCTATGCCATTGATGAAGCTCTGAGCTTGGCCTCCTTGGCCGTGACTTGCACAGCAGATAAGCCTCTGTCCCGACCAACCATGGCAGAAGTTGTTCTCAGCCTCTCGTTTCTGAGCCAATCATCTATTGGTGGGTTAGAAGCACAAGTTCATCAAATGGCAGGTCCAGTCGCAGTTCGTTGATTAGAGTTTTTCAAGTTCAACCTGGTCTTTCTGTTTACTGGGTCTCTAGTTAATAAATACCAATCTCTATGAAGCTTGATTTTATTGAAGGTACTATTTAAGGTTTCATCATTATGTCTCTGAAGAAAACGCCAGAGTCTAACGCTTCTTCCTGTATCAGAGCTTGAAATTTATTCGACGCCAGCTGTAAATGCCCCAAAAATAAAATGCCAAGGTGGTCGTCTTCTTCCAATCATTATCATTAACGACAAACAACAACCCCATTTCACAAGTCCCTCTGAGATGTACTCTTAACATTTATGCTTCTATATACAAACCACATTCGTAAAAAGATTTAATCAACCATGTTATAAGTGACTTTACATAAAAATATGGATCATCATTTTTTTTTAATTTTATCTTTTCACAAGTTTCTATAAATAAAGTAGAATGTTATGTATGAAAAAGAAAATGTTTTTAAAAATGATGTTTTATTAAGGGTAAATTGATTTTTTTTTTTTGAAAGACAAGGTCAATATTTTAACTATCTCTCATAAATTTTGGTAAGAAAGTTAGGAGTATATATATATATATATATATATGTAAGATGAGAGGGAGTATGTTTAGTATTTCTCCTAGAAATGATTCAGTATTCTAATATATAAAATAATTTGATAAAAAATATGATTTTATTAATTATACTTGTTTTAATATTATCCTTTTTTATTATATTTTCTCTCTCTTTAATATTTCACAATTAAGGTTATTTAAAATGAAGGATATTTTTAAAATATTTATGTTTTAAAAAATAAAATTGCAAAGTATATATAATGAATTTTATTAACATGGGTAATTTTAACTATTTTTTTTATAAATGGGAGCATAGGAGTATATGGTGATACTTATTTTGCTTTGGCAATAAATGTGATAATGAATATTCCTGTGGGAATGTGTTTTGTACTTAAGAAACACGGGGGAGGACCCGTGTATTTAAAAAACATTATATAATTCCTAATTTTTTTTTATCAGCATACTTTCCGATTTTTTGTTTTAACCACATGTTGACGGACGCTATGAATTGTATAAACCATTAAGTATAAATTAGAATTGCCCCTAAAAAAAAGGATAATTTTAATTAAGGATCAAAAGACTTAATTTTATATGAATTCAAAAATATTTTAAAATTTTAATTCAGTTTAGAAAAAAAAAGTCAAAAGAATTTCAACAGTGAAAACATCAAAAGGTCATTTATTTATTATACAGAATTATTAATTGCTAATTTTTTAACTACACTTATTAATTTATCAATATCATTTGTAAATTATATCTGTTTGTCAAACAATCAATAAAATTAGTTATTAATTTGCTAACTTTATTTGATAATTTACTAATATTAATTGTAAATTACAAGACCTATCAGTAATTTATAATTGATGTTAGTAAATTATAAAACTTATCAGTAATTTATAATTGATATTAGTAAACTAAAAAATAAAGTTAATAATTTAACAATTGATGTCCCTGCTTACGATTGAAAAATTAATATCAAGTCTTATATAATTATTAATATGTTAACTTATATAATTTATAACTCATATTCATAAATTAATAAGTATAGTAAAAAAAATAATAACTATTAATGCATTTCTTAAGATTCCGTGCTTCATATTTAGGTTTGAAATAATTTATTATATATATATATATATATATAATAGAACATTCAGCTTTGAAGTCAAGTTTAGAATGATTTATCATTTTTAATATGTATTAAAAATTAAATTTTATCTATTTAAAATTCAAATATAATGATATTCAGTAAATAAAGGGCTAATTTCTTATAATATTTAATTGTATAGAGAGGTAAAATAGGGAAAAAATTAAATTCTCTAGATATTATTAAATTGGATTTATATTTTAGATCAAATAAATTTAAAAAAAAAAGACTTATATAACCGACCAGAGGAGCAGTATACTTGTACATGTTTTACTCTTCTATAACCCAACTGAAGTGAGGGGAATCATTAGCCCAAAAACTTTCTTTTCTTTGTCGTAGAAGGACTCAAATAGAATTAAAATGCAGGTAAATAGAAGAAAAATGGATAGGAGTAACATTAGAGAAACTCAAAGGAACATTAAATGGAGAATCCTATGAAAGAGAAGGGCACAAAAAAAAATGTAAAATAAAATATTGTATATAAAATCTTGAGCACCGTAGATAGGAAATGGAGAGGTGTAAGTTTAAATTTAATACTCTTTTATAGTGATTAAAAAAATCAAACTCAACCGGACAATCAGACGAGTTTGACCATCAATCGATCATGATTTTGACTTAGTTAGCATGTAAAAATTATTTTAAGGGTTGAGTTGGGTTGGATCGATGGTTGGATGAGAAATCAAAATTAAGCTGAGAATCAGATCTGATTTTCAAAAATGAATTGTTCAAAAAAAAATTTCATTTTTTATTAACTCTTTTAGGAAAGGACCAATTTTTTTAATCATGTTATATTGTATTATGTGGCTTGTTAAGTTATGATAAACTTAAAATATTTGGTTTCATCTTGAAGTTGAATAGTAATTTCATATTTATTTCTTATATTTAAATTATTATATAAATATATAAATTTTTTAATTTAATTATTATGTCACTAGTTTAATAATTAATTCAACCTGATTGAACCATGCGAACCGTAAATCGATGACCTTCTGATTCAGTATCTGGTCTAGTACTAAAAACATTGCTATTTTATTTATTTATTTTACATTTTGAAAATAAAAAATTATATAAATTAAAAAATTTTAATAAATTTATTTACCAGTTTGAACAGTCCAAATTTAATATGAATGGTCTATATTTAATATTAAAAATTTATAAAAATTATAAAAAAATTAATATTAAACCTATATTACCTAAAATATATTTAAATGGTCAATTTATAAAATTTTAATATTAAATGTGAACCATTCATATTAAATATAAACTATCTAGACTAATTAATAAATTTGTTTAAAATTTTTAAAATTATATAATTTTTTATTTTAAAAAATATAAAATAAAAAAATATTAAATATAAATCGTCTAAATTAAACATGAACAACGATCTGTACCTCCTCAGCGGAGGTGCAGAGGCTCCCCAGGAATTCAATTCCCTAAATCTCGGAGCTTAATCACGATAATACATCATAAACCAACTATACTTCCCCTGCTACGTGCCAGTTTGGATATATAATGAGAATTGATTATTTGTACGGTAACCATGTTTTGATAAAAGTTATCCAAACCTTATCATTTTTACATAATTAATTATCTTGTCTAAAACTGTGTTTTGCCTTAAGTTGATATTCACAGCTTTCCAATATCAATTATGCGTGTTGAAGCATTTATTGCTTGTCAGAATTTATGAATTACCAAATATACCCCTGACATTTGGCTCCTTATTCATGGCATTACGTGGACCGAGGTGTCTTCTTCGCTTCCAAATATATCTCTGGTCGAACATTTAACGTGGCATTCATTTTGTAAAGAGGTACAAACATTTATTATATACTCCCTCTCTGTTAAAATTATAAAATATTTTTAATTAAATTTTATTTTTTAATTAAATAATTATTTATTTTTTAATTAATTATATTTTTATATTTACTTCTATTAAATACTTTATAATAAGTATACTTTAAAAAAAAATAATAATTATATCTCGAAAGACTAAAAATATCTTATATTTTTGAACATTCAACTTTTCAAAAAATATTTATATTTTTTAATAGAGGGAATATGTGTATTACATATTACATAATTTTTATAAATATTAAATATATCACTATTATATTTTTGTCAAATAAATCAAGATAAATTTAATAATATGGGAAAATTAATCTTTTGATTTGTATAATTTTAACATAGTTATATGCATCAATCTCTAAATTTTAATTTATTGTAACTCAATGTTTATAGTTTTGAAACAATCCTTAAATTAAAAAATATTAATTATTTTAAAGTGTTAATCAATTAATAATTTAAATATTAGTCTTTAAATTTTAAAATAATTTTAATCTTTCTAAATTTATTTTTTAAATACAAAGACCAATATTTTAAATAAAGTTGTACAAATTTAATAATATTATACTCTTCCGTTAAAAAATATAAGGTATTTTTTGAGAAGTTAAATGTTAAAAAATATAAGGTATTTTTAGTCTTTTGAGATATAATTACTGCTTTTTTTTCAAAAGTGCCCCTATTGATAATGACTTTATATTTATTGTAGGATATTTAATAGAGATAAATATGAAAAGATAAGGTTAATTTGAAAGTAGGTAACTACTTTATTGAGAGGTGAGATTTGGTTAAAAATGCCTTACATTTTTGAACGAAAGAAGTACAACTTTATCAATATTTTAATTTTCAAAAATAATATCTTTTATGATAATTTATACATTTAAAATTAATTATGACTAAATCATCTAAATATCTTCAATTCTGTTAAATTGATTTTATAAAAATAATATCCAAACGTGATCACATTATAACATAATAAGTTATAACTAAAATCAATCATATTAACCAATTTTTTTTATAATCAATTATACCTAATTTAAATTTAAATGGGCCTGACATAGATGAATGATATTTTATTGCATTCAAAGTAGAAGAAAATTGATTTAAACATTTAAAATATTATTTTCTTGGAAGACTATGTTGATTATTTTAAGAAAAATCACACCAAGGATCTGTGAAAAAAGTTATTTAGAAACAAAAATCAATAACAAGTCACTATTTAAGGAAAAAAATATTTCCCATTTTAACTATAATCCAATTCATATATTGGTCTTTGTTTGCGAATAATATTTTTCACAAGTTTTTAATGTGATTTTCCCTTGGTTTTACCATGGTATTATTTTTTAAAAAAAATAAAAAAAAGAGAACTTGTTTTCACTAATGGAAAAGGAACAAGTTATAAGGAAAAGCACACAGTAAAAACCTAACTTTCACCATGCCCCATGTTTTAAGATAGTTAGTTCATGCCAATCACCCTTTAATCTAGTGGCACGATCACCAATCCTTATGCTCTTATGTTTTGACGCAGGGGGTTAAATGATCAAACTCCAATGTAGTTGAAGAGGCAAAAAAATAAAAAAATAAAAAATCTAGTGTGTGTAATTGTTGTGTGGTGTGTGTGATGTGAGTGTGAGTGAAATGCATATATGTTAGATTACATTATTGTGGGAACTAGTTAGATAAGATACTAAAAAAAATGATTTACAATCATATATAAAAATATCATCTATTATAGTGTGACCTTATTTAGCTAAGATCAATGTTTTAAAACTTAGACCAAACCGTGAATTGAAAATGTTGGTGGGTCACAAGTTTCATGATTTAATCGGTCAGATTGGCGGTTCAAACCGATAACCTATTTATATGTATATAACTTCATATATAAGAAATAAACTACAACAATACAACAACCCCCAAGTCATTAATACAACAAAAACACCATAATATTTTGTCAATACAAAGTAGACTTGTGTGCGTCAGACATCATAACTTGAAAAAAAACCCCTATTTTGCAATAAACAACTCTTAAACAATACAAAATAGATTTAGCTGTTTAGGACTATGATTAGAAAGGAAAAAACAGAAAACAAAACAAGCAATCATTCATTAAATTCCTTTTAAGATTATAGAGATTAGGTAAAACTAGGGGGAGAGATAAATGAGAGAAAAATAAAATCTCACCAAGATTAAGAGAGAGCAATCGACGAAGAAGAAGAAGAAGAAGAAGAATGAAAGAGAAGGCCAAGCTTGACACTATCTAACCATTTCGATAGCTGCACGCTTAGGCAAGAGTGAAGAGTGAATTGAGAATGCAAAGCAACTAGTGAGATTGAGGGAGAAGTGAAGATAAAGAATGAAGAAGGTCAAGCTTGATGCCATCTGACAACTATGAGCTTACACGAGGGTGAACAATGAAGATTGCAGAGTAAACTAAGAAAGCAAGAAGCTAACAACACATAGTGAGACTAAGAGAGAAGTGAGAAGAGAAGAAGAGTGAAACTAAAGATTGAGAGTCAGGACAAGTGTTCAATTTCCTCATAAATGAATTGAAGGGTTTAAGATTTTTAAAATGCCAATTTGGCCCTTCGACGTGCTTTTGACTCACAAAAATCATTTCAAGTTTTGAGTCTTGCAAAACCGTCCAGTCGAAATAAGCCAACTGCTAATACTAGTTAATTGGTTGAACCATCTTGCCTTCTTTAGTAGGTCGACCATCTAGGTCTTGAAACCTCGTCTAAGATATTAGCATGGCCATTTGTTTCTTTATGCATGAAATTAAATTAATAGAAACGTTTCAATCCTCACTCAAAAAAAAAAAAAAATAAGTAGTGTCTTTAATGATATTTCCATGTAGGGATGATTGTAACTCATCTGGTGGTTAGATTGCTTTAGCATAGTGACAGACTTCAATATTCTTCAAACTATTGAAGCAGCAAAATTCCAAACTTTTCAGATTAGCATAAACTTCGACGATCGCAGGTGGACAAGAACCAATTTTGCAGCTGATTATGGTATTATGGGACATTGTTTTGGCATCTTTTCATTATTTTGAGAAGTCATGCATTTTATTATTTAGAAGGAATCATACCTATTTATATACCACTTAATCAAGTTGGTGCTGTAAACTAGCAATATTTTATTTTTCTCATTCATACCCGCAAAACTTAGACAAAGTACTGGTAAATACCATAAACTTAAATGATAAAGCAAAAAAGGTCCTTGATTCTTAAAATATATTTTGGGCCTCCAAAAGCACCCCGGTGGATTGGGATAGTTAGTTAAACGAAAGACCCAATTAAATCTGCTCTGTAAATTAAACTTTGCTTGAATTTTCATAAAGGCCCACTTTTTTTGGGCCAACGGCCCATGTAGGCACTTTCGATTCAACAATTTGCAGTTCGGCTCTAACCCAAATTATTATTACTATTACTACTATTGTTATTTTTTATGTAATAATTAGATGAGTTGAGTCTTAGGCTCACCAGAGCTAAGGGCTAAGGCATGACTTAGGCTCAAATAATGCTTATAGAGATACTTAGGGCTTGTTTGAGACCTCATTTAGCTGGTTCAACTTATAATTTGTAAGCTTAAAAACTAATTAAGAATAAAAAAAATATGTTTGGATATATGAGTAGTTGGTAAATGGGTTTTTCTTGCCTAACTACACTTAGGTTAAAAGTTAGATTTTGAAGCTTTTACATTGACTACGTTGAGATCTAATTGTTGGCAACATTTAATATGTTTTAAAATTATTGAACAACCCATTTATCCTTCTACTTTCTTTTGAAATTTGACATTTTTATGATTTAGAAATATTGAAATTTTTATTATTCATAATTTATATATATTTATTCTCTAAATGTATCGAATCAAGTTTTTTAGTATTTCAAAATATTTTTACAATAATATATTAACTCTTTTTTATTGTTTTAATTTAAATATTTTTATAAAATTTATCAAATTGTAAAATTATAATATTTATAGATACAGGGCATGATACTTATGTCTCTTTCAGCCGTTATATACACGAACTTACTTTTTAATTATATTATTCAAACAAGTTTTGATTTGTCAAATTAATTTTTTTAATAAAAGATTATTCAAATATAAATCACATTATACTAACAAACTTTTATTCCAACTTTAATTTACAAACTATAGTTTGTGCAAATTTTAGTTCCACAAATGTTAATCCAAATAAGTCTTGCCTATTAAAAAATCTCTTACATTTACGGGAATATTTAAACTCACAACCTTATAAATTATAGATTAAATTGTAATCAATTGAGCCAATATTTATTTGCCATATTATCATTATTAGTATTATTAATGAAAGTCTTGTTTGTTCTGATTTGAATATTTTAACATGTAAAATTTATGAAGTATCCAGCAATAGTTAAATTTTAACTACAACTAGTTTACTATGAACAGGCTAGTATTTACTTCTAGGTTACAAGTTGTCAGGATTGAGAGCTCCATTAAATTATTAATGAACAAACGGTACGTAGTAGTATAATCACATGGCCGACACGAAGTCCCAGGTCCTGACTTCTGACATTTGTTCAATTTCTCTGTTTTATTATGTTCGTTCAAACTTCAAAGTATAATAGACTCTTCCTTACAAAAGTCGAGAATTAAACTCCAACCAAAATTGGTAACGTTATAATATTTTCTTTTAGTAATTATTCTTCCTAAAATTAGAAAGTGGTGTAAGGAAAGGATAAATCACAAGAAGTGAGAATTGAACTAAAAATTAAATTGGTTGAGATTAATTGAAGTCATACATTGCAGGTCAAATAATCTATTTTATTAAAAATCATCCAAACATCCGATTTTTTTATAATTGATTATTGAGTCATAATCATATTTTAAAATAAATTCTGAAAGATTATTTATAGATTTAATTTTACTGTTAAATAATATATTTTACTACTTAAATAAATGTTAACAAATTTAATAATATCAAATACAATTTTATTAATAATTTAATTATAAAAAATAATGTCATTTATGATAATTTGTACAGTTAAAATCAAATTCAAAAAAATAATATCTAAATAAATTGTGTCATAACATAATCAATTATAATTAAAATCAATCATATTACTCAATTATTTTTATAATCAATTATATTTAACTGAAATTCAAACAAGCCCATAATAGATAAGGTATTAATCAATTTAAATTTACATCTTTTTGGCTCATTATTGAGGCAAATATTAAATGATTCATTGGTTTTGCTTAGCTCAATTATTATAATTGATTTTTTTTAAGGTAAAATTCTTTTGTATTTTTAATTACTCCCTTGACAGGAGTCTTAAACGTATATAAGGTCTACTTAAGAATTTTAGTTGGTTCTAAATATACATTTTCTCTTGTATTTTATATTAATTTTTTTTCATAGGATCTCTATTTATTGGAGTTTTTTTTTCTTTGCTTAAATTTCAATCACTGAATAATAGGGGTGTTTTAAAAAAATTACCGCAGATTCTCAACATGTTAATCACAAGCAACCAACTTACCTATTTTTTATTCTGCAAATTAATTAAAAAGACCTCTGTTTAGATTCAAACAGAATACTTTTATAATAATACATTAAAGATCAATTTTCATTGTTTGGCCTGACCGGATTTTTGTTTTTTTATAAGATCTGTTATGTCTTGCACTTGCAGCTATTATGCAACTGAAAATATAAAAATTATGAGAACACATGATAGAAATGCATGTGAATTTTATGAATATTTGTATGTGTAGTTTGGAACGGTTTTAAGACCCAAAACCTTGTTTGCATTTTTTTTATTCGATAAATCTGAGACTCAGTCAATAATGTAAAGTTTCTCCATTCAAGGGAGAATTTCTATGAAGGACCCTTAATTAAACTTATTTATATTCAAAGTCTTTAAATTTTTAAAATTTTATTACAGTTTAAAGGTATTGATTTAATATTAAATTTTAAGAAAAATAAAAAAATTGCCTCTTTTTTAAATTAATATCAAAACTTCCCCACTTCACTTGATAATTGCCATAATTCACTTATTTATTTATTTACAAAATATTATTAATTATCCTATTTAACTTATTTTTATTTTAGGTATTTAAATCATTTTAAGATAACTTATTAATGTGTATATTGTATGTTGTTCATTTATTTATAGATTATTGTTCATTGCATTACTTTATTCTTTTATTACTAGATTTTTAATTGATTTCATTTTAAAAAAATAAATAAGTAAAGTAAGATAATTAATATATGAAGTATGGAGGTCCTAATGTTAATTTAAATGAAAAGCAAATTTTTTATTTTTAAAAAAATTTAACATCAAATTAATACCTATATTCAATTTAGAAGCTTTGAATTTAATTAAGTATAGTAAAAGTTCTTTTATTAAAATTTTCCCTATATTCAATTCGCGACGGAAATCAATCAAATCAGCGGAATCAAATCAAAGATAATACGTACGACTTGCTCTCTCTTTTCCTTTTCTAACCCATAACAATATACGTGCTCAACATACCACTTAACTTTTTTTTCTAGTGCTCATGAATATTTTTTTATTAAAAATATGATAGAATATTAAATATAAATACATTTTTTTGACAATAATTTAAATTTTCATTTATCAAATGTGAGTAATTAGTTTCTCCTGTTCGGCTGAATTTTGGTTTGCTCATGCCCTTCTGGTCAATGACTTAAATGCTCTGCTACTGTTTCAGGTTTCCAAAATACTGGCCCAATAAATCTCTACATATAAAATATTTTTAATTAAATTTTATATATTAATAAAGGTTTATTATTTATTTAAAATTATATAAAAAATAATAATTTTTTAATTTTACACTTAATAATATTATAATTAATATCATTATAGTGATAACAAAAATATATAATTAATGACCAATTTTATTTTTTAAGATAAGAGTAAATTATTTAATTATTTAAAAATAATATTATCATTTTTTGTATTTAAAAATAAAATAAATTTTTAAAAAATATTTTGTATATAAAAATGGAAAGAGTAATTTTCAAAATCTTCAACTGCAGTGTTCAGGTTTTCTTTATGTCAATGTTCACTGTGTGGATCCTGTTAAGTTGAAGGGCCGTACCCAATAATAGTCTCCCCATTCGTGAGAGGTCCCAACTCTGCTGCGAGCTTTGCGTTCGGTACTTCGTTGGAGCCTCCAGGTCTCAATTAACAAAAAGTTAACCCCGGAAATCGTTGAATTGGTGTTTTAGACTCGTTTAATAAATTGTTTTGTTTATAATTGATTTAACCACCATTCAACTATAATTTTAATTATTAATTAATAGTCAATCCAATTTTCAATACATGGTACAAAACTGTTGGATTATAATTCACTCTTAATGTATTGGACCATATAAGCAGAAGCTCAAACCCACTAGTAATTCATTAGATTTAAGTAAATTATTTCATTTAACTAATTTAGAGTTATAGGATGCAAGAAAGTTATTGGAACTATTATATAATTTTTCTTTTTTAATAAATGAACAAATTATCTTTTAAATTTTAGGTCAAGTGATATCATAAATCGTGAACTCATTTATTATATAAATTATTTTCTCATCTTTTTTAAAGTGGTGCAATTTGGCTCTTAGAGTTAACAAAAGTTAACTTAACTGTTAATTGATTAAAAAAATAATAAAAAACCTTAAAATTACAAAAAGAGAGAGAGAGAAAATTAAGAGAAAAACCCAAAAAAATACATAAAATGACAAAAAAATTGATTATTTTTTAATTTTTGATATTATTTTCTGATTAACTAATAGTTAAAGTTACTTTTTGTTAATAAAAAAAAATAAATTGTATTGTTTTAAAAAATTAAAAGAATAATTTATATAATAAATTCGTTATAAATTTATGATACTACAGGATTTAAAATTTAGGAGATAATTTGGCCATTCACCTTTTATAAAATTATGTAACCACCAAAACACGGATCGTGAGAGCTATGGATTGTGGCTTCTGCTGTCCTGCGTTCTGGAAACAAATGCTCAAACTACTTTCTCTGCTTCTCTCTCCCACTTTCTCTCTCAAGTACTGCATCTACCATCTTGAATTTTCATGTGATAGAAGAGAAATTTGATCATCTCCATTTACTTCTCAGACCTTGAATTTTCCCACACAAGTAATAGGTTTGCTTTTACTAAACTAGTTTTCCTGATCTAGGTTTTCCCAAACATATTTTCTTCGAACTTTGTCTAATGGAGAATATAAAACAATTATCCCTGTACTTAATCAGATTATTAACTCTTCTCACCAATAAGCCATAACATACATTCTCTATTCTCTATTAACAATACCCTCACCTGCTGTCCGGTTGAGCCAATTAAAAGATTTAAGTCAAATTCAGCTTTTACTATTTTGTAACAAAATGAATTTGGGTTCAAATTTTGTGTATACACTATATATATCAGTACTGTGTAATGCATGGGCTGTCTTATTTAAAAAAAAAAGAAAGAAAGAAAAGAGTAAAAAATATTGCACATTAACACAAGCAGTAATTTCACTCTCCAGCTCAATTTAATGTATTATTAGCTGAGTCGTTGATAATTTATAAATAATATGATATATAATACATTAACATGGCTGACAACTATAAGTGTGAACAACGCCGTTGGAAAATTGTATGAATGATAAAATCATAATGATGTGCTAGTGAACAATGCATTTTAATATATATGACCCAAAATATGCATTTTAATTTATATATCTAAGCTACTTCGTTATGGGTGAATTCTAATAAAATTTAATCTCATTAAAATTTAAAAATAAAAGTTAATCACTAGAAAAATAAATAATTAACTATGACATCAATAAATAATGGCTGACTAATACACACACCCTTAAAGACCATAGTGACTTGGCGACCATGTGAAATTCTGAATAATACACGCAAATAAGAATGAACACAAAATCCTCCCTCCCTCTCCTGTTATATTTCTAAAAAGAAAAGTTAGTCTAAACTATAAGGTATCAAGTCAAAAATATTAAAATAATATTTTATTCTTATCATTATGCTCAAACTTGTCTTTTCTCCATTTATTTACCCTTTCACTTCCTTTTTCTTTTTAACTTTAAATCTTACTCTCTCTCTCTCTATTAAAAAATAAAAAAAATTAACTCAATAATATCAAAAAATATAACTCTCATAAATTATGAAAGAGATTTTTAAATATTTTAAAATATGATCCATTAATAAAATTAATTAGATGTATTTTTTTATCTTCATAATATATTTATTATTAAAATAGAATATATTTAATTTAACTAATCTTTAGCTGATTGAATCTTTTATTTTTATTATCAAAAATCGTATTGTGCGTGCCTCTCTCTGATTTATCATCTTTGAATAATTTTTTCATCAAATTTTTTGGATCTGATTTTCTTGGATCATCATATTTATCTCTCGTACAGTGCTTTTCCTTATCAGAATTTTTTATCTAATTTTCCTGCATCACCATCTTCATCACAGAGCTTTTTCTCTCTCTCCCTCTCTATTTTTCCTAAATATTACAAAGAGAACATTAAACATTGAAAAAGAAACTTCATTACTAATCTACGATACTATAACATATATCAATGATAAACAAATTGATAAGTTTTCACTGATATGGCTTAATATGAGTAATATATATAATAATATATCATGGATATACTATCATAGATCAACATAACTAGACAATTAGACATAAGCTTGTTTAGAATTGATATACAATCGTATATCAATGATGTAGCATCGCAGATCAATAACACGAAAACTACATAATCATTTTTTCAAAATAGATCAAACAAAATCTCAAGAAACCCTCGCTTGAACTCTAACTCTTGTAATAGAGTCTGATCGAACTTCCTCAACCTAAATTTACAGCTTTAGTGTGGCTTTGTGTAGAAGCTGCAATTTCAAACTTTCTCATCTCGCATTCATGATTTTTTAACTTGAATTTGTAGCTTCCAGTTTGCCTCTCCTCACATTCTAGTGGTCTCCTGACTGAACTTCTAACTCCATTTATCCATCAATGTGAGCTATTTCATTGTCTACTGTTAGTTTCTTCACTGTCGTGACTGAGAGTGCAGTGTCATCTCCACATCTTCGGGTGGGTGAAAGCAAAACCAATGTGAAAAAGGAGAATCAGGATATTGTGATGTTTGAGAGTAGTTTTGTCTTTTGTATCAAAGATAAATTAAAAAACGATCATTGTCTTAATTTAAGAAAAGATGGGTTATTAATTTTATTTAGTCATATAATGTTGGCTAAATTTGCTAAAGCCCCTAAAAAATATAAGGTATTTTTAATTAAATTTTACCTCAATAAAATAGTTACCTACTTTTAAACTAATCATATCTTTTCATACTTACTCTTCTTAAACACCCTACAATAAATATAAAGCCATTCATCAATAAGTACACTTTAAAAAAAAAGTAATAATACTACATCAAAAGATTAAAAATGCCTTATATTTTTAAACATGTAATTTTTTTTAAAAATATCTTATATTTTTTAACAAAAGGTGTGATAATCAGATTAAATTTTGAATGGTTTAAATTTAACATTTATAAAATATATTTTTTTTCAATTTTTATCCGTACATTTCTTAACTGTTCAGATCATGTTTTAGTAGTTTTTATATTTAAACAATAATTTTTTTAAATATTAAATGCCAACCGTTCAAATTTTAAACTAATGATTGATGTACAGTGAAGAATAGGTGGATGAATGATGAAATAAAGAAAAGTCAAGTCCATAATTTTAATAGCTTTCTTTAACTGGAGCCAGGACATTATGATGTGGCCATAAAAAAAACAAGACATTATGATGTTGTACTATTCTTTTAATTAATAAGAATATAATTGAAATATTTATGATGTTTTTCAAAAATAAAGTGGCGGAATGATAAAATTTTTGATTGCTTGAATTTGTCCCAATTATTAATTTAATTTTAAAATTAATTTTTAATGAATTTTTTAAAAGTTTCACAACTATTAACAATTACTAGTCTTTATGATGTTATTTTCCCTTCCAATTAAAAAGACTGGCTGTATGTAGTCTTAAAATTTTAGGAATTTAATTGGTTAAAATTAAACTTCTAAAACTAAATAGGTAAATTTGAAATACTTCCTCTAAATTTATAAATCATTTTTAATAGAGGTGCACAAAGATCGGGTAAGACTGGATTAGTTATTAACCCAGTGCTTAGTCCTTATGTACTGAGACTAAGATCTTATCAAACCGGTGTAAAAATGTTGGGTTTTGGTTTTGTATTAAAAAAATATCAAACAAATTATAAAATAAAATAAAATAAATTTTATATATTAAATCATATCCATCTATAATATTTCCTTAAAAAATAATATCATGGTCAAAGGTAATATTTGCAAAATTTAAAAACTCAACAACACACATTGTTCTTACATATTATTAAGTTACAAAATCAAATTAAAAGTTTAAATAAAAATAATATACTGACTTCTTAAAAGTTTTATAATAACAATAAAATAATTTACTAGATATGATCTATGAAGAAAAAACAATCTCATCAAATTAATTAATGTTAATAAAAAGTTATAATAATATATACACAGGGTTAAGTAAGATCAGGTTTTAACTAAATTCAAGGTCTAACCTGACTATGTCACTAAGACCACTCTAGTTTTTCAAGTGAGGCTGAGCCTATCAGGTCACCCAATTGATGATTAATTCTTAAACTCTTTCAACATGTATTATTAGAATAAATAAAAATCTTAAACTCATTAATTTTATCTTAAAATTTAATAATTTTTCACATCTATCCCTAATAATGATAAAAATAATTATTTTTAATAATTTTTTTAGTATTCAATGATGTCAAAAAGGTAAAGATGACATAAAAAATAGTTTATTAAAATTAATCTTCTTTTTCTGTCTTATAAATAAGATTAGAAGAATATCAAAAGTTTCATTTTCATCATATTAGTCCACTATTTTTTCTTCCCGTGGGTAAATACATGTCTAAAATGCCATATACTACAAGAGATAAGGGACAAAAAGTTTGTTCGATTTTTGTGAAGGTTCAAAATAGAAAGTTAATAATGTCAAATCAAAACTATTCTACTCAAAAAATGTCAACATTAATAGAGCCATTCAAATTAATGAAAAATTAGGAATCCCTCTAACTGAAAACCTTGGCAAATATTTAGGGATTCTAATTATTCATGAGAGAGTCTCTAAACTCACTTTTGCTCCTCTACTTGATAAAATCAATTCTCGCCTGTCCAACTGAAAAAGTCGTTATCTTAACATAGTTGGAAAATTTATTCTTATAAAGTCCGTTCTATCTATGATTCCTAGCTATGCCATGCAGACCATGCTATTACTTGATAATGCTTTGGATAAATGGAGTTACACACCTGTAGCTTCCTTTGGGACTCAACTAATGAAGCTAAAAACCACACCTCTTATCTTGGAGCAATATCATCAAAAGCAAAAATCTTGGAGGTCTTGGTTTCAAAAATCTTAAAAGTCAAAACAAGGTTTACATTATAAAACTTTATTGGGGAATTATAAAAAAACCCAATTGTCTTTGGGTTTGTGTTCTTCATGACAAATATAAATGTAATAATCCAACTATTCTCATTGTTTATAGAACCAATTCTTACTCATACACATGGTCCAGCATTTGCAAAGTCTAGGACCAATTTATTTTTCATGTGGGATGGAAGGTAGGAAAGGGAGATCAAATATCTTTATGGTATGACAAATAGTGCCCCTTTCCTGAACCCCTTGTCAAGTATGCGTCTTCCAATACTGACTCTGTTTTTCATGCTAGAGTTTTGGATTTCTATTCCATCAATGGAAATTGAAAGATTGATCAATTACGTAGATATTTTCAACCTGAAATCATTAATCATATCATTATTGCGCAACCACTAAACCCTAATGCAGATGATGATGTCATATATTGGAGACCTTTACATGATGACAACTTTATTATCAAATATGCTTACAAGGCTATTGATAATCATAGTGACATCAACAACTTTGAAATTTGGTTTAGGATTTAAAAATGGCTAACTTATGAGAAAATCAAATCCTTTCTTTGAAAAGCGGCTTGGGATCGACTCCAATCTAAATTCACTTGTTCTAATGAAGATAATCCCTGCCTTAAGAACTGCCCCTTTAGTTGTAACTCTCCTGACTTAACTATTCATATCTTTAGAGATTGCAAGAAAGCTAGAGAGGTATGGCTAAAATTAGTCAAACAATCTGATTAAACAATTTCTTTTCTCTCCACTTGCAGGGTTGGATAATTTAGAATGTGAGAAAAGATACAGGTAATGCTAAAGTAAGGAATGTTTCTTAGCAGAGACTTTTTGCACATGTGTATTGAAACATCTGGAAAGAAAGATGCAAATAAATCTACTATGAGGAAAACATTCCTGACAGAAATATTGCATTCACTAGCATCCAAGACATTCACAGTGATCAATACCTTCAATGTAGAATCAACTTCTTGACCTAACAAAGTGATAGATTTAAAGCAAAATAGTGTTCTCTTGAAAAAGGTTGAGTCATACTTGATACAGATGGCTCTGTTAACAATCAAGGTGTAGCTTCTTGTGGAGGTCTCATTTGAAATGATCAAGGAAACTGGATCAAAAGCTTTACCAAATACAATGGTTACTAACCAAGTATGACGGCTGAACTTATGGGCATCTTAGAAGATCTTAACATTTGTTAGGCAATGAAGTTTAGCAAAGTTCATGTCTACACAAACTCTACATGAGTGCTCACGCTCTTCTCCGCTAATCATCCTCTTGCTATAGCTATCAACAACATCAGAGAACTTACTATGAGGGATTGGACGATCACTTTTGACCACATTTTTAGAGAAACTAATAAATGTTTTGATTGGATGGCTCATTTAACATCTATCAATAATTTAAATGTTTATATTTTTGATAATCCACTCTCTAATTGTATGAGTATTTTTTTATGTTGATAAGAGTTAGATTGTCTGTCTACATGGGTTAACCCCGTGGCCTTCTACCAAAAAAAAAATAGAGAGAGAGAGACAAGGGACAAGAGAGAAGAGAATATGTCCATACAGGATTGTGCGAAAGTCCGATTGTACTACTATCCAAAACGAACAAACTCAAACCAGTCAGATCCAATAAAAAGATTGGTCTGAAAGATCAAAGAGACTAAAAATACTAGACTAATTTCTTAGGTTGGATTGGGCAAAAGACTGAGCTCTCGGACCACTTGATCCGATTTGATCCTATTAAACTATTTGAATATAATTTTAACTATTTTTAATATATTTGAATAGTTTAAAATTTGAACAGAGTCATTCCTTTATTCACATTTTATTATTCTATTTAATATAGTTTTAATTTAGCTTGCTGCTAAATTATTGTTATAATATAGATCAAACATATTTTTGAAGTTTGTTGAATGTTATTGTTGTTATTAAAGTTATAAATTTGAATTTTAACGTTGTTGTTAAAGATTGTCATGCATTTCTTATGATTATAAGTATTTTATTATTTTAATTAAATTTATCAGGATGAAATTAATTGTTGCCTTTCATAGAGGGAAAAAAATAGCTAAAACAAAATTAATCATTTGATTCTTATAGTTTTAATCCAATTATAATTTAGTTACTCAACCTTGACCTGTTATAACTCAACTCCTAAAATTTTGACTTAGTTATAAATTAATTTTTAAACTTTACCTTTTACAATTTAATCTCTAAAGTTTTAACCTCTTAAATATTAATTTTTATATTTTAAAAAATAAAATTATAAAAATTTTTAGTTTTATAAATTAAATTCGATCCTATTAATCTTCATATTGTAATTGAACCAAATCAAATTATCAGTTACCTAACCTAATTTTTTTATGAAAGAAATTAAATTTTAAGTTAGGTCAAAATTCAATCTTATCTAGTCATCTGTACAGCTCTATGTCCATATGCGACCAGAAAGAAGTATGTGAAGAAAGTTCTACCTAATTTTGTTGATCAATTTAATTCCGCTTGAAGAAAAATCAAGAGATCCCAAGCTCATGACGGTAACCAGTTTTTGCTTGACAATATATAACATAAAATTAGATAACGAGTTCAAAGATAAAAAGACTACGCTATGCTACTTCAAGATAACTGACATTTTAATCAAAAAAATTTGATATTTATAATTCTTCAAATACTCTCATTTAACACAATATATAAATGTTTTGATAATGAGAAGTAAAATTTTAATTTATCAATTAAAAAAATAAATATAATTAAAAAATTATTCTTCTATAAGGTGCCCTATTATATTAGGATAGGAGGAATACTTTCTAACAAATTATGTAACAACATCTTGAAAGAGAGAAATTCTTCTTCACACAAACAATCACGCTATACAAAACTAGACTGATATTTTTACAAGAGAAGTTGTCAACAAGCATGTAGAAATTATTCTTAATTTTTGTTTACAAAACGAAAAAAAAAAAAAACCGGAGGGATTGATAAAGTTTCGCAATATTACGAGTTCCAAATTTCAGAGCAGTTAATCAAATCCTAAGGAAAAGAAGAGAGAAATAAAGTTAAAAAGGGGAGAAAACCAAACGAGATCCAGCTATCCAATATCTTCCTTGTTCGGATTAAACAAGGGACTTGGAACCAACATCTCGAATTGATGTGTTAGGACGGAACGTGAGCGCACTGCCGGGGACCAAACCTACGCGCCGTCGCTCTCGTCGGCCTCGGGAGCCACGGCGTTCAAATCTAAGATTTCATTATTTACTGTCACCACCACCTCGTCCGCCTCGTTCTCCTTCTTCTTCATCAATGGCAGCGCGTCCTCGCCGTCGCCTCCGGCATCATCGGCGTTATCTCCTTCATCCACCGTGATCTCCGCCTGCTCTAACGCCTCCCTCCCAGGCCTTCCTCTCTCATCAAAGTACTTCACGGCCACCTTCATCCTCCTCAGTATGGCAAAAAACTCCTCCACCTCCTCCTCCGATGGCACCGGCTCCGCGCCGCCGCCTCCACCGCCAGCATGACCTTCCTCTTCCTTCAGCTTCTTCAATCTCTCACTCTTTTCCTCCTCCGCCTCCTCTCTGATCACCCTCTTCTTCCTCTTCTCCACTTCCATAACACAGGTGAATCAATCAGAGCCACAAATTCCAACGGAAGTGTATAAATTATTTGGAGTGAAAATGGTACTCTCTCTCTCTCCCCCACTGTGTTTCTTGCGTGAAGACAATAAATTGATCGATCCCAATATTTCAACTTGCATATAAGGTTTTGCAGGAATGAGCGAGAGAGTGCCTTGACACGTGCTTTTGCCTGGGGAAGGGACAATAAGGTAAATACCATTTGTAAGACTTTTTATTCTCAAAGAACAAAGAACAGTTAAGTAAGTATGAACTTGAGACCTGACCCAAAAAAAGTAAAAATAAATAAACTTGGGACCCTAAGATGAAGATTGATTTGGTAGGTTTATTTATAAATTCATTTTAAAAAGAAAAAAAGATTTTGAATAAACCTGTTAAAGTTGTACCCCGAGCGACATGAAGAGCCTACTACTCTGTCTTGTTTATAGAATAGAAATATAATATTTTTTATCTTATTTATAAATTATTTTATTAAATTTTTATAATAAAATTTTTCATTTATCTTCCATTAAATATTAAAAAAATATGTTATTAAGATATGTATATTTAATAAGGATAAAGTTAAAAAATTATAAAATTTTTAAAAAGAATTAATAAGTTTGTAATTTTTTTAATTTTAATTAAATATATAAAGAATAATTTATAAATAAAATCAGAGAATTTTTCCTCCCCTTCGTCATGATCATTCTATTGAGGTGTGAACGAGAAGAATCGAGTGCTGATGATGTGATGGTGCAGCGCGTGTGATCACATTGAGCCGTTGGATTCTGGAGGGCTTGGTTGAACAAACAGCAATGGACGACGTATTACGATTCGCACCATGACGTCTGTGTGATTGCGTCAGCGTCATTATACGATTCCAGGGTCCTCCCTCGCTGCCCCGCCCGAAGAACACGACACGCGCCCAATAAATGTGGTTTTTGTCTACTTGAGTAAAATGGTGGGTGTTTATAAAGTTAATTAATCTAATTATTCAAAAGAAAAAAACTTGGTACTTAAAAGTATTTTTTTAAATCAAAATACACTTTATTTGTGGTTAAAAATATATATTCACGTTTATTAAAAATTTTTAATTATTATTTTCTCCATTTAAAAATATAAAATATTTTTTAAGAAGTTGAATATTAAAAAATATAAAATATATTTAGTCTTTTGAGATGTAATTATTTTTTTTTAAATGCCCTTATTGATAAATGACTTTATATTTATTGTGGGGTATTTAATAAGGGTAAATATAAAAAAATAAAGTTAATTTAAAAGTAAGTAATTAATTCATTGAAAGTGAGATTCGATTAAAAATATCTCACATTTTTTAATGAAGGGAGTAATTATTATTTATAATAAAAAAATCTTGTTAGCACAAAATAATTTCTTGACAATTAATTAACATATTTAACTATCAAAACACTTGATAATAAAATTGAAAAAATTATCATAAATAATTTTATATGAAATTTAATTAATTGTAATATATTTTGTTAATGATTTACAAATAATTAAACTTGAGAAAGATAAACAAAATTAAACAAATTTATAAAAATGAATATAATAAAGTTTGGTCCAGTCTGTTTCAAATTTTCAGAAGCAAAAACCTACTGATTTTATCAAAAAAAAAAAAATTAAATCAAGCCTCATTTATAATCAGTTTTGATTGGTTCAATTTAATATGATGTGATAAGTTTGAATTGATTTTGAACACTCTTAATTGACATGGTTAAGTTTTATCTCTATTCACTTTGATTAAATTACAATTAAATAATTTACTTGATTTATAAATGTAATTTTTTTTCAAAGATATATGAAATGTGAAAATTACATTTTTATCACTCATGCTTGACTTTTATAAGTTTTTGACAGACCTTTAAGTCCTGACCTATTTTTTTAGATTGAAATATTGAATAGGAACTACATATAAGTTCCAAGCATCCTGTACCAAATTTATAAAGTAACACGAACAATTTATTTTATTTGATACAATTACTAGAATTTTTTAAATTAAATTTTTATATTATTAACAAAACTAAGATATTCAAAATTTTCCCACGTTTTAAGTTTATACATAATTAATATAATAAAATGAAAAATAAAAAAAAATTTTAGTTAACAAAATGTTCAAATAAGAAAATAAATGTCATAAATGTTGTCAATATCAAATCAAATACTTATTGCAATATAATTAAGTATAGAGTGCTTCTTCCATCCAAAATTATAAAAAAAATTTGAAAGGTGATTTGCGTTTTAAAGTATAAGATAATTTGATAAAATAAAATTTTATTAAATAAAATTTTTTTAACATTACCTTTTCCTTCTTATTACTCTCTCTGTCTTTTTAAACATTTAAGGTTATATTGAATGAAACATATTTTTAAAAATTTATATTTTATTTTAAAAAATAAAATTATAAAGTATGTTTAATAAATTTTATTGATATATTTAATTTTATGTAAATTTATTTTATAAATTGAGATGGAGAAAAGGAATGACAAGGAACGAAAATGACGTCTTAGGTGAATTTCAATTCCCTGGGTCCCAAATTACCAGGAAGTGGCACCCGAAAATCCTCGTATTTAACAGTGTTCAAACATTTTTCCAAGAAACAAAACAGAAAACAACACACCCGTGAAGAATATTCAACTTTTCCGCATTAATTTGGCCAAAAGCATTTCCGTATTAATTGGACTTTACATCAGAATACATCTATTAGGCTATTACCAAATAAATGTCTAACCATACCATTAATCACTTACTCCTTCGTCTTTATATATAAAATATTTTTAATTAAATTATATAAATTAATAAAAATTAGTTAGTTAGTTAAAAACATAATAATATTTTAATTTTATTATTAATTATTATAAATAAAAAATAATTTTTTTGAAATGAATTAATGAGAGTACTTATATTTTTCTCTTTTTAATTTAATAAGGGTATAATGGTTCATTCATTAAAAAATATGCTAACAATATTTTATATTTAAGGATAAAAAAAATTTTAAAAAATTTCTTATATATATATATGGAGTATGAACAAGGAAAACTAAAACCTAGAGTATAGTCAGAGTTTTGTACATGTCAGTAATAATCATAAATAAACTTCTATCATGTAAAAGAGTAGCTCATATTTTAAGCTGCATGTAACGTTTTTTCTCTAATAAATTATCCAACTCAGTTAATATATTAAAATAGTTAAGAAAAATAATAATGGTGGACAATTTTTTTAAAAAAATCTCCAACATGACTTTTAATTTATTTGGGTAACTGTGTCTGTAATCGTAAGTATATTTTTTCTGAACTCCACTCATATATCATTAGGGGAAAAAAAACTGAATTCTTCCGCTAATTTATGGAGTTTGATGCTAGTTTTTAAATATTTTGGTGCATTCATTTCATGATTTCTGGCGTTTTGAATGTTTTCAATTCTTTTTTTTTTTTTTAAAGTTTCAAAGTCAACTAGTCTTTCTTCTTCTTGATTGAATATTCGAAGGTCATAGCTTGAAATAAAAAACAATAAGAAAAAAAAAATCTCCACAGAAGTGTCCTTAAGAAAAAAGTTTTGTAAGTTAAAACTATTGTATGGTTAAAAAAAAAAAAGTACACTTTTTATCTAGAAACTAGAAATAGCAACAATCTAAAACATTTTTTGTAGCCTACTAGAAAAGTTAGTTTATAATTTCTGAAAAAAATGTACAGTAATTTTAACAAAAATAATAATTTTTTTATGAATTTGAAAATAAATTTTAATTTTTAAAATAGTTTGACTTCAATCAGAATTTTATTATAAATTATATTACTTTAAGACGAGTCAAATTATTTTTAACTAATAAATAATAAAGTTACGTTTTATTCAATCTCTTTTGTATTACCACCACCTACAATCAAGATCAATGGAAAAGGATAAAAATGTCATACAGATAACTTCATTTTTAGAAATATTCTCATTTATTTAATAATAATACTAACAAATTTAATAGTGATTTATTAAAAAAAGCTTGCCTCTAGTTTTTTCAATGGACGGTGCACAACGCGCGTGCATACTCACTTTTACACAAAATTTATTTGTTTCTAATCCTAATTTTTCTACAAACTTTAAAAAACATCTTCAACCAATAAAAGAGATGATAAAATTTATTTAAGAAATAAAATAATAAAAAATAATATCAAAATAATTATCATTATAAAATATCCCATCCGTCACGAATTATGAAATATTTGTAAATAAAATCACATATATCAATAAAATTTATTAAATATATTTTATAACTTTATATTTTCAAGATAAAAATATAAAATTTTAAAAATACCTCTATTTTAATAAATTAAATTTTTGAAAAATATCTTATAATTTAACATAAAAAATATTATATATTTTAAGACATGAGATAACTTTTAAGCTAGTCCCTCTATTAAAAAAATATAATGTATTTTTAATCGGATCTCACTCTAATAAAATAATTACTTGTCTTTAAAATAATTATAATTTTTTATATTTATTTTTATTTAATAGGATATTTAAAAAAATAAAGTGATATATTTAATAGAATAGTTTTAAAAAAGTAATAATTATATTTTAAAAAGTTAAAAATATTTAATATTTTTAAATATTTAACCTCTTAAATAAGATAAAACGGAGACAGAAGAGTTGAGGAAAGTGGGGTGAAAAGGCGCGTGAGAAGGGTCGGTGGTGGAGGAAGAAACAAAGAGAAGTGGGGGAAGACATATCACCAAAGACACATAGAGAGAGAGAGAGAGAGAGAGAGAGAGAGAGGGGTAAGCTTCCTCGATGATTCCTATTAGACTTTATTATGACTCTCTCTTCGTCTTAGTCTAACCCACCATAGTCAACTTTCTTTAAACCCTCTCTCTAATTCTTTCTTCTATATTTTCCCTTTACTTTTTTTAATTCCATAAATTTAAAACTCAACAACTTTTGATCAATTGCGTTTCAGGGAGACGATAATTCAATTCAGGAAGGAAAGGCAATGTTTGAATATTTCACTAAAATTAATTATAATCATGTGTTCTGAAATATGATTTTGAAAAAAAGTCATCTAAACACTTGCAGTTTTTCTAAACTCCATTTTATTGGAGCTAATTTTTCCTCCAATTGGTAAATTAATTTTGCAAAATCAATATTAGAAAATATTATCTAAACATGACCACAGTCTGTTAATTATTTTTTTTTCATAATCAGTTTTTTCTTTCAATTGAAATAATCAAACCACAACTAACCTAACACTAAAACCGAAAATATTACTGGAAAAAACATAACAAAATTCAAACTTTCACTCTTGTGAAGTGTGATTTGTAATATTTCACACAATTTGTTACGTCTATTTAATATTGATATTGAAAACAAATTTAGACTAATTGCACGTGGAATACTGGAATTTTATTGCAATTCCACAGTACTCCAACACAAGGAGATTATTACGGGTTCGATCCCAGTTTTCCAAAATTTAAACAAAAATCTAAACTTAAGTTTTATTTGATTGTCTTTTATATATACTTTTGGAGTAAACATAATTATTAATCCTTATAATAGTTTTAATGTATTTTGGTATAGGTTTTATAGTTTTCTTTTGTTGTTTTAGGTTCCCCGGTTTATCTCATCATTAAGCTCTTTATTTTTTTTAATATGTCTAAAAGAATGATGAGATGGTATTAACGATGTTCAATATGGTGACATGTGACTACGTCATTAATCCTTATGCTGAGATTAAACTATGCTTCAATAGAATGAAACCCGAAACATGAAACAAAATAGGGTGGATAACGCTGTTAATTTGATAAATTATAATTCCACCGAGCAGATATTAATGGCATTAGTTATGTGTTAACATATTTAACATTGTCAATATCATCTCATTGTTCTTGTTCTTTTAGGCATATTAAAAAATAAAAAGTGTAATATTGTAAATAGAATAAACTAGAGAGACATGGAGTAAAGAAAAAAAATTATAGACTTATATTAAAATGTGTTCAAATTATATTAATTTTTTATATACTTTAATGAAAATTTTTCAGGTAAATCAGATGTATCATAACATTATGATCTATCCAATTAAAATATGACACTTAATATTAAATAAAAATTAATTTTGATATTAGTGATAGTAGAAAGAGAAAAGATAGAAAATCAAATACACATTTTATTTAAATTATTTTAAGTATTTTAATTAAATAGATTATAAATAATATGGTTCATTCTATTCATCTAAATATTTTCTATTTTTATTTGCATGCCACGTGCATCGTTTAACTACGGATATTTCCTAACTGACCGTCAAAAGGACTAATCTCTTTTGAATCGTAAAAATCACGCAAGTAAACCGTACGGCCGTACCTCTCTCCAATGGAGGTGTAACATTTTTTTTTTAAATTTAATTTCTTAAATGAAAGAACTATTTTCGGGAGGAAAATAGGAATAAGATTTGAAGTCGGCCAAGAGAAAAGATAGCGTAAGTTACGTAGCGAGTAAGCTTTAGAATATAACGTTAGTCAATCGTGAAGGACCCAGCTACAAAGCAAGCCGCTGAGGCATACTCAGCACCACCTAGATATAGTTGCCTATTTTTATTACCAAACCAAAAAAAAAAATAACAAAAAAAGAATGTAAAAGTGATGGCCCACTTAAAAGGTTGATATGACATCATAACTAAAGATGTAACAAGGGGACGATGCGAGGTTCGAATTCTTAGCCAGCACATGTATCTAAAACAGAATTATTTTAAATAAAAAAGTATTTGTGAGCAATATGAAAAAAGATGTCTTCTGATTTTTATATGTTTAATAATTATAAAACCATGGAATAATGAATGGAAAATGACAGAGAAACATCCCAAAATATGTAAATAACAATTAGATATAGTGAAATATGATAATTATTTTATAGTCTTTGAGAATTTGGTTGACATTTTTTTAAAATGACATATTTTCTCCTATTTTAAAATTAAAATAATTTAGTAACTAAAAATCAGTTACTACTTTGCTATGAGAAATGACTAGTTTTCTTTAAAGGAAATGATTAGAATGGAAAAATAAATTATAAGGTGCTTTGCGCAAATTATAATCACTACTTTCTTTAACAAGTGACTATTTTCTTGGAGAATAAACTAGAATGGAATAACAAATTACAAGTTATTTTGTGCAAAATTTTTTTATTAGTAGAGTTCAACAATTAAAAATGAATTGCTACTTTCTGTTGAAAAATGACTAATTTTTTTAGAAAAATGATTAAAACATAATAACAAATTACAAGTTGTTCTGTGCAATTTTTTTTTGGGAATAATACTGGAAATTCATTAATGAAACTCAAAAAAGGTACACAGATACCTTACAAACTAAAACACTATCCTCTTTCACTATCTTCTATTTTGTGACCTGTAAGTGAATGATGGTCAAAGGAGCAAAAAAAGTCTCCATAGTGTGAGAGAACCTCGCTAAAGAGTTTGCATCACCATTCTGTTTGTGGTTAACATGATTAAATAAAATATGACCATCCTTAAGAAGGAAGGCTTTAGCCTCCTCAGTTATATCTCTAAAAAGATAATTAAAATCACATCCTCTAACAATTAAATTAATGGCTTCAAGACAATCAGAGAAAACAACAATATTATGTAAGCCACGTTCTTAGCATAATATCAAACCCTGAATGATACTAATGAGTAATGACTTCCGCAACAACAAGGGGAATCGCAACAAGCTTATAGCTGAAACCACAAATCCACTTGTTATAAGCATCACGTAAAACTCCGCCACAGCCATTCTTACTGGCTTGACCCATAGAACCATCAACAAATAGCTTTGTGAAACCCTCTTCCTCAAAGTTTGTCTAAAACAAAACTATCAGTGTGAGGAGAATATAAAGAACATTTATTGTTAAGTTCCTCATCAATGGTTGCTCTAAAGAGACTAGACATGCCATTATGATTATACCCTTCACTTTCAAATCCAAAAACTAGTTTGCAACGAGTCACCCAAATGTCCTAGGAGATGCAACCAAATAAGATAGCCCAGGGAACTTTCTTTGTGTGATTATAAGCCTGCTTTGTGTGAAAGGTTCCATTTGACCTAATCTGTTCCTTATAATGAGAAAAAAGTCCGTTTGCATATCATTCCTAATAACAGAAAACAACCCGTGTGTAGCATTTGTGTAGTCCTGTGGCAACGTATGGGATCTGTCTTGGTATTATATCGGATCGGACAAGAGCCATAGACATTACTATCAAATAATATTAAAATTAATAAAAATTAGATTTTGCAGTAAAGCGCAACTTAAGTTATTATTTTAAAAGTCAATGAATTAACTATTTAAATTATGATTATGAAAAGGTAAATAATGGGGGGATTTTTTTTATGATGGAATTAATTAAAAAACTAAATTAAAATTAAATAAATAAAAATAAATTCAATTGAAAAAATTATTAAACACAAGTAGCGCAATCAATCACAACTCAATCACTTAAATTTAATCTTTTTTATCCACAAAATAAATTAATTTTATTTAACTTTATTATTCTGATTTCATTATATATTTTTCAAATTATCATTCAAGAATTAAACAAAAAATTAAGTTATAGATTAATTGAAATATCTCTTAACCCATAACCTAACAATTATTCTAAGCTAGTCACACCAATAATAAATTAAGAATAATCACCTAAGATAGACCAAATTACTCTTAAAATGCTATATCAATTAATTATAACAAGTAAAACCTCGAATAAAATTTATAACCCAAAAATCATGCAACAAAACTATTCTAATCAATAATAGCATAATAAGCATAAAATTTAGAGCCAGAGAGAAGAAAAGCAAATTAAAATAAAATTAAAATTTTTTTTAAATATCAAAAATTCTGATTAAAATTTGAGATCATAATTTGTGATTGATCACGTTAAAAAAATTAGTCTTTTATAAAAGTAAAAACGAAACAACACCGCACAAGAAACCGAGAAACCATCATTTTAAGTAAATTACGAGAGAAAAAGATGAAGGAGCTATCGCACACCTCGCATGTGATCCTCTTCAATTTTGCCGCGTCTCAATCCCTCGTAAAAAATGGTTCGTTCCTCTGCTCTTCCTTTTATATACAAAAGTGACGTGTTTCTGTACTGCTGCGTCTCTCTTTCTTTTTTTTTAATAAAATTTAATAATTTATAAAAAAATTAAACTATCCTAAATAACCCTAATTAAAAACTACACTAAAAATTCTAAAATAAATATAAATAAATTTTTAAAGATTTAATTATTGATTTGATCTACAAGCATACCCATATTTTTTTTCAAAATTTTTTCTATCAATATCTTTCAAATTGAATTTAGAAAATCTGTACAAACAAGATAAAATTAAATAACAGATGTGTAAAAATATTAAAAATATTATTTATATTTTAAAATTAAAGATTTAGATAGTTAAAATTTAAAGTTGAATATTAGCTAATAAAATCAAATAATATTTAATTAAACTCAATTAATCTGAAATAAATATTTAAAAGTCTAAATTAAAAGGATAAAAATATATATTATTGTCATTTATCAGTCATTAGTTTGGATTCCCCTTCTGGCTTTGAGATCCATTGTATGTGCTCTTCCATGTGTGAACAGCCACATGAAAGACTTAATTTTTTTAGTTACATATGACATCCTAAGGAGCTTCCAAATGTTATCTTATTGCTGGTGAATTCTTGTAAAAAGAAACTTGTAGGTTGAGTTAATAGTAAAAGAACCATCCAGTATGGCTTCTAGTAAAAACAATCCTCTCCTCTCTCCTCGTGGGATGGGTGTGCTCGAGTTAGATGCTTAACAACTTGTTTATCAAACCAAAAATTTAGTTTAGATCTATCCTAGTCACCATGCTTATTTCGGTAATCTACCATAACTCCTCCTTATCTATGAAGCTTTCATAACTAGGAATAAGATCAATAAGTAGAGTGTTCATCTTAGACTAGTTATCAAACCAGAAAGACATGGTAGCCCCATTATCAATTTTCTTGCTAACAACCTTTCTTGAATTTCTCCCAGATGTAAACATATACTCTTCCAATTAAGTGACGAGCTTTGTTTTCCCTTAATCTTGGGAATGAGCCTTAAACCACATTTGTACTTAGTTTCTCATGACTTTACCCATAAGGCATTAGTGTTCATTAGGGTTTTTCGACAAAGTATCATGGCAAAACACATCAGTTTGTTTCTTAAATTTAATATCCCAACCACCATTAGCTTTGCATCTAGTAATTTGGTCCCATGCCATAAGATGCATGCCATGTCTAATATTATCATGACTCCAAGAGAAGTTCCTGCTTTACTTCTTCACCTCATTAAGAATTTTCTTAGGAAGAAGCATCATTTACAAATGGTAAGAGGGCAAAGTAGATAAAATAACTTTAATCAAGATGGCTCTACTTGCTCTATTGAGGAATTTTCCCTTCTAACTACAAATATGTCTTTAAGTGTTTTCTAGAATTAAAATAAAGATGACATATGATGCTTGCTAGTGGATGATAGGAATTCCTAAATATTCCCAAGATCTCCCATTAAGCTGACTCCAATTTTCCTACTCAGATCATACGCCTAGAAAATAGGTGTTGTCAAAACAACACATTTTAGTTTTAGACTTGTTCATACTCTACCAAGAAGCTGCACAAAATTGATTCATACAATCTATCATCACTTCCACTTGGCTAGAGGAGGCTTCACCAAAAAGAATAAGATCACTAGCAAGAATAGGTAGGAAATTGGAGGTTCATCACTACAAAGCTTTGTAGGGATCCATTTTTTTTTTTTTATTATTCCGCATCAAGGATGATGTGATTCAATCTTTCCATGCATAGAGTGAAAATATATGAAGAAATAGGGTACCCTTGTGTTATGCCCCTTGACGGCCTAAAAGAGTCCATAACCTCTCCATTTCAAAGAACTTGAATTGAGGTAGTACCAACGTAGGGCATGCTCAAAAAACAAAAAAACTTTTAGAGAGACCTACTTGTCTTAGTGTGTCATAGATAAAAGGCCATTCAAGCTTGTCATAGGCCTTCTTCTCCAAGTCAAATTTCACCACCATAGAGCACTTTGATCCACACTTGATTTACATGGCGTGGATAACTTCCTATGCAATGATGACTTTATCACTGCTTTGTTTTCTAGTTATGAAATTGCATTGGTATTGACCCACATGCTTATCCATAACTCCTTTCAATCTTTGCTGAGAACTTTAGAAACAGTCTTATAACTTACGTTACAAAAAGAAATGGGTCTAAAAACTTTCATTTGCTTAGGTCTCTCTAGCTTTGGTATTAACGCTAGTGAGTACCATTCAACTTAGTGACTGGTAGGATCCCGGAATATATTCTTAACCATATCAGATATCGAATCCCCTAACACCTGCTAATATTCTTGAAAGAAGAAAGCCTGAATGCTGTTTGGTCCTAGAGCTTTGAAAACCCCCATATCAAACATTGCTTCCTTAATTCTTCCTTACTAACATTAGCCATCAACATTTTAAGCCACTCTCATCCAGCCTAGGAAAGGTGCGCCTCGAAGTCACAAGCATAAGAGATTCACTATTGCTAGTGAAGAGCCCTCGGTAATACTCAACAACATTTCTTTTGAGTTCAGATTGATCAAAGATCCAATCATCATTTTAATTCTTCAAACGATCAATTCAGTTTTTCTTCCTTTTCTTAGCAATAAAAGCATAAAAGAATATGCTATTCTTATCTCCCCATTGGAGCCAATTACATCTTAATTTTTGAAACCAAATTAGCTCTTCTTGAGCTAAAACTTTGTTGTATTCTTTCCATAACTCCTTAGTTTGCATAATATACCGGTTGCCTTGTTTACTTCTAACTCTCTTAATTCTTGTTATTCGATTGAGCAGTGACTTCTTTATAGCTGGAATATTCCCTACTTTATTCCTGTTCCAGTCTATAGCTGCAGTAGTCAATCTTTCCACATTCACATTCCAGTTATTCGAGGTCTAGGCGTTTTTGACAAGACCGTCAAACCTTCCTTCAACATCCAAGCAGCTTGACATTTGAAAGGGGTTACTACATCTAATGTTAACGCCTAAATCAATTTTAACAAAGAGAGGATGGTGGTCAAATCCAAAATGGCTCAAATGATGGACATTCGCAAAAGGCAGAAGAGAATTCCAATGATCATTAGTGAAAAATCAATCAATTCTCTCCTTCGTCAGACTTCTTTCCTAGGAAAAACGATCCACAACATAATCCATCTCTGTAAGTTTCAATTTTTGAATGCAGTTACCAAATTGTTTCCTAGATAACAGGTTATGTGCAAAGCCCCTTTTTTTATCATCCACATACAGATAGATAGGTGTTGGAATCACCAATCACTAACCAAGACTCATGATGGTTATTACTCAATTTATTAAGTCCAACCACAAATTTTTTCTCAGCACATGATTCGGTTCTGCATAAACACATGACAGCCAAAAAGGCATTATCATTTTTAATAGATACGACAATGTGTAGTAATTGGGTGGTAGAGGTGACATACTGAATTGTAACTTTCTCATGCTTCCAAAGTAGCCAAATCCCACCTGCATGACTTGTAGATTCCACACATATCCAGTGGTTGAAACCCAACTTTCTCATAGTCTCATCTTCCTTCAAACCATTAACTATGTTTCCATTAGAATTAAGACGTTAACATCTCTGCCTCTGATCAAATGTTGAACTCTTCAATGAAAAATTTCTTCTAGAAGGGTAAAAAAATATTTTCACATTTAAATTAATTGATAGACAAGTCTCCAAGAACTAGAAAATAATTAACACATTTTGCGGTACTTAATTGTTATTTGTACAATTTGTATATTTAGAGGTGTTTATATCATTCTCCCTGAAATGAAACGTGCAGTTTATCTGATAATGATTGTACATATCCACGTTGATTTTCTCATTTCTTTATTTTCCCTTTTCTCGAACACTACCTTTGGTATTATTTAATATTTACGAAGCAGGAGAGAATATTTTTTGTTGATTCTATTTATAAGTTTATTATTAAATTTTTTATAAATTTTTTTTATCCTCCATTGAATGTTGGAGAGAAAAAATATATTGTTAAAATATATATATTTAATAGGAATTAAGTTGAGAATTTATCAAATTTTTAGATAGATTAATGAGTTTTGAAATTTTCTTAATTACAGTGAATATGTTGAAAATGATTTATAAATAAGATCAAAAGATCAACGAATTAATTTTATTTTTTATTTTTTATGAATTTTCCATATTTTTTTGGAATATCATATGTATGTATCATAAAAGGAAGATTATTTTTGTGACTCAAAATATTTTTCCTCTCACAATGTTATTTCGAGTATTTTTTTTCTTTGACTTATTAAAAAATGCACCTTCAGGGATGAAACTACTATAGTTTATATATTATCAACTTTTAAAATGCTTAAGTGTTACCCAAAGATTGTTTATATCAGTTATTACCAGTGTAGCCAACATGGGTCATGAAGGGTCAATATTTAAAACAGACATATATAATATAAACTTAATATAAATTTTGACACCGTCATCATTAGCCAGTCCTCCTCCTTTCACAACTAGTCATTATTTTAAAAAATATTATGTTAAATGTATATATGCACAATAGTTTGCAAATTATACACTCCTTATGTGATATACACACATACATGTAGAAAGAGACTTATACAGGAGATACTCTTCCTTTTACAGTAGATACTCTTTCTCTTTCAATTTACAATTAGACATTTTGTTGATATTAATAAAATTTATTAAATATAATTTACAATCTTAATTTCTTATAAATTTTTTAAAATACCGTTCATTAATATAAGAAAGGAGAAATAAATTTGTTTAGGGAATGAAATAATGAGGGACAATATTAGAATAATCATCATTAATAAAACCTTACTTTATTAAAGTTTCTTACATTTTGAAACACCAAACTATCTTTGAAAATATCTTACAAATTAGGATTGAGAGAGTAAATATTTATAATCACCATGTGTATGTATAAAAAAAACTTTTAAAAAAACTTATGTCTATTCAATATAATTATTGTGATGAGAGAAGGTGGAGAGATTTATATTTTGCAAAAGATTAATATGCAATCTAGACACTGAATTATAGGTCTAGGGGTAATTTTAATTTTGAACTTATATTGATACATCTTGAATCTTGAACAATTAAACTTGAGCTAATCTCACTCTCACCGTTAATTTGTACTAAATGACGGTTTAGTGGTGGGCCCATGAGAACTCTCCCACCCTTTGTGTGCTCTCTCCTTTGAATGTCTCCCTCCTTTTTCTCTTTGCAATTCACATCATATTCTTCCTCACCTCCTTCCCTTTCTCTCCATTCCCCGTCACCTCCTCCACGCACCTCTTTATCTTATCTATGCCTGCAATTCCATCGTCGTCATCCTTCATCCTCACCCCTATTTTATAGTGAGGGTCATCATGCATTCATGTTGGGAAGTTAAAGCATGAGCATTGTGTGGGGTTCACACTCAACCCCTCCAACCTCCTCTCATCTTCTTGTTGTGATGACCTTATTTTGTTTATTTCTTTTCTAAAGAAATGGGGAGCAATTAGCATTATTGAAGACATCGAAATTAAAAAACATCTTGTGAAGGAGAGTACTGCTAAAGGATGCCTTGCTTTGTTCCTCGGTATAGTCCTCCCCAGCATCATTTCCTTTTTGTTAACACTACATTACTTAACCATGTGTTTCGCTCCAAAATTGGTGGCCTTGATGGAGGCATTATAGTGCCGGCTAGCCATCAAAAAATCTCAGGCTTTAAGTCCTAATGCATGGCTCCTATGAAATAGAAGACATGAAATGTTGTGACGATCTGGCGACATAGTGTCGTGGCCCATTTCTTGAAATAATTGCCTTTGATGATGCCGTGATGAAATAGCTTACCTCCAGTGCAGATCTCCATGACTAGGTACACATTCTGCCTGTCCTTGAATAGGGGTGAGGATGAAGGATGACAATAGAGGAATTGCATACGCGAATGAGATGAGGAGGTGCGTGGAGGAAGTGACAGGAACTGAGAGAGAGGAAAGGAGGTGAGGGAGAACGTGATGTGAATTGTAGAGAGAAAGATGAGGAGAGAAAGGGAAGGGAGAGGTTCCATGCACAGAGAGAGAGAGACAAAGTTCTCTTAGGCCCACCACTAAACAGATGTTTAGTACAAATTAACAGTAAGGTAAAATTACTTTAAATTTAATTATTCGAGATTCAAAATGTATCAAATATAAATTTAAGGTTTAAATCACCCTTAAATTTTTAGTTTAGGATCCAAATTTCATATTAATTTTTTTACAAAAGATAAGGCATTCAATATTCCACCATTTAATAATGCCCCACTCTATGATAGGAAAAAAGAAAGGATAACTCTTCTTTTTGTTTTTTTTTTTTTTTTTATCTTTTTCCTTTTGGCCTTTCAATTTTCACATTTCTCTCTTCCACTTCAACCAATCTATTCATTCCAAGTTCCAACCACTAAAACAACTGTCAATCTATCATCATGCTTGTCTTTACTTTCAATTGAAACAACTTTGTTGTTATAATTATTTTGATTTTTAACTTATCCCTTAATAATTTAAAATTTTATACTTAAGTATTCTATTTTAAATTGTTTATTTTGGTCCATATAATTCCATAAACATGGTCCAATACATACTATATATCTTATCACTTTAAAGATATACGTAAATCCTCTTAAATCACTTTACATGGATTGCATAATGTATTGCATGCATCGGTATTTTTGGTTCCCATTGACAAGGAAAAAAATTCATGCCCAATATAACAAAATAGTACATATTTAATTAGGGTTAAGGGTCATTTTTGCTCTTAAACTATACAAAAAAATTCACAAATGATTCTAAACTTAACTATAAATTATTTATATTTCTCAACTTAAAAGATTTTTTATTTCATCACTCTATCATTTCTTCTCTATCATTTCTTCTGTCCATTTCTTTGTTAGTGGGCTTACTTTTAAAAATTTTTAATATTCTTTATTCTAAAATATTACTTGTGGGCCGGTTACTTTTTAAAAAAAATGTTTTTTTTATCCTCTCCTTCTCTCTCCCCCTCCCCTCTCACCCCTCCCTCCCTCACGTCTACATGGTTCCCTCTCCCCTCTGATCTCTTTCCTTTTTGCATTCCATGTCACCTCCTCTTCCCTCCTCCTCCTCTCGATTCATATCATTCTCTTCCCCAACCATTTATTCTTTGAGCTTGACCATACAATTTTGAAAACTATAAAGCGAAACTACATTTTTATAATAATAGTGTTAGAATGACTATGACATCGACGATAGAGGCTCCAACAAAGACTACTGCTTTTACGGTTACACCAAAGAAAGAGTGCATGCAATAAAAGGATCTATACCGCCTCTAATAAACCCAAAGACTCCTATGTAAGAAGCTCCTCTTTTCCTTCTTGTGCACGGAAGCTAAAGCAATCTTGTTTTCAAGCTAGTTCTCAAAGAAATAGAGTTTAGATTAGTCTTGCAAGTCGGAGCAATAGGAGGTTTCTTTCTTCGATTCTAGATCACATCCTGACCCTTCTTTCTTACATCCTTATAGATTTCATCGTCTTGGGGGTTCATCTTCATGAAGTGGCCTACCTCGTTTAAGATGTTCTGCCATGGATGTTCCACTTACTTCAACACTTCACTCGTTGTCGCCACATCGTTAAACTCCTCATTAATGTCATCAATCTCTTAAAACTTTTAGAGCCTCTTCCTTACTTCATCGCGGTCATCTCACTCGATTATTGAGTTCAACATGTCAGGAAGGAGGAGTGAGCCAACGGCGATGATAAGAGATGAGGTCTTCTCCTCATCCACATCATCAATCCCTCGAAGTTGTGCTTCTTCTTGCTCAGGTTGTGGCACAAGTTTCTAATGATGGCTGTGATCTTATAGGGCATCCCAGTGCTTGGACCTGTCAAAGGATGAGGAGGACGGCAAGAGAAAGATGAGAAGAAAATGATGAAGAAGATTGAAGGCGGTAGTAGAGAGAAGGAAAAGATTAAAAACATAATGTGAGGCCCATCAATAATATTTTATAATAAAAAATATTAAAAATTTACAAAAACAAGCCCAACTAATGTAAAAATGGAAGGAAGAAATGGTGTGATGGTGAAAAAAAAAAAAATCTTTGAGGTTAAGGAATGTAAATGATCTATAATTAAATTTAAGGTTATTTGTGAACTTTTAGATATAATTCAAAGGTAAAAATGATCCATAATCCTATTTGATTATTACATTGTTGAAATTTAGTGATATATGTAGAAGATTAATATAAAAAATAATTTAATTGGGCTGTTGTTCGGTGGTTGATTTCTTTTGTGATGGATTATGAATCTATTACAGTGGGGTTGATGAATGGGCTCATTAAGCGGGCCTTATCAGTCAGATTGTATATATTAATTACATGATGATACACTTTTGGTCAAGGGCCATTCGCCCAAATTGTTTCTGCAACTTTATTTGTTTTTACCATCAGTATAGTGATTGTTATTAAGATAATATAACTTTTAATCTTTAAATTGTATCTCAATTATGACCCAATATCATAACTTTAATTTGATATAACTCAATTCTTATGATTCATTGAGTTAAGGATTTATAGGGATTAAGTTGCACCAAATAAAAAATCATAAGACTTGAAATGTTTCAAGTTAAAAAGGTATGAGGACTATTTTTTTTTTTTTTAGAATCAATGTTGAGAGATTGGATCGAGAATTGAGGAGAAATTCAAAGATCAAAAGTTATAGTTTTCCTTCTTTATTAATGATTTTAGATATCATCTTACCAAGCTTGACTATTTACTGTGTTTTAAGAGGAATGCATTTTGGATGGCGTGGGTTTTGCTTTTGATCAATGAGTAAGATTTAATTTTTAATTTTCTTCTTATTTTGAGTAAATATTTGAACTACGACCTTAAAATTTAAATATAAAATATTATAAATCACAATTACCTACTTCTGTTTACACGTATCATAAAAATTAGTTAAAGTTTGTTTTTCTCATCAAATGTGTTCGAAATTGTTACATTTTCTTCCAAGTTTGCTTCTGATAATTAATGTTTCTCTCTCTCTCTCTGTCTTTTAATTATTTTCTGGGATTCTTTTCCTTTTCAACGAAGATTAAAAAAAAAAAGTTCCCTCTTGAGTTCAATGACTCATTGATACTGTTAATTATATTGAATGAGAATATTTGGATTCAATTTATATATATAAATATTTGTTATAAAAATTAGAATTATGCAGGGTTGAAATCTTAATTTCGTCATTGTAACACACACATACACATTAATTTTACTTCGAGGTCACAGAAAGTTGGAGTTGAAAGGAATAATATATTATATTTAGTTTGAATACCTCAAGAAGAGAAAACGGCAATTATCTAAATATTATGAAGATGTTTCAGAAATTAGCTGTACATGCCAGGATATAGCAAGACGTTTGGTAATTTGATGAAGAGCAAAAGTTTGGCCCAAAAATAAAAACATGATGAAGAACAAAAATAAATTAAGGTGTAATATGCATTAGGTTTCCAAATTATTGGGGTTCTTTTGGAATAACATCAAATTTCATATTTATTTCATTTTCAGTCATATTCCCAGAAAGATTAGACCATGTTTCCAGAGACACAAGCCGTGTTTGTCAATTCAAATGTGCCATATATTGGCTACATTAAATAAATAAATGGACCATGAAAGAGCTTAGTTGAGAATAACCGGAATTCCAGGATTAATAAAGATTGAGTGATTAACTTTATATAGTTGGCTCAGCAAAATTAATATTATTTCGTTTGTATACTATTGTATTTTGCTTAAATTTCATGTGAAAATGAAAAACATATAAGTTCTGACCTGTAATATCACCATGATAGAATATTGATTTATATAATTTAATCATTATAGTTTAACCAGAATAGTCCCTTGTAAAATATAGATGGTTTAATATAATATAATAACATACACAATCTCCAATTATTGCAATAAATGCACAGTGATAAATGATATAGAATTGATAACAACAAGATAGGAAAAATATACTCCCTCCATTTCAAAATAAAAGATATTTTAATAAAAATAAAGTTTTATTAATAATATATTTTAATATTACCCTTCTCATATATTCTTTCTTTTCAATATTATTTCTTCAATGGAGTACTAAATGAAGGGCATTTTTTAAAATTTATATTTTTATCTTAAAAAATAGTGTATTTAATGAGTTTTATTGATATATGACATTTGGTCTAAAAATGTCTTATAATTTAGAACGAAGGGAGTATAATTTTTTCAGTTGAAAATCAAATTAATGAAGTAGATACAGTTTGCTACTGTACTTGCATTATATGTAAAAATATATATGAGAAAGTTTGGCGAAGTTGAGTTTCGAAAACTTACCAAGATCAAATATACTTCTAAGCTCGAAGAAAAAGCTTAGGTGAAAAATCAAAAATGAATTTTTGAGTTCATACTATAACATAAAAGATTTTTCTGATGGTAAAATTTTTTTTTTATATTAGTTCAAGAGGTGATATTTTTTAAGGGGTTTAGAAATTTAGTATCTTTCTACATAACTAATCTAAAAAGTCTATTTTCCATATTAGGACTAAAATCAATGTAAAAACTACATTAAAATTTTAAAAATTAAGTGACATGTCACTTTCTACATTAATTCTAGAGCTCTATCGATGTAGAAAATGTACTTTTTATATTGACTTTATTTGCAATTGATATAGAAATTGTACTTTTTATATTGGTTATGGCTACAAACAATTTAAAAAGTTTTTTACATTGGTTGTGGCCATACTTGATGTAGACAACTATAGTTTTTACATTGGCTGTAATTATAATTAATATAAAAAATCGTGGTTGTTTTTGTTAAAAAAATATAACTTTAGGTCATTGTACTTTTCTTAAAATTTACTATAAATCTTTGTATTTTTTTAGTGTTTCAGGTCCCTACACTTTCTTTGATATTTCATGTCTCTCTATGAGCAGAGTTATAGGGACTTGAAATATAAAAAAAATATAAAGACTTATAGCAAAACTCAAACAAAATGCAAAGTCCCAAAATTATGGTTTTTAAAATTGTATATTTTTTAATTATCCATTTACGTATATGAAAATTGCCACAACCAGACAGTACAATTCATTGATAATTCTTGCCACATCACAATCTAGTTTAACTATCCAAAACTAATAACTATTTAACATAATTTATGTAAAAAAATTGAAACAATCAAAATTTTTACAATCAACTATCAACGTTATCCATAAAAGTATCCAAAACTTGTTTAGAACTAGCAAACTTATTAAATTGTCTAAAACTATTTATAACTCACAAAACTCTCTACAAAATGATTTGCCCAATGTATATGGATGCTTTCAATTTTATTTTCGAGAGATGGATCCACATTGTCGAACATTTGAAATATGATTTTAAAAAAAGATTTTTTAATTAATATCAAATAACATAATAAAATAAAAATTTAAAAAATATATTTACCTTAATGTGATGATATTGAACATGTGTCTTATTACATACATCTCACACAAGCTTGTATTCATTAGTTGTCTATGGCTCTATATAAAAATAAATTATGATAAATCAATAAAAAAATTTAGTAATTTAATATATTTATGAAGTGTAGGTTTATTTATCTTTGGCTTAATCGACCTAGTATTCTTGAGCTTATGTTTGTGGTTTTTCAAGACCACATTTTGATACATTTTTAAAATTACCAAATTAATAGTTGATATATTTTGAAAAAAAAAATTAAGTTGAATAGTTTTGTATAAGTATACTTATGAGTTTATTTTCTTTTTCATTTCCTTTCCAAGTATGATGGACCGTATATAAGATGACAGCGCTGCTCTTTATTGAAAGAACAAAATATTGCTTGTGTTTCTTGCAAAATAAGATATGAGTTAAAATAAATCCATACTGACAAAAATTATTAATTGTCACCACTTGAATTTTCTACATCATTTGCCTCCTAACTAAGGTAAAAAATTTCCTGTAAAAGCCATAATTTGTACTAATGATGTATCATATATGATGAAGAAAAACTGTTTTCTCTACTTATTCAGTACAATATATTAGTCTAATAGTTAGTAATTTATGTCTATTATCATAACAGAATTAAAAGCATAATTTTGTTTGACGATTAAATATAATTACTTTTTACTGTTGTATTCAAAATTCAAAAATTAAATTAAAAGACGATAACAATAAATTTCAAGCTCTCAATTTCGATGGATCTATATCGACGATTGAGCTAAAAATTGTGATTGTTAATCTCATTGGTGGACCTAAGCATAGTTGACGGTGGGCAAGTGCCCCCACTCAACTTGGAAAAATTAACAAGAAAGAGATGAAAATTTTGAAAATTTGCCCCCATTACTCTAATAGTTTTGAACCCACTAAACTCAAACTAAAATATATTTGATTTTAAAAAAAAATTAAGTCTTTTATATTTCACTCAAATTTAAAATGTTTTAAATTTTGAGTTCACTATATTTAAATTTAGATTATTTTTATGAAAATATCATTTTAATTTTTCCTTTCCTAATATTATTTTACAAAACTAAATATTTACTTTATAAATATTAAATTATTTTTTATTATTTTTAAATTTTATTTAATTATGTCCCTCCTAGCTCTGGGTCTTGTGTCCACCACTAATTAATCTATATATAAAAATTTTATTCATAATACTAAAATAGCGTTTATTTCAAGTAACACATTATATTAACCAATTCAAGACGAAAAATAATAGGATGCAAAAAGAGGTGAAAAATTGTAAATGGACACACAATAATTATGGTACAGCACTATTTTTGGTCCAAAAAATTTGTACATTACTCTCACTCTCACCCAAACAAGGACGGGATTGGCTTCGCTCCGCTGAGACATATCTTCTCTACGTCTCCGTTGAGCTCAAATTCTGGACCGTGCCATCAATTCCACCAAGCAATCCCAGCCTTCGATTATCATTTAAATTCGCTCATCAAATTAAATGTTGATTTTTTATTAACCTCAACATTTTTAGTATTTTCTAATTCAAATGCTTGTGTTGTGTTATTTTATGATGGAAACAGGTGATAGGAAAACTTCCCTAATTTTATACTTTCCATTTTGTAGTAAATTTTCATTCTAGCTTTGCAATCCGTTCTTGTCTCTGGTCTAAGATTTTTTATGTCCTTAGGTTTTTTGCACTCCTCTAAAACAAACGAGTAATATGAATATGACACTTTGCTCAAAAAAAAAAAATGAATATGACACTTTTTTTTGAGATTTTTCTTTTCGAACGCCAAACCAAATTTTTCCAAAATTGCCATGAACATTCCATATTGTCAAACCCAAGAATAAGTTAATTAGGAGTCAAATTTATATTCATTGTATAAGCCTGTGACAGGTGAACCAATTATAAATAAAACAAATACAACTAAGAAAAAGCAAGTAGGGCTCCACAAAGAACTAAATGACACTGAATTTCAACTTAATTCAAAGTCTGATCTCTTCAGTAAAAAGAATTGGATTAAGCAACCTGTAGTCTGATCTTATTTAATGATAAGTCAAAAATTAATGGAATCAGACTTGATCCATAGGATTGAAAAACTGATCCTGTTAGTCCAGCACTCACTTAACTTTTTTTTTTTAATTTCAACATAATAAATTCAACTAAGATAATAAGATCACTTATAATCACAATAAATACAAAATAATTTTCAACAAGAAAAAAAATAACAATAACAATTTAGAAATAAATTCAACAAATTTTCATGCAATCATCTTCTTAGCATAAATTACACTTAAACCATTTGTTAAAAATAAATTAATTATAATTATATTAAATAAATTAATAGGATCAAACTGGACCAAGTGATCCAGATGTCCAGTTTTCTATAACCTAAAAAAATAATCTTATCTTTTTTATCTTTTTAGTCTTGAAAGGCCAATGTTTATAAGAATCGAACAAAATAGAACCATCTTGAGTTAGATTAGATCAGACAAGACTAAAAGACTTTTGTGAAGTCCTGGAAGCAAGAATGGAGTTAAAAACAAATCCAGTCAGCCAACACGTGTAAGCCACAGAGAAGCAAGAACAAAGTTATAAAACTAAACTGAAGCTATACGTATGTAATACAAAAACAGACGTCTGAAACTAGCAATCAAGTGAGCAATAGAAACACACATATATAACTGTAGGTATATAAACTTGTTAGAAAATGAAGAAGCAACCATGATGAAGACTGAGACAATTTCCCTTATTCTTATTAAAACCCAATTGTTGTTGAAGAAGAATGAAAAACAAATTAAATTGAAATGGCAATGGAAGGCTGGAATTGCTTGGTGAAATTCACAGTCAAGATTTTGTTTTCTTATTGAGATGCAGTGCGGCGAGGAGCGAAGCTGATCGCCAGACAGACACGGGCCTAAAACTTTTCATCCTAATCTACATGCAAAATTGTTCAATCTTGATTTTGTTAGTTTTAATAAATTGAAGAATTTCGTTAACCTATACTCCTCCAAATCCGATATTTAATATTAGGCAAAGTTAACTAATTTGTGCTTATTAACAAATGTTTGATATAACGTGGGAGTTGCAAAAAAGATGCGACATTCCAATTTTACCCTTTTTTATAATTAATAATTATAATAAATTATTAATTAAGAATTCAAATATGACAATAAATAAACACCGGTAAAATTGAAAAAAACATTAATTATTTTAATTTAATCTTATAATAAGGATTGAATGGAGGATTTTTAAATATATATATATATATATATATAACTATACTTAAGCTGAATCAGAAAGGCATTTTTTTCAAAGTTATATGTTAAAAATTATAAGGTATTTTTAGTTTTTAAAAGTATAATTAATAATTTTTAAAAAAAATTCTTAATAAATAAACTATTTTACCTTTAAATGAGACACGCTATTAAAGGTAAATATTAAAAGATAGTATCAATTTAAAGATAATTTAATAACTTATTGAGGGATGTAATTTAACTAAAAATATCTTATATTTTTTAATGGAATGAGTAAGTAGATATATTATTCAGTAATTTAAAAGTTTCACACTAATATATTGCACTTGTTTTATCTATTTTTAAATTTTAATCTTATTTTTACTCATCATAAAACAAATTTTTACAAATGAATAGAAAATTGTTATTTTAATCCAAGAAAAAATTATAAAGAATCTAAAGGGAATTATAAATGAGTTTTGTTTGGTCAAAAATTAAACAAAAAAAATCCTAATAACTAATAAGTATCATACATGGTCGCATCATTGCCGATAAAGTTTTTTCAACTGATAAAAATTTGGTTTATATACGTAAGGCTGTGGTTTAAAAATGTCAATGGAATGTCATTTAAATTTAATTCACCTAAACTTTCACTTAGTTATGAAAAAAAAAGGAAAAACTACACTATCATAAGCTATGATAAGACTGTTGATCATAATAATAGAATTTTTACGTATATGTATAATTTTAATCCCTACAAATGTTTGTTTTTGTTGCAATCAAGTTTAGTTTTCTATGACAAAAGACAATTGAAAAAAAAAAAAAGAACTGAACAGTGAAGTGAAAGTGCCCAACACAAAAATTTTCTGCTCCTACCAAAAAATTTAAATAAAAAAATAAAAATATACTTACAGATCCTTGCAATTTTATTCAATTTTAAATTAGGTACTTGCAGTTTATTTTATTTTAATCAAATTTTATAATTTATTTATTATATATATTGACCCCTAAAGGTTAAAATTAATAATAAATTAGTATTAAATTTTACAAAACAAAAATACTTTTAGAGTTTGGGAGAAAATTTAATATAATACTTTTAGCAAAAATTGAGAAAATAAAAATTGATTTAATCCAATTTATATATTTTTATTATAATTTTTTATGAAAATTCTACATGTATAAAAAATATTTAGAAGACAACCTAATTATATAAATTTTGAGTTATAAAAATTATGTAATTACTTCTGAAGTCATATAATCATTTAATAAAAATATGAAAATTCTTAATTTTTTTAAAGGAAAACTGTAAGGATTTTAATTTTTAGGGATTAAAAAATTTAATTAGTTAAAGTATAAGGGCTCCATTAAAATAAAATAAGCCACAGGGACCTAGTTCAAAATTGATTGAAAGTGTAAGGACCTACAGATATGTTTTTCAAAAAAAAAAAAACAGCAAACACCCACATGTTCGTTCAATATCAAGAATAAATCCTCCAGAACCCGAATAAATCAAAATAAAGATTAAAATACGTATGTTTGTTTTACATTGAAAAATAACCATTAAAATCACCAAGATTTTGGTGGTGTAATATAAATTATATATTTATATATATATATATATATATGTAGGATCAGTTATATAAATAAAAAGGAAAAAGATTTCAATATATCTTGGTGATAATAGAATAAAAAAAACAATCGACAAAGAAGAAGAAACAATAGAAATTGGAGAAATACATAGATAGATTGGACACACCACGTCATTTATAGTCTGTCCAATAAAAACATGATATTTAGATATTATTAAATATAAATTAATTTTTATATTAATGATAGTAGAGAAAAAAAAGGTAAGAAATCAAATATGAATTATGTTGTAAAAATAAAATCAATTTAAAAAAATATCACACAAGATTTTATTTAACTTACTTGAAGTATTTTAATTGGAAAGATTATAAATGACATGATGCACCTGATCTATCTAAGTATTTCTCTAGAAATTGAAGTGAAATGAGAAAAAAGTGGAAAATTAAAATATCTTAACCAATAGTACTTGTTTGCATACAGATCTCTGTGGAGCAAACTGGCAAAAGAAATTTTTCGAAAGATTGAAATTTCTAGTACTCGAGAGGTGACAACAAACGGACGTCGAAGCCAAGTTTCCACAATCCATTTCAAACACATCTGAAGAGCTAGTAATCACCAGAAACCATCCTGATGCTGTCTCTTGATTTTCGACCACTGTATTGATCGTGCATCATAGTTTCATTAATTGGTGAGAATCATAATGCTAAAAGAGTTAAGGTTATCAACTTTCACCTTCTACAATTTAACATGACATTTTGTAGAAATCCAAGTACGCTTAAAGCAATAACAATAGAAAAAAATAAATAAAAAATAACTATAGCTGGTACGATGGAGTGAGAATCTATTATATTGTATAATAGAAAGCAAGATTTCATAGGGCCAAAAAAAAATACAAAGAAGAAGAAAGAAAAGAAAGAAAGAAAGCAAGGTGTTTCCATGTGGCCAATACTGAGAATCTATTCCTCTCTTTTGTTGACACTCGTTGACCTAAGCACTCACCAACCAACCAGCATTTCTTTTTCAAACTCACACATTCACTTATATTGAGTATAATATTATCATCCATATGTGATCACTCGTCTCAGTGTTTTCTTTTAATTTTTTTTTACCCTTTTCAGTGATACATATCAATGTTATTTCATTAAAAATATTTCATGGTTTCTTTTTATATCAGCCAGCCAGTTTTTTATGTTGAAATATTAATTCGTGATAATTTCAATTTCTCCACTTTCCTTATATTTTTCTTCGGGTTTCTCGAGAAAAGAGAGTTACGCGGCAAATATAGAGTGTGAGCTGTGTACTTACTGGGCAGCTTCGGCCATTGTTGGTCTCTGTTCGTTGACATTCTGACATTCTGGGATACCACCAAAGAAACCGCTCTCTCTCCCAACGTTTTTCATCACATTATCATCCAAACGGTTCATGCACTCTCCTGTTTTACTGTCATTCATTATTTCCTCACCTATCTATCACATCGCTTCTTGTTTTTAACCCTCTCGCTCTCGCTGAAAAATCATTCCATTATTTCGTTCCTCATTATCACCACCCATTCTCCGTGTAACAATGGGTTCATTGTTACTGATGATCAGAAGTACCTGTCGGATCTTCTTTTTCTTCGTTTTCTGAGTATTTGATTTGCTTCCTCTTCAGTGTTGTTTTCGATTTCAGCTGAAAAGGCCCCAGCGAGAACGAAGAGCAAGGACGTGGAACTTTGATAGAAAAGTTCGAATTATATACACAGACCCAGATGCTACAGATTGTTCCAGCGAAGAAGAAGGTGAAACCCTGGCCATGGCTCCAAGCGATTTGTGAAGGAAATTCTTGTTCCGACCAAATCATGCGGCAGAGGAAACACCAAAAAGAGTCCCAGTTTTTCCGTCGCCGGCACCAGGCGGGGCCCGAGGATCGGAAATCGTCAGGCTTGCCGAGAGGAGTACGACGTCGTAAGTGGGGGACCTACGTGGCGGAGATCCGAGATCCGATTCGAAGGGTCCGAATGTGGCTCGGAACCTACAATACCGTCGAAGAAGCGCTTTGGCTTATGAGAATAAGAGGACGGAGTTCGAAATCTTGATGATGACGTCCAACTCTTCTCCATCTTCCGTGCTTGATAACGTCATCCCTTCTAATAAGAATAATAATAATAATAATAGACTAACAATAACAACAACCGCAATCAATCTTCAATGGGTAGTAGCAGTGAAAGTGACGGTTCTGTGAAAGAGACTGTGAATGCAGAACAGTATTCTCATGAAGAAGAAGAAGGATACATTCAACATTTGTTAGAAGAGCCAACTGTGCCATCATTGGAGGATAGAGAAATGGCGTTTGGTGGTGAATCTGATAATAATTTGGTGATTAATTATAACAACAACAACAAAATAGCATTGACGTTAATGGGGGTTTGATCTGCGAGGATGATAAGGAGGAAGAAGGTGAAGCAGGAATCAGCACTGTTCCATCTTTTGAAAGTGAATCTAGTGATGCAGAGTTAGGTTGGATTGATGAAGCTCTCAATGATGAAGACGACGAAAGTTTCTGTCTTGTTTGATTTTGATAGAAATGGAGGTTTTGGGAATTAGCTATGTTTTCCAGATTTGAATATGTTTATGAGATGAAACTGCTTATTTTTCTTTTTTTGTTTGCTGATACAATTGTACGTTGGTACATCTAATTTTGTTTCCAGACTTCATCAAAACAAGAAGGATATATTTATTGCCAGTTCTTTTTGCTTTTTGTTTGCTTCTTATCTTCATTCATTCATTCATTTCATTTTTCAATTTTCCATATTGTTGTTTTGTTCTGCTTAAGTTGGCGAGGAAAATGTTTTCTGAATCGGTTATGATACATTGGGATTCCTTTTTTTTGTGAAGGCGGGAGAAAAAGGCTGCTTGGTTATGAGATATCTGTTGTTTGAAAGTGAACCGCTCCTATCGAAATATGTGACTCCAACTATCAATAAACGAAACACGACATTTTCTTGAATACAATCCAGCTATTCACCACTACATTATTGAGATTGTAATAAAAATCACATTTTTCAGAAAGCAGTTACGGAGCGTTAAGATTGCTTTTTACAAAGGCGGGAAGAGAACGAATATAAGGTTAAAATATATAAAATTTTCTTAAATTAAGAGAGTTGCATATGACGTCTTTTTTTATTTAATATTTAAAATTAATATTTTAATCTTTTTTTTATTTTTCAAAACTCCAATAATTAATTAATTATTATTTTATTAATATAGTTATTTCATGTCATATTAATGCAATACATATGGCTTATGACATGGAAAAATATATTTTTATTATTTTTTAACATAATTTAAGGAGGGTAAAATTGTAATTTTCTTAACATACATGACAATGCTCTCATTTTTTTGTTGAGCATTATTGTTCTCATTGTTTACGGGTAATACAATTAAGTGAAAAATTATAATTTTATTATTTTTTATCAATTAAAATAGTATTTTGTATTAAATAAATTAACAAAATCTAAAAGTTATCACTGATAAGAATTATATAAATAAAAATTTATCCTTTAATATAAAAAACTAGGATATTCTGCAAGTTATTTTTAACAAAATCAATACACATCACCAATAACAAAAAATTATCGTATTCTAAAGCAGAACATACTTTTTATTTGAGCAAGTACTGAAAACTTTATCCAAAAGGAAAAATAATAGCTACAAATAAATAAGACTTTGAAGAAAATAAACAAAACAGGTAACGAAATTTATATGGCTTTCATTAATATCAGTTTCTCAATTTTTTTATTTGTTTAATATAAAAAGACTATTTTAATTGATAAAAAATTATAATTTTTTTCTTAAATTGTATCACCTGTGAATAATGAGAATAATATCACTTAATTAAAAAAATGAGAGGATTGTCATTTGTATTAAAAATAAAAATTACAGATTTACCCCTCCTTAAATTGTACGTGTTAAAAATATTAAAAGTATTTTATATGTCATGTGCCATGTCTATTGCATTAAATAACATGGCAATCACTGTATTAATAAAATAATAATTAATTAATGGCAGGGGCTTTGGAAAACAAAATCAAAGGTTATGGAAGTTATTTTAAATATTGAAAAATGAGGGGTTATACGTAGCTGTTTTAAAGTTTAGAAAGGTTTTTATGCATTTTAACTCAAATGTATTAATGATAAAATATCTATTAAATAAGATATTAACATATGATGTAAATCATGTGACTCAACTTATTAAAATGCAGTGTTTATCATGTCATCTTTGTATAATAATGTCTATCCCACTGACTGCTAACATACTAGCACTTGATGATCTTGTCTCAATCTTATGTTACGGGCAATTCATGTTAAGATGTTTTTACATATTTAATTTTTTAAAAAAATGAATTAAGGTGTATTTTTATCTTTAAAATTTTTCTCGATAAACAATTTTACTCCTATATTGATAAGTGAGGCAATTTTATCTCTAAATTATTTTTCCAAAAAGATATAGTAACCCTGCAAAAGGGTTTTTTTTTGCGACTAAAAAATAATTCACAAATAAAATTGCTTCACTTATGAGTATAAAGGTAAAATTGCTTCTTGAGAAAAGTTCAAGAGTAAAAATGTATCTTAATCCTTCTTAAATTGATGCTCAAGATAAATCGTGCAAGAAGACGATAAAATTAAATGGTTGTTTTACATGTTTAGTGTTGGTTCCAAAAAATATTCCACAACCAAAATGTCCCTTGAAGAACCAAAAGCATGTCATGGCACAACCTTCTCAACGTAGCAAACATGCATGTTAGATTTTGGGGTTTGGGGTTAGAGAACCCAAACAATGTCTCCACTAAGCCATCAATCTCTTGAAGAATAAAAGAGTTTTTCTTAATTGTGGAAAATAGTGAAAGTATTTTATTGGAAAATCTATGTTGGAGAGAATCGTGACACATTAACGAGTAATGAATGAAAATAAAAGAAATAAATGCAATGCTAATGTATATTGTAGTACTATAGTTTAATATTATGGAGATATTTACGTTCCTTAACGAGGCTACCACAAAACCTACTTCTTTTTCCTTCATAGTTGACCTATCATTCAATAAAAAAGTACCAATCTTCTTTTATAAAAAAAAAAAAAAGGTACCAATCTTCATTGTAGTAAAAAAAACTAGTGTGCCTTTCAAAATAAAGGCATATTTTAAAGCCCAATGCAGATGATGATACTTTATCTTAGAAGCCTTCTAATGATGATAATTTTACCATCAAAATTATGTATAAGACTATTGAAAATTACTGTGATAGCAACAACTTCAAGATGTGATCTAAGATCTAGAAATGGCCAACTTATAAGAAAATCAAATCTTTCGAAAAGTGGCTTGAGATCACCTTCAATCCAAATTCACGTGTTCTAATGGGAGCAATCCTTGTATTAGGACATGCTCCTTTGGGTGTAACTCTTTAAATTCTACTATTCATATTTTAGAGATTGCAAAAAATCATACGATGTTTGGACAAAAGTAGTTAAACAATCTAAACTTAACACTTTCTTTTCTCTCCCTCTACAGGATTAGATAATTTGGAATACGAAAAATGATGCAAGCAATGCATGTGTAAGAAAAACCTTTCAGCAGAGACTCTATGCCCATGTGTGTTGGAACATATGGAAAGAAAGGTGCAAAAATATATATTCTGAAAAAGATACCAAAAACAAAGATATTACTTTCACCAACATCTAAGATATTCTCAAAGATCAATACCTTCAAACTAAAATTAATTTCCTATCTCAGAAGGGCGATAGAGTAATAGCTAGATGGTTTACCCTTGAAGAAGGATGGGTTAGATTAGATACTGATAGCTCCGTTAACATTCACGGTGCAGCTAAATGCGGAGATCTTATTCGAAACAACCAAGGTAATTGGATTAAAGGATATTCCAAATACCTTGGTAGTATCCAAGTGCAGCAGCTAAGCTTATGGGCATCTTATAAGGTTTAAACATTTAGTGGGATAAAAAGTTTGATAAAGTTAATGTCTACTCCGACTATACATAAGCTCTCTCGCTAATTCATAATGAGTTCTCTACTAATCAATTAATGTCTACTCTGACTCTATAGAAGTTCTCTCGCTAATCCACAATGAGTTTTCTACTAATCACCCATTCTCTGCAACTACCAATAAAATCATAGATCTCACCATATGAGGTTGAACAATCATGTTTGACTACACTTTCAGGAAAGCAAACAAATGTGCCAATTAGTTATCTCATCAAGCCTATACCGACAATTTATATGTCCATATTTTTGATACTCGACTGCGTAGTTGTTGTAATCTTTTGTATGCTGACATGGCTCATCTTATTACTTAGCACGGTTTATTCGTGACCTTCAATTCAAAAAATAATAATAATAAAGGCATATTAATTTGGACAAATGATAATAAAATCTCTTCAAATTATATAAATAACAATCTTAGTTTTAAAATGCTATAATTTTATTGAAGTCCCTAAAAACTTTTATGTTAATAAATTTTAAATTGCTAAGATCATTTTACCCTTATTAACATGCAAGTGATAATTTCCTATTTAATTCTTGTAATTTTTTGAATAAAAATATTATTCTTTAAACAAAATTGTGATTTTATTTTGAGAACTTATTTTTCAATAACAAAAATTACACTTGACAAGTTGTGATTTTTTATTCAACTCTTGCGATTAATGAAATAAAAGTTATTGTTCTTTAAGCAAAAGTTGTGATTAGAGTTTGTTTTTCAATAATAAAAATTACACATGACAAATTGTGAATTTTTATTCAACTACAATTCATAGAACAAAAGTTATTATTTTTTAAATAAAAGTTGTGATTGAGACTTGTTTTTAGTAAGAGTAAAATAATCTTTTTACTTTAAAATTTATTAACAAAGAAGTTCCTATAAACTTTAATAAAATTATGATATTTTAATAAATTATATTATTATTTATATAATTTAAAGAGATTTTATTATTATTTTTTTATTAATTTTGATCAAATCAAATGAAAATATTTTCTGTCCCCCCCCCCTACTGGCACAGCCGAAGCACAACCTTATACGGCGCCGTTTTTTGGAGTTAAATTTAACCATGATTATAGTTGCCAGACTGAAATCTCTAGTCGTACCCTTAAAACACGAATCCAAAATTGTCCTCAGTATGTTTGGCCAAAACAAAGAAATTGTTCTCAGTACTTCTCCTCATGAAAAAGCATCACGCTTTCTCCTTTTAATTTTTTTTGTTTTTGCCAAAGCCTTCTCCTTTAAATTCAATTTTTTCTACCTTCGTCAGTTCATTAATGTAAGCTTGAGGTTACCTTAAATAAATTTTTAATTTTATCTACATATGGAAGTCAGCTTATTATTTTTTTTTTTTTGGTCATCAACGTCATGCATGTATAAAAATCTGTGAGAAATTAATTTGATATATTTGACTTTTAAAAAGTAAAAGTGCATTCCTTTGACCTATAGTTGGCTTTGTGTTTTATCCTTTTATTGTGTTATTTTATTTAAATTAAAATGTACATTTAATTTTTAACTACATATAAAATTTAATTTTAATCTCTTAATTTTATAAAATTTTTTAAATTTTTTAACTTTTAACACAATTAGTTTCATTAACAAAAGAAATTTCTACCAACATCTAAAAAATAATTATTTAAAATTAACAACATTATGATTAGAAAATTAAAAAAATAGTTTATAAAATTAAACAATTAAATTAAAATTTTTCAAAAATTATAATACTAAATATAGACTTTATCCTTTTATTTATTTGGAGTTTGTTTTCTGACTTTCGCAAAAGAGTGATTTGGGGCCCATGTGATTACTTCTCTTAAAATCTCGTGCCATGTGCTGATATGTTCGCAAGAGTCTACCGATAAAGCTTAAATAAAGTCTAATAAAAAAAAATAATCATGATAAATTAAAGTTTGAAATCTTATAAAAAAAAAATCCACATTTCCTATTTGATAAAGCGACTTCACTTTTCCCTTGCCATTATCGTCTTCAATTCCCATTTTTCGCAAATACCGTCACTCAGATAAGAAATACGCAAGAATTTCATTTTATCATACAGCAGGCAACATCTTTTATGATGTTGCTTTGAAAGAAAGCTAACACAACGTATGAGCCTAACTTGTCAAATCAAATGGGATAAATTTGTACAAATTCAAAGTTGTTTCCACATGATCCAAGGAGATGCAATGTATAATGGCACCAGTGCCTCTGAACCTTTGCAATACCTTGAGATATACCGACTCTTCTCTGCAACGCATAACCGCGGATACGTTGGGCACTCACCGTGTCGATTTTGTTAAATGAATTTCAAAAGGACTTTCATGCAGCATACCCGAATGGTAAGAGGGAGTTTGCAGATCTTCAGCAACGATAAATTCGAGCCTTGTCAATCACCTCAAAGCTTGTACATCCAACACAATGTTGGAATGGCTAACTTACCCAAGCCAATCAGGACCCATCTTCGTAGTTTGCAAAAGCAAACTCGCATACAAGAGCAAGATGGTCACTTCCCCATTTCTGCAGGGTCAAAAACAGTCATTGAATAGACACAGAGAATCCAACATGGATATCAATGGGCTCAAGTGCGGTACCTCACTAGGAAGTCCTTTAGTTGCTCTTAGAATATCAATGGGCAAGGTTTCGAGAACTCTAACAGGAACTAATTCCTTTGTGTGCCTGCCAATGAATAACATCATTAGTCATGACTTATAAAGGCAAACAATCTGAGTGCGCACTGGGAAACTAGAAAACTACCAGATATAATCAACAGTTCCCATGAACTTGGAGTGATATGATGTTGCCAAGGGCTCCCCAATGTCATCCCTCGTTTTATTGTTTCCCTGTCAGCAGCAAGTATACAAGATTTATGCGAGAACAACCAGTATGAGCTGAAATGGAAATGAAGCCAAGACAGCCAAGTGCCATGCCAAATTTGCCAAGATGGAGAAATATAACTGGCAGATCAAAACATCATACTGGAATACTGGCATATGCACTGTGGAGCTTTAGATGACTCTGGAGATGAGTGACTCCTTCTGCACCAGTTGCAAGTTCTAATTCTTCCTCACTCCATCTATATACCAATTGCCTTGAAACAGACATTGATATGCTGCACCAGATACACACCCGAATCATTAATAATACATAATACCCACACATCATCCACAAACAATGACCCCAAACCTTACTGTTAAGCATAAAGCCTGCATAATTACTGATATAAACAAAAAGACGTCCTGAAGTCAAATGATATGCGACTTCTAAAAGAATCTACTGACTGTTCGTAGGTCAAGACATGCTTTGCATCACATGGAATAGTTCAATAGAACGGGACTCTTAAGGATTTGAAAACAACCTGGCTTCATAACCAACTTGAGATCTGAAAACTCTACAATTGGACGAGGCTTCAAGCTGTCCTGACATATTTCTGCGATTATATAATTGGATGTCCAACTGCAACAAGTGGGACGATAGCTTCAGTATACAGAAACTCAATAAGGCTATACAACTAGTGTTTACGCCATAGCATCCCACAAGCCCCAAGGGAAAAGGGCGCAACAGACAACAGATTGCTTAATTTTTATTTATTTTTTATTTTTTTGGCAAGCATAATGGATGGCTTAATTGGAAGCTATTCATATGAACAAATTTCTCTTCAAATGCTAAAACAAAAGGTTATTGCCTAGACGCTTGAAAATATACCATGACCAGGAGATTTGGGACTCACCTTGGAAGAAGCCAGGAATTCATATATTGCACTCTAATAGTGTGGCATGAAAAAGAATATTAGCGATCAAGTAATAGCCTGTTACTTAATAGCAAAGAGCCTTAAATCTGAAGTTTCTCAACAAAAAGGTACAAAGGCAAAATCTTACTTGTGGAACACTATTTAAATCACCAGCAAGAATAACAGGAATGTTGCCCCATTCTTGGGATAGCTTGTAAGCTTTATCAACAAAAAGCCTGACCTAAATCATGAAGTCACATAGAAATTAGCAGGATCAATAAAATAAATAGGAAATTTAATTAACTACAGGCTACTACTAATATTTTCTTCTAAAAACAAAGGAAACATTCAGTCAAAATTTGAATGAAAAATCATTAGAATCACTCCCAGCCCAGGGGGAAAAAAGATTTTCACATAGAAAGAATCAGAACCACAAATAAAATCCCTTCAAGCTAGATGTAAATATAATGCAACCCTGGTGGCAGAGAAGATCAGACAAGTACCTGGCCTAGCTTGATGTCTCCTCGTTTTGGGTTGAACAATACATGTATATTTCCGACTAAAAATCTTCTATTTCTGGTCAATGGTGTCCAAAATGCAAATGAAAGTTCAATAAACAAGTAGAAAATACACAAAAACTTAGTGATTCAATAAGGCTCTTTCATTTACAAAAGACACCATGTCTGTCCGTGTGCATGCAGGTAAGTTATTGTTAAGGAAAGATTTTCCATTAAAAAATCAGATGCAGCATTTGGTGAACACTCTGCAAGGTTTGGCCCACTCCATCATTACCACTCAAAGTGACTAAACTAAAATTACACCAAGCAATACATATGTGAAACAATATATCAGAATATTGCTGATTACATTCACCATGCATGCTGAGTTCTACTGATTTAAGAGATGTAAAACTCACAATATTGTTGGGCTGCATGCATCAGATTCTAGTTTATCACGCTTCACCTGCCCAAAATGGAAATATAGAGTAATAAATTAATAAAAATAAGAAAACCAACTTTAACATATAAAAGAACAGCCAATAAGAAAAAATATTAGCAGGACAGTGTAGGTAAAAAAAGCACTACCAGGAAACAAGATAGTAGAAAGAAACTATGGGGACAACTGGGGGAAAATGTTCACCAAATATAGACCAGCCTAGCAGAAATGCCTATTATTAAGTTTTAAATCTATTTTCATACAATTAATCAAATGCAGAATAGGTAAAAAGAGGCAATAGGATTTCCACATCCGGAATCTACACCACTTTTATAAATACCATATTGAAGGAAAGAAAGGAAAAAAAGAATAACCAAAGATTTGAGAAGATTTGAAGATTGAAGATATTTTATTTTTATTATTATTATTTTTTTTTTGGTTCTGCATCACATATCCTACAAACCACAGCACTAAAGCAACACATCAAACTGATATACATACATACATACATATATATATATATATATATATCAATGACAGCACACCACTTGCACTAAGGACTGCCAGGACATAATTAAGGTACGCTACTAGAAGCAGAGAAATAAGTTATGGGAAATATTGGTAATATCAGAGCAACAATGTGATCACATATAATGTGTCAATAAGAATAGATCAAACCCATAACGGAGATAAGAGAAACCAAAATAATATATCAAATCCTAAATACCTCCAAAATGCAAAGCTGGGCAACATTGTTACGAAGGCCAAATTGTTGGAATTCTATGTCTTCTTGATGCAAAAGGGTAAATCTGCTTTCAAAATATAGCCTAGCTTGATTCAGCAAACTGACAGAGAGGGCAAACAATAGCAATAGAGAAGCAAAGATCGTCCTCGTCTAGATGCCCATACATTTTTTTTTTTTTTTGGGGAAAAGAATGTGATGCACAAATAACATGAGAAGAATGCCAAAATAAATTCTGTAGAACTCAATTCCACTTCCACCCATATTAGCCCATAGAGGGATGTTTAGACCGCCAGTCTGCCCAGCGCTCATTAACAAATAGTGGGCAATCATATTTACCAGAGAGAGAAAACATGGTAGGAAATGTCATACACAGAACGAATTAGTAGAAAAAGCAAAAACTATTAGCAACATTAATCACTTGGGGGTAATGGAAACCCACAATTTGTCTTTCCAGAATACAGCACACCCATCATATGCTTCCCCTGTGCGAGCCTGAAGATGATTAATAATGCTAATCCATGTGAGCTAATAAACTGATTATTTGGACCATAAAAATTGATCTGAAAGTTTACACAGACACAAACTCTCTGCCATATAATACCTTGTAAACACCTTTAAAGCCATCATTTTGGAGAAGATTATCCAAGTTATCAAAGCGATCAACCTCCTGCAGTCATATAAAAGGTTATGATAATGCAGTCCTTGATAAACAAGAATCAGTCCTACTCTATTATGCATCCACAATAGCATAGATCTTGATAATGAGATTTTGAAATTCTAACGCATACTGCATGCTGTGCATAACAGACGTTCATAATAATTAATAAACTACCTGGAAACACAGTATGCTAGCATTATAGTTATAAATCTCCTCACGAATAAGTAATTTCCGCCGATCCCACTCCAGAAAACGATGTGGAATATTAGAATACAAATCCGGGTGCTTTGACGCATTTTCAACACCGAGGATATTGTAAGACACAACCACAATCTTATCTGCAAGAGAAGGCAAGGGTTGAGAAGAAAGATCACGAGATCAACATAAACAAGTCCCACTACCCGATACCATCTCATCAATGTATAGCCACGCACCCTCATGTGTTTATCTTAAAATGTCAATCACACACCGCCATCCGTTTTCTCTCTTTCCTTTCAATGCAGTACATAAACATAAATCCACAGGCAACGTTTCAGAGGAAATCAGAATTCACGCACTTATTATCCATTTTTTTCTTCCAAAAGCTACGTTAATTCCTTACCCTTATAGTTAAAATGATCTTCGGAAGAAAAAACCCATCTCCGAGAAGACACATCGTCAATGGATTTTCTTGCCATTTTCTTCCTGCGAACTCGAGATGAAGAACGGAAGGCTTCCAATCGGTTCAAAGTGCACGAGCTCCAATTATGCCCAGGGTTCCGGGTTACAGGCTCCGACTTCGGGAACAGCCGCCGCTTCTTCATGTGAGTGCTCGAAGATTCCAATTGATAAAACATCCTCCGCTTCGCCGAATGGTTGATGCTTGAAATTTCCGGTTTTGGCCTTCCGCGATTGGGATTCGTCATCCCGCCGGAGTATTAGGATGACTCCGAATTAGGATAAGTTAACTTCTAATGTTATCGAATGGTTACAGAAACATAGGAATCACACTACTAGGTTCTCCGATAGCAATTCTATGCATTCAAAGTCTATAGTATTGCAGTACCTTTTTTTCGCAATGAAAAGTCACTCTTCCTTCAGGGCCCAGGCTTCCCCGATGAGTTCCACGGTGGATCGTTCAGAGCCGCGATGAGCTCCCCCGCTGGTCAAGAGTCCACCACTAGGGCAAATAATATTTTAAAAGTCAAAATTATCATAAAAATTTAAAATGATTTTCAAAGCACTCCTCCGTTTAAAAATATTGGTTTGAAGGATTTAAATATTACAACAACAACAACAACAAGCCTTTATCCCACTAGGTGGGGTCGGCTACATGGATTGCAAGACGCCATTGTGCTCTATCATTTATTAAGCTTTTAGAAATATTATTAATTAAGAGATCACGTTCAACAACTTCCAAGAGTGTTCTCTTAGGCCTTCCTCTACCTCTCTTAATCGGACTCAAAGTTATATGTTCCACTCTTCTCACTGGTGCCTCCCTTGGTCTTCTTTGTACATGCCCAAACCATCTCAACCGATTTTCTACCATTTTTTCCTCAATAGGTGCCACCCTCACTTTTTCACGTATGTGCTCATTTCGAATTTTATCTTTACGTGTATGTCCGCACATCCATCGTAACATTCTCATCTCTGCTACTCCAATTTTATGCTTTTGCTGTCCCGTTAGAGCCCAGCATTCACTACTATATAACATTGCCGGATTTAGATATTAAAAATATAAAATATTTTTAATATTTTAAAATATAATAATTATTTTTTTAAGTGCCATAGATAAATTACTTTATATTTATTTTAGAGTGAAACATCCTATTAAATAAAAATGTATAGCAATATATTGTTAGTTTAAAGATAGGTAATTGTTTTATTAGAAGATGAGATTTGATTAAAAATATTTTATATTTTTGAACAAAAAGAATAATAATAAAGATAAAACTTTACTTAAGGAGATAATAATACAAATTTTAAAAATAAAAATGCGCATGCACAAACACACACGCACATATGTAAGTATGTACACACACATGCACATAGTTAAAGATAAAAAACGTCCTTGAAGTGTATATGAAAGATTGCAAATGACCTTAAATTTAACTATAAGTCATTTATACCCCTTAAAATCAAAGAATCATTATATTGCTACCCTGATGTTTAGTCAAATTGTGTTGATTGTTTGTGCAGTCAAGTTTGTCTGGGAAAAGAAGAAAGAAGAAACGAGGAGTATCAAGGTATTTAAGTTGAACAAACATTGAAGCAAACTATGGACCATTTTTTGCATTTGTCTCCATTTGAGATCAAGTATGAAGTACTTCTCGATGAGTACAATGTCATGAGCAAGTTTGGTGGGCGATTCTTCATGTTCTTTGTCGGGTATCAGTCAAAGGATGGTCGCATTCAAGAGTCGAGGAGCTGGATATATAAACTACCTACGCCTACTGAGGTATTGCTTTTGTGGAAAAATTGCACCGAGGTAGACATTATGGACTAAGAACAACCTTGGAAAAAGGTTTTTGAGCGTAAAAACTACAGCTAAATATGCCTTAGCACTAATCTCTCTTGATTTAAGTTTGTGTGGTTTGGGCACTGAGTGTCAAAGATGAATGTCAGGGTAGATGTCATTTTTTTCTCATGGCTAGACAATAAAATGGAGGAAAAGTCGAAGCAGGTTATTCTTGTGCTTTTAGGTCATATTGAGAGGTTGATTGAAGAGAATAAAAGGCTGTGTGGACAAAGAGAGAAGGAAGAAAAGATTGATGGTATTATACGTGGGTTGGATGAGATGAAGAAGCTAAAGATGGCAATAGAAATTTTAATATTGTCATAGTTGTTCCTTGGGTCATATTTAGTTGTTCCTTTGTTTATGAAAATGTATTATATTTTATGAAAATGTATTTTATTTTTGTAATAGTCATATGAACCCTTTATGCTTTTGTTTGAGACCATTGAATTTTTGGAATTTTGTAAGAAAAATTGTGTTTTATGCATTTTTGAAGATGGCATATCTAGTCATGTTTTTATGTACTTGTATTTTTTATGTATCTATGAAGGTTGAATAACTAAAATGAACTTTAATAAATTACTATCAAAATGTAATAATGAACTATAAACCTTTAAAGGTTGGCTAATAAGACAATAACATTAATTAATATAGTTATGAAGTTATAACATACTCAAGTCTATAATGAGAACACAGCTAAATCACTTTGCCACGTTAGAATGGCAGCATACAAAATATGGATGATGACTCCATACAAAATACAAAATAATGGTGCCAACATTAAAGTTTGTCATATACATAATGGCTACATACAAATCATAGAAGAAATTATGGCAAATTAAAAGGTTGGCCTAACACAAACTAAATGATAGTCTCTTTTCTCTTTGATCTTTCCTGTCTATCCTTTGACTTTCAAGGTGGGAGCCACTAACACTAAGATTTCCCTATCATCTTAAACCAGGTGGTTTGAATGGAAGTTTGAGGGTTGATCAATATTTGTATCTAAACCTCTTGATGCACTCCTAATTAGTCTATTGGCCAGTGTTTGCTTCTCTCTTTGTAGATGACTCTTTTTGGGGATTGGGAACCTCATTTTTGGATCTGCATTTTAATGCATATACTCCTCAACTGTGCCCTCTTCAAGTACCATCTTAGATGGCATTCTAGACTGCATATGTAAATTGTAATGTGTGTTATTGTATAGAATCTATGAGGAAATGTCAATCAATTACTACAAAGCTATAAATTAAACTTACATTATAAATTGTCCTTCCTGTGACTTCATCAAATCGAATCCTATGCCAACCTCAGTCCTTAGTCGATAAATTCCTCTGTTGTAAAGTGTCTAGAGTGGTACATTGGTGTCAATTGTAGGAGTGGATGGTAGGGGAGGCCTGTGGTTGATAGACTATTGAGTACCTTGGTTGCTCTTAGTTTGGTCTTGTTGGGAGAGTGCATGAGTGGATAGTAGAAGAGGTGTTTGGTTAATAGATTTACTAGCCTTTTTTGGTCGCAAGTCCTCACTAGCAGAAGGCCTCTACATAATTCAAGGGAGGTCTAAAACCATTGCAGAAACCATCTCCAATTATGGGCATTCTCCCTCTGACTTTAACTGCAAGCCCATCTTCATTGCCTGGGCCCATCTCATCTCCCATTTCCTCCTCTTCACTATTGTTGTCCTCACTATGACTGTCTCCATCTAATCCTAAGTGCCTAAAGTATTCATTATCTTTACTAGTGTTATCTTCACTAGTTGACTCACCTCTGAGTGCCTCCTCTTTAGCTCTACTATCTTCATCTTCATCCTTATCCTCATTAATCAAATGATTCTGTCTTATACTTATCTTTGGATTCTAAATGTCAACAAGTGAATATTTTACGTTTCTATTAGTCTTTTCCAATTGTTTCTCATGCTTCTTATACCAACTTAGATAAGATTCAACCACTTCTCAAATTCTTTCTCAAACTCATGGTCCTTGTCAAATACTTGCTTGTCATTCCCCTCACTTCCTAATCCTTTTCTTTGACTCGAATCATCTAACTTTGCACCTTTATCTAATTTTAAGTCCTCATGCACAAATCTTTTCTTAGTTTCTTCAACCATTTTCACCGCATCATCTATTAACGAAAAGTACTTCTCCATGCTCAACTTATGCAGACTTCTGATATCGCACCAGCACCAATACTGTCACTATCACCAATGCCAACATCGACACCATCGTCGAATGCCCCATCACGATTGGGAACCATCTTTCTAATAACAACCACAGACACAAACTCGAGGGCTTATGTGAGAATTCATTATGCAAAATTTAGTGATTCTTTACCTTAACTTCTAATGTAATTCTCTACACATTGATCAGATTTCACATGCTTCGTCCTTGCTCACGTAGATCATTTCTTATTTCTCTGATTTTCCTTCACGCTTGATAATGCTCTGCCGTTTCATTTCTCTAATTCTCTTGCCTTGTCTTTTATTTCCTTTTTTCCCCTTTTACCATGGTGCTCACTAGGATGATGATATTTGAACCATCTAAATTAAAAATTTAAATGGTTCAGATTTAAATAATTATATTTTTAAAATAAAAGTTATAAAAAATTTTTAATAAATCTTTTCATGACTAATTTAGTCTATATTTAATTTAGAGGATCCAATTTAATATTAAAATTTTTATATTTTTATGTATTGATTATCTATATGTATTCTATACATTTCAAATTTAAAACTTTTAACTTGTAATTTTGTAAAAAAAAACTATAGTTAAAAGATTATATATTTAAATTTTTAATATTATATTTATCAAAAAAAAAATATAAAAATTATAAAAAATTTTAATATTAAATCTAGACTGTACAAAATACATCTAGATAGTCAATACATAAATATTTTAAAATTAAATTGAACTATTCAAATTAAATTTGCACTATTATAATTGATGATAAAATATTTAGTAAAGAAATTAATAAATTTTTATTTCAATAAATATAAAACATAATTATAGTTATAAATTAAAAGGTGTTACGTCCGGACCATCTAAATCTTCCCAGTGCCTTTGGCCTTAAACCATCATTGCTATCTTTTATTAAATAAGATCATGAAATGCGAAACTATGTGTATTATTTACATATATAAATAGAATAGTTTATTATAGGTTTTGTATTTTATATTGATGTTGATTTTTTTTAATTAGATACATGTATTCTTCTATTGAAAATAATACTATTCGAGATACGGTTCGACATTAATTATTTCATATATATATATATATATATATATAATTTTGTACTAAATCTTTTTCATCATAAATCTCAATAAAATTCCATATTTTACACTCTGAATTGTTAACCACATTTATATTAAGATATATATTGAATCATATTATTATATAAATTGGAATTCGCCTAATTATTTATTAATATATTTGAATAAGTTCAACACCAGAAAGTATAATTGTGTGGAGTTCACATAACGTGCTTACACTCATTTACCTTTTTATTGTTTATTTTTGGTATACATATACGTTTTATTTTTTATCCAAATACATTCTCTACATTCAAGTCTGCAAATGTGAAAAATGCAGACTAGATACTATATGACCTCTTATCTAAATTGGAATGTAAAATTGTTCAATAGATTGTTATATATCTTAACTCTGCGACTAAGAAAAATCGTACAAATGGTATAGGCCTGCAAATCAAACTTTTCAACTGAGGAAATCAACGAATGTCCAACTTGAAAACCAGTTTATTCATTCATCTTGAAAATCAGTCAACTATATGATTTCTAACATGGGGTTTTTGTCCTTTTCCCCCCTGATGAACTACAGTCAATTATTTTCAGACCATTATCTAATCTTATCTAGCAAATGAAAACTATACAGTCAATAATATATTAGCCTTCACTGAATTCAAAATTTTCGACTGAGAAAATATATGAATGTTCAAGTTGAAAATCAGTCTAGTGTATGATTGCCAAAGTGGGAGTTTTAATTTGTTTGTCCTTGATAAACAACAGTTACAGTTCCTTGTCTTGTAATGTGGCTGGTTTAAATTCTTTATGTAAATGCAGGTTCTATAATCTACCTCATCTTAAATGACTGGTAGGTTGCTAGCAATTACTCGCTACCAGAATCCCATTCTTGCATGCTATATCATCACTCATCGTCTCTTCAAACCAGAAACATTCTGTCTGCACAAGCTTCCAAAAATTCAACACCATCTCCATGTGCACATCTACCTATCCAGTCTCCCCAAAATTTACTTACGAATTAAGAACAATCATCACACACTCACCGTGACCTCTTTTCCTTCACGTTCTCGCCAAACAAACAAACATGATGAAGAGCCATACCCAGTTTCCATTGGGCCTCGCGCTTTTCAGCGTTCTCTGCCTCGTCCAAACCAAATCCATCATCGAACCATGCGTCTCCTCAGACTCCTGCTTTTCCCTCCTCTCCTTCGTCCTACCCTGGGACTCCAAGCTATCCGAAATCGCCTCGCGCTTTCAGGTCAATGTCTCCAACATCCTCGCCGCCAACTCCGTCTTCCCGATGTCACAGAAACTCGCCGATCAGATCATCAGATCCAAATCCATCGTGAAGATCCCCATCTCGTGCCCTTGTGTCGACGGAATCCGGAGATCTATGTCCACAATCTACAACGTGCAGGCATCGGACACACTGGAGAACATATCGGAGGGAATCGGCCGGCTGGTGAGCGCGGACCAGATAGCGAGCGTGAACAGCATCAATGCGACGAATCGTTTGACGAACGGAGGGAAGTTGGTGATTCCGTTGCCGTGCACGTGCTTCAATAACGTGAGGAATGGCGAAACGACGGTGTATATGTCGTATGCGGTGAGCGAGGGGGAGAGCTTGAGGAGTATAGCGTCGGGTTCGAAAACGACAGTGTCGGATTTGGAGGCAATCAATGGACTGAGTCAGGACGCGGTCGAACCGGGAGATATAATAGCTATTCCCATTGCAGGTTGGTACAGTAATATTTGCACTTTGTCTTCATTTTGTTGGTACCTGGCCTCTTTGCAGCATGAGTCTTGATTTATTTTCCCTATTTTTTATTATAAGAACCGAATGGAATAATAAATTAAAAACATCCGTGGATCAGGTTTCATAGTTTAACCAACAATATAATAATTAAATAAAAATAATATATGCACATATATCAAAAATGAGTCAAAACGGTTCAATGGCTCCGGTTCTTGGGTTTTCTTTTGGGCCTACAAGAATTACCCTGGGTCAAAATGGAAGCCGGTTCAATCAGATATTTTTTTCTACAGGCAACGGTCAAATCTTTCAGATTGGTCAGGGTTTGGAAACAGTAATTCATACTATTTTGTTCGCTTTTAATGCTCGCTGCGTTCTCTCTGTCTCTGTTTTTTTTTTTAGAATTTAATTTAATGCTCGCTGCCTTCGGCTTTGCCCTTTCCTTGTCATGGGCTCATGGCTGATCAAATATTAAAATATTTTTCAGCCGTTTATTAAAAACAATATTTTTCGCCAGTTTATAAAAAATAATAATTTTTGGCCATTCCTCCATGTCATTGTTGACATCTTGGTCAAAAGGCACCTGGTCCATTTTTGGTTGAAGCCCACTTTCTGGGTCAGTAATCGATGCCTCACCAAGCCCAACGCACCCATGACCCAAGTTACGAGTCTCCTTGTCAATTCGCCTGGATGCTGAGGCCCAAAATTATTGGGTCCATGTTCAATTTTCATTCATCTGGCCAACAGATAAATGATAAAAGTTACAGCATATATTTAATCATTTAATTTTACATAACATTTTATTTTAATATTTTAATTTTATAAAGTTTTTTTTAATTCTTTAACTTTGACACTATTAGTTTTACCCTAACAAATTTTTATATTAAACTTTTAAATGTTGACAAAATATTTTCAAATGTTAACATGATAAGTTTAGTTTTTTCAAAACAATAATGATTAACACAAAAAATAATCATTCCAAACAAATGATATTAGGATTAGATGATTAAAAAAAATACTTGACAAAATTAAAGGATCAAATTAAAATCTTATATAAAATTAGAGGATTAAAAGTATACTTTAGTCAATGATAAATAATATAACTCATTTTAAACTCAAATCAATACACGTGGAGTGTCTTCAGTAAATGAAAGAAAATAGCAATTTTATCATTCAATTGAGGTTCAAATTTTTCCAACGAAAATGAGTGGAATCCATAAACTGATACTTGATTGTTGAGACCATAAAGAATCAACAAATAATCAATAACTGCAACACAGGAATCTTTATAATTGGGCGACAAAATTCCAATTTTTGGTTAATTTTTCGTCAGAGTAATGCACATATACAATACAAGTAACATAGATGTTGATGATAAGAACCAATATTCATATATGATACATGGTGTATGCTTGTACTGTGGTTTGCACATATATTTGCAGCTTGTTCATCAGCAAGCCTGAATTGGTACAACGAGAGTCTCATCGTCCCAAATGGCTCATATGCTCTTACTGCCACAGACTGCATCAAATGCTCTTGTGGCCCCATCGATCTCAGGTGATACATATATATATATATATATATATATATATTACAATATTACAACATAGAAATTTATGTGTACGTTTGCAAGTTCTGTTTAATCATGATTAATTAACCCTATCTCTCTTGGGGAACGTATTCAGGCTGCAATGTTATCCATCTGGTCTGGAAGCTCCCTGCTTCAATTTACAGTGCAAAGATTCCAATCTTGTAATTGGAGACCAACATGTCACTTATTTCAAATCTGGCTGCAATGTCACCCAGTGTGTCTATCGTGGCCACAGAGGTGGTAAGATTCTAAGAAGGTACGTTCTTAATAATACGCTCACATACAATATCCAATTTGGGATCTCTAATGCACCACTCCTCTCATTTATTACACGATCTCGACTTCTCAGTTATTTTTCTCTTGTTTTTCTTTTAATCATTGAATTCTAATTCTTATCTTAAAAATTATATGATATTTTTAATCAAATTATGTACAAAATGAGTTAGTTAATTGTGTTTAAATGAACACAATCTTTTCATATATGTCTTTATTTAACAAGGTGTCTTATTTAGAGGTGAAGGGTTAAGTAGTTTATTCATGAAGGATATTTTTAAAGAAAACTCATTAATTATATATTAAAAAATTAAAAATATTTTATATATTTAATATCTAACTTAAGAAAATGCTTTATATTTTTTAACAAAGGGAGTACTTAAAATTAAAATAAAAAAACATTTTGATATATTGCTGTGATGAAACAGTGTAGTTTTGCATTTTTTATAATTTTTTTAAATCAAAACTGCACAATTTAAAAAATCGTAAAAAAGTATTAAAAAACTTCATTTTATTACAATAAAATATTAAAATATTTTTTATTTTATATAATAAGAAGTCACAGCATTGCAAATGATATTAAAAAGTAGGGCATTGGAACCCCTCTGAATCACGTTGGCATATCATATGGCAAGAATATAAGACAAAACGACGCGTGGAATATGAATTTTATAAATTGTATGTCTTGGAGACGAACTTCTAACAATATTAGAGCCTGCGTTGATCGTTTTGCAGCGTGTCGGAATCTTCTTATCTGAGGTGCCCCGGTAAGTTTCTGACCATGAAAAGCAAACCATCAAGAGGTTTCAGAATTTCTGAACTGACAGTGTAATTATCAATTTTATGCAGCGAATCAGACTTACAATGCAGCGTCGCCTTGGCCATCAATAAATTTAGATCCCGTAATGCCGTTTGGGGCATTTTCCCCATCTCCGTCACCTAGTCCAGTTTCTGATGCTTTAGTGCACGCCACTCAAGTTTCCATCATGTTGCTCCCACTGCTTCTTTGGATATTAATCAACACGTGAAATTTCATTTATTGTTGTCGGCTCTAGGTTTCCAGGATATTGTATATTTATTAATTATTAATGAGTCATCACTATCCAAAAGTATATGCATAAATTGTAATAATCATATCAATAGATGCTAGTCCTCATAAAAAGGATGCATTTGAATTTGCCTTTGAAGGAATTACCTTTTGTTTAAACTTTAGAATTTAAAGTCAGTGTCTAATATGATTTTCAAATACCAGTAATTTATTACCAAAAAATTATAACCATATAGCTCTCTGTCAAGCTATTGCTCAACACATGACCAAGCCATGTTGTCTCCTCGTTTTAATATTCACATACACACAACTGTATCTAATGAATGATTTGTTTGAAAAAATTAGAATGTTTTAGGGACATTGACTAATTGCATTGGTCTTTATGCATGAGTTAGTCAAGAATTACTTCCTCTCTTTTTATTTATAGGAGAAATATCACTTTTAAAATAAAATCACATTTTTTAATAAACATTTATTGCAAACTTCTTAAATTATTCTCAATAATTTTATTATTTATAGTCATAAGAAATAATTAATGAATGCTTGATTAGTACAATTAATGAAGGGTATTATACTCCAATTCTTTTATTTTCGGACACAATTAATATAGTTAAGTAATTTTCTTAAATTGTATAATGCAGTTTTTTTTTTTATAAATAAAAAAGGAAGGAGTATTCTATAATAACAAATGAAGGGAGTAGTAATTTTAAGACACTTTTTATATTCCATAACCTAACATCCTAAAAAACTTAGGTCGCATTTGCTTACTAGAATAAAATAAAATAGAAATTATTAAAAAAATTGAGACAAAAATAAACTAAATCACCATTCCCCCCATATTAAGCATAATAAAATTCATTAATATATATTAAAAAATGTGAGAATCATCACACCCTTCAAAAATTTCATGAATCATGATTTTCAATCCCATGAACTAAATTATTCCTCCCCTTTATGAATGACTTTATCTATTTCTTTTGATTATCTTATTTTGAAAAAACTAATCATTTAGTCCTTGTAATTTTGACTCAGTTATAACTCAATCCCTGAAATTTTGACTCGATTATAAAACAGTCCCCGAACTTTGCGTCTTATAATTTAGTTTCTAAAATTTTAACATCTTAAATATTGGTTCCTATATTTTTTAAAAATAAAATTAAAAAATTAAAAATATTTTAAACTTTTAATATTTATAAATATTAAAATGACTTAGTAATTTAAGATATTAGTAATAAATTTTAAAATATTTTTAATAATTTTATTTTTTTAAATTTAAAGACCAATATTTAAGAGGTCAAAATTTCATAGACTAAATTACAAGATGCAAAGTTCAGAGATTGATTTACAACCGAGTCAAAATTTAAGGATTGAATTATAACTGGATTAAAACTACAGGGGCTAAATGATTAATTTTCTCTCTTATTTTTATCTTTATTTTTTCAAAACAATCCATTCAATTTCGTTCTAATAAACAAACATGACCTTAAGGTATTATTAACAACAGACTCATGAATACTTCAAAGATGTCTTTGATATATTTATTAATTCACATATTTCAGGATTTGAATTTACAATTTCAAGATAAATTGATTCTACTTTTTCAATTAAAATTGAGTTTCTTAGACATATCAATTAAGCTTAGGTTCGCTTAGAGGTGTCAATTAGAGCCAGCCCGATTCTAAAGGGCTGGCCCTTTAAGGCTTAGCCAAGGCCTAAACGGGTTGGCCCTTTTAAGCTTGATTATATCTCAGGGCTCTATTTTTAGTAATCTGGCCCTAGCCCTCAAGGCTGAAGGGCTGAACCTCGAAGCCTCGACCCTAATTATTTTTTTATTTTTCAATTTAAAAATTTTAAAAAATATATTTAAAATCCTAACAAATTTATTACATATCACATTAAGTCTAAGAAAATAAAATAACATTAATTCACACAACAAAAATTTTAAGTTTGATAAAAAAAATCCCAAAATCAACTCTGACATCAATTACATGTTGGTAGTATCATCAGCTAAATCTTGATGATTTTCATCACCATCAACATTAATAGTATTTGATCCTTCTCCTTATGGATCCTCATGAATGGCAAATATATTAAGCTTTTCATATCTTCCTTCTTCATCCTCATTATTTGCAATAAACAATAAACCAAAATTATAATTTTAAGGTATTTAAAAAATGAAAAATATTCAAAGTAAGTAAATAATAATAAGTTGCCCTTCAACTCAAAACCATGTAACTAATAACGAGTACAAATGATAGCTTCAACATTATCTGGAAGAAGACAAACCTAAACATTATCTGAAAGAAGAGAACTCCAATACTTTGTCAAAACACGTGAACTAATACTAAAAGTTGATTCACTAGCCACAGTAGTGATTAGGACACTAAGAATATCTGCAGCCATCCTTGAAAGAATTGAAAATCGATGTTGGTTGTTCCTCCACCAATTCAATACATCTAAATCTTTCCAGTTATGAGGCTTAAGTATTGGTTCGTCTAGATAATTCTCTAATTCAGACTTGTCCAAAAAAAATCATCTATACTCATATAGATATCTTGATAATCCTGCATTATAATTTCCAAATAATTAAAAAAATATAACTTAAATACTAATAAAGTAAAACAATATTAATTGATAAAGTATTTAAAATTTACATCAAATGTATAATCAAAAGTGGTCGCTAATGATGTTGAAATATTTGCAGTGTGAGACGCACGTTTTATTGTAATAGTTGAAGTTTTAGAACTTGATTCACCTCCCACACCAGTAGATAATGTCCCCATATTTAAATATTCATGAAAAATAAAATTTAACTTGCTCTTGATGTCGGCAACCTTCTCATGGCAAGTAATGGGGTCAATCTTTAAGTAAAAATATTGTATCATATTAAATTTTCATCGTGGATCAAAAATCACACCAAGTGTAAGGATGACACTATAATCAGTCCAATACATGTTAAACTTCTCTTTCATTCTCGTAGCTATCTCTTGAATGACAAGATCAGCGTTCACCTTATTTACATCAAGCAACATTTGAATTTTTGATATTTGCATAAAATACATATTTGAAGTAGGATATGATGAACTTGAAATTAATCTTGCTTACTCATTTAGTCGTGTGCATCGTGTATGTTTGGAGTTTGGACAAGTGTTGAGAAATTTGCTTATGTGGTACGCGTCTTGCTTACTTTTTTTTTTTTTTACTTTTTTAGTTTTTTATGGTTTTTTTTAAAAATATATTAAGGCTTAAAGGGCTGGCCTTTTTATTTTCGAGTCTTTTTAAATTTGATTTACTTTTTCAAAAACTAAAATAGGGGCCTGACCTTCAATTTTTTCAGGCCTAAAAAGAACGGCCTTATGGACTCGACCCTAATTGATGGCTCTCCGCTCAGACCCGAGGTGTATTGGGCCTGAATTGGATCAATAGGTACAGTCAATGGGCCAAGCCCAATCACAATAAGTGGTAGAATTACTCTTTCACTTGCTTCACCATTCGGCAAACGAGCATCCAAAGCTTCGCGGAGGTCCAATAACCGGTTAACTTCCGGTAAGGGGTAACACAAAAGGAAAAGAAATACAGTACACGCCACGCAGTTCGTTGAGACGAAAAATGAAACAGCTCACCGAGGCTCTCACACTACAGTCTCAAGCCATCACCAGGCATTTTAGCATATTTGCCATCAGAATCCGCCATGATCTCCGACCAGATGGTACCTCTGTCCTTTCCATTTGCCTTTTCCTTGGCCTCCAATTATTCAAAAGTCGATCTCCCTCCACTTTTTTTTTTAATTTTATTTTGATATGCAGTATGTTTTCTTTTTTTGCCAGAGATTCTTTGCTTTAGGAATTGAAGTTTGAAGCTCGTGTCGCCTGCTCCTGGAGCCTCGATTTTCGCGAGTTCATTATCCAAGCACCTGATCCTCTTTAATTTCATCCTCATCTTGGCTTCCAATTGGTGTCCTGGCTTGCGGCTTTTAGAATTCGCTCTATTTCAATTTTGAGGTACTTCTTCCATACGATTTCGCAATGTGGAACCATAGTAATTGGCTAGACTCAAATCTGAGTTTTATTTCCACGAGTTAAATTTTGCAGGGATTGACGAACTTGATTGAGCAGCAGAAATGCTTACGTGCATAGCTCGTCCGAAGAAACTCGGGCATGAGTCACTGAATCAGCCCGATGAATCCGATTCTACCAACTCAAGCGCCGCAAAGAGTCAAGGTGCCAAATCCCTCACTTCTCAGGTACCTAATTCTTCTTCTGTAGTTCCGATTAGAAGCTTCGTCAGATTGAAGTATCAAATTCAAATCTCCATGTTTCGTTTAGCTCAAGGATATGGCGTTGAAGGCATCTGGAGCTTACAAGCATTGCGCCCCCTGCACCGGACCACAGACACAGAATCGATTCCGGGGAAGCAATGAGTCAGACGTGGAGTCGGATCGGTTCCGATGGTCCTACCGGAGAACAGCGAGTTCAAGCTCGACAACGACGAGGGCATGGGGGAAGGAGATGGAAGCGAGACTGAAGGGGATTTCGAGTGGGGAGGGAACGCCGAACTCTTCCAGCGGACGGCGGGTAGAGCCGGTGGTGCTGTTCGTCGAAGAGAACGAACCTAAGGAGTGGGTGGCGCAGGTGGAGCCCGGCGTATTAATCACCTTTGTATCACTTCCGAGCGGAGGGAATGATTTGAAGCGAATCAGGTTCAGGTACGCCTCCAATTACTTCTCTTGCGGGGACACTGGGCGTCGTATTATTTCTTTAGGTGCCGTTTTGAGTTTTGATCGGACGGCGACTGTTCGTGACAGTTTTGGTCAAGGTGGGCATTTGGAATTGGATCCTACAGCATCAAGCAAATAGTGATGTGATGATAATGACAATGAGTGCCTTTTCCTCCGGTGAACTGTCAATTTGTCTCACATCATTACTGATACATGGACAGCCAAGTTCTTAGGTTATCCTTGATTTAGGATTAGTGGTTCGTATAAATACGAAACTAAATTTATCTAAGAAAAAACATTAATTATGTCTGAAAAACACTTAAAAAACTCAATGTATGATGTATGAAATGATAAAACAAATTAACTTTTTAAAACCATAGTATTTTAAAAAATAAATCTGTTCCCATTATTCCTACATCTGCTCATCATGGACTTGTTTCCTTAGGACATGACCCCTAAGGAGTTATCCTGACTAGATCTAACCGCATTGAGGAGGGTGAACCTATTTAACCCCATCAACTTCAAATAACTCCAGTATGATTGTTAGTGTAAATGTATAATATTTAATGTTGACCAACCAATATAAATACATATATTGTCATTGCATATTAATAGTAAATTTTTTTTATAAAAATAGATAAAGAATATTAAAATCAAGAAAATATTAAGAACTATATATTGATATCAATATTTATCATCAAACAGAGGCAATTCTTTGAATAAGCAAATGATAGGTTAAACAATATTTTGTTCGATGTTTTCGAATAAAAACAATGCTCCTGAATTATACTTATTAAATAACTTAATAAAAGATGTAAAGGATGCTCTTTTTTATTACTTATAGTCAAACAATTGTAATTATAATTTGCAAGTTTTTTTAATTTTTAATCATCATCTGTTTTATCACACTCTTTTTTTATAGGGAAGAGAGAAAATATTTTTTTTAGTCCTATTTATAAGTTATATCAATAAATTTTCATCACAATTTTTTTTTCTTTTAACTTCCATTAAATGTTAAAAAGAGCTCATATGTAGTTAAAGTATATATATTTAATAAGAATGAAGTTAAAAATTTATTGAATTTTTAGACATGATTAATAAATTTTAAAATGTTCATTAATTATAATAAAATATGTTGAAAGTACTTATAAATAAATTCAGAGAAATAACACCTCTTAGATGTTAAATTTGGCATGTTTAGTTCCGTTGAAAACCATAAAAAACCACGTGGAACTGAGGTTTTGGTGTTTTAATGGAAACCATACATTTATTGACCTTTTGTTACACCATAAAACCTCGATGCGCCAACACTTGTCAGTTGTCACAGGTTAATGTGCTTGGATGTGTGACTTTATATAATGTCTAAGAAAACATTAATGTGCAGATGAAAGTGTTTAAAAAATTAAGGGAGTTCATGATTTGGAGTAAAACAAAATCACTAGTATAAAATAACTTTTTTTTTTATACCCAATATAAAATATCTTTTTATAGGATACTCTCTACATTAGTGGGAAGAGAAGATATGAGTGAAAAAAAATATAAACTAACAACTAAAAGGCTTCAACTGTATTTTTTATTATAAGCCAATATATGGTTGATTGTCATATTAAGTAATGTGATGTCATTATAGACGAGATAAAATTCTTTATTTTAAAATATCACATCACTTGTAGCCACTTGGGGCTACCTGTGGCAGGTAAAATTAGGGTAATGGTCAAATGTTTAAACACTCATACTGAAACAAAAAAACAATCATGTATGATTATTAATATTGAAACATGATGAATGTATAATTTATTAAAAATAATATACTTATTTATAAAAATTATACACATATTATAATATTATGAGAATATTATAAAGTCTACATTTTTATTGGAATATCTAAAAGTAATTCTAGAAAAAACATTATTTTTTTTCTTTATCATGCTGTAGTGTAAGTAATGATTTACGCCTGGCCATTCACAGCCCATTTTGTTGGAGTAATGTCACAAGATAATCAAAATACAAACAGTTAGTAATGTATCAATATGTAAATCATTGGATTGAGTCAATTGACATCTCTTTACGAAGTGAAAATTCTTTAAGACTTTCTCTTTTCCTTAAACAAAGTAGTATGGCCATTTTGCTATAGCATCCGAAGTCCAAATCCTATTCCATAAGCATGAAAGGATTAAGTAGGGGACCCCATTCCCTTGTAATTTCACGCCCTTCCCATAAAGCAATAAAAGAAGGTTCAAAAGGAGAGCTTACTGTGGCTTGTTTAGCGGTGGTGGGCCATTATTGATTTTGTTACGTCTCTTAACCTGATCTTTGTTGTCTGGTGGGAGGAAATCCTTGTCTTGTGTTCTCGTCATGACAGAAACTTTTGTATAAACTAAACCAAGAAATAAAAAGACAGATCTCTAAAACTTCTATGACGAAAAAATGTCTATTATTTTATTTGTTTGATTTACCTTTCTTAATTTTTACTTCAAACTTCAAATGTAAAATTTTTTAATCAAATTTTTAAATAGATTCTGCTCTTGATAATTGTTGTATGTGGCTAGCTACTATTTTTATACTTAATCTGCCTAGAATTAGTTGATTATATTGTACAAAAAGCTTTAATTTTAGTATTTGTCTTTTTATGTGCAATTTGCTGGGGAATGCCGTCATCATCTTCCACTCAGAAACTTTATACATGACAAAAGTGAACTCTTACTTGGTGGGCACAAACAGAGATTGAGAAACATAGGTTAAAAGAGAGTTGTTGCCAAATCTTTATTGTTTTTCTTTTAACTTATTGTATAATTGAAGCTCACAGAGTTTGCATTTGTTGTTGGTCCTACTGGGTCACTTGTGGTGCAATCCCTTACAATATGGACACAGATTGACGATTTTTAGCCATATTTAAATCCTATTCATCATCGAAATCATTTCATGTTTAGATGCGTTTAGTGATATGGTTAATATTAATTAATTCTGGACCCACCTTGTTTTGATTGCTCAGGCAAACCCCAAGCCTAGGTCAAATGTTGGCCTTAGAACTGCTTTATTCCTTGCACCGACAAATTTGCAATTATGCACTTGAGCATACTTTGTCAAAAGGTACCCACTTGAGTGGCTCACCATTATTGACAACAGTGTTAAAAAACTTCTTAATGTTATATTTGGATACATGATGATTTGCATTTAAATTTAGATTTAAGTCAAATTTATTGTTTGGATAATTAAAAATGTATAGATTTGGATTTGACCCAAATTCAAATTCAAGTTTTATTTCAATCTCCTTGTAATTTGAAATCCTTTCTAAACCCCTATTATTTCAAATCCTATATCAATCTCTTTGTAATTTGACCGGCCAATTGGTAGCATCAAATAGGACCAGATTGCTAGTAGAGACAAGGACCAAACCGTTGCCACCGTCAACCAGGATTGGCTTGTACCCTCCAACTGAGACTAGACAGTCGACACCAACCGAGATTAGATGATAAACTTCCATTGAGACTAAACCAACGGCAGCACACATGGATTGGATTGTCAGCACCAACTAGAGCTGGACCGTCAGCACCAACAAGTAGGGGTGTTCAGCTTGAATTCGTTTTCATTGGCCCGATATTGTCCCAATCATATCGGGACGGGTCTTGTCCTGGTCTAAAAATAATCGAGATGGGATTTTATAGGATGGGATAGGAAAGGGGTTCTGGACGGGATGGGATACAAGATTACCATTGGGACGTCCCGTCCCCTCCCAAATATTATATATATTTTTTTTATTTTAAATATATTAATAATATTAATATAATTTATACTTATATTAATTATATCAATTATAATTTCAATACTTGCAATTCTTATTTAAAGCTAAAGTTTTTTTTATATTGGTAATTTTAATGACATAGATTAAACATTGAGATATCTTTCTTTATAATATATTAATTATATTAATATAATTTATTCTTATATCTATCTATTTAATAACTTTTATTTATAATGTATTTCTCACTTTATTTTCAAAAGAGTAATTAGCTTAGTACATCTCCACTAAAGTAGAAAAACAATGATTTGATATTGTGCTTGACTTATCTGTTGCTACTTTTATAGTATAAAGATCACTTATATTTGCTATTATAATATGTAGTTGTAATTAATATAATTTAATAATTAACTTTAAATTGTTGTGATTTATGTACTTGTGTTGTTTTGATTTTAAACTTAATAAACTATATAATTTAAAATTTTAATAAACATTATTATCTAAATCTTTCTCTGATATTATCTCATTTATCGGGACGGCGTGACGTCTCGATCATGTCCCGATCCCGTCCTGACTCCTAACAGGACGGGATAACTTTCGGGACAGAATGGGACACGATATTAAATTTAGTCCCAATCTTTTTTCTAAGATGGGACACGGGATGGGGTTGTTTTGATCTTGTCTCATCCCGTGAACACCCCTACCAACAAAGACCATAATGTTGGCACCAACTAGGGCCAAAGTGCAGGTGAAGACTGAGATCAAATGGTTGACGTTCATTAAGAAAGGACAGCTAGTGCCAACCGAGACAGAAGTGCAGGCAACAATTGGAATCGAATGGCCGACGTTGACCTGGATTGAACGGCTAGTGTTGACCAAGATTGGAGTGCAGGCAATGATTAGGACAAAGTGCCAAGTTCCACTAGCATCGTACTGTCGGTGTCGACCGGGACTGAACTATAGGGAGCTATCAAGATTGAATAGATTACTTCGATTAAGATTGGACGGCTGGCGCCAATCGAAACTAGAGTGTAGTGATAACAAGGACTGGAAGGCCAACTTTCATAAGCACTGGACCACCACCGTCGTCATGGACTAAGACAGAAGTGAAGGCGATGACTAGGATTGAACGACCAACTTTCACCGAGACTGAACCATTGGCACCGATTGGGACAAGAGTGCAGGCAATGGATCAAGAATAGATGGCTAACTTCAACCAAGATCGGACGATCGGTGCTAACTAAGATCGGAGTGTAGGCAATGACCGAGACTAAACGATCAACTTTTATTGAGACCAAAGTGCAGGCAACTATCAAGACCAAATGACTGACTTCCACCGACACCACATCACATTCGATGACCAAGACCGAACCTTCGATGTCGATTACGATTAGATTATAGGAGACAATCGGGATTGGATAACCAACTTCCACCAATACTACACAATCGATGAGATCGAGATTAGACCACTTACGCTGGTTAGGATCGAACGGCCATCACCGACCAAGACCTGAGTGCAGGCGCTTAACAAGACTAGACGTCTGACTTCCATTAGGACCGGACAGCCGACACCATTTGGGATTGAAGTGCAGGCAATGGTTGGGATCAGACGATCAATTTCCACTAAGATCAGACTAATGGTGACCAAGACTAGAGTACAGGTGACAACTAGGATTAGAAGGACAACTTCTACCTGGACCGGACCGCTGACACCGAACGGGATCATAGTGGAGGGGATGACCGGGATTGAATAGATAACTATTCAATCCCAATCAGTGCCAACAGTCTTGTCCGTTTTGTTACCAACAATCATGTCCCGGTGGGTGATAGTGGTGTGGTGTTGGTAGAAGTTAGCCTTTCAATCCCGATCAACATAGGCGATTTAGTCTCTATGGAAGTCGATCATCTGGCCTCGGTTAGCATTAATTGTTTTATCTCACTAGAAGTTAGGCATTCGATCCCTATCATCACCTAACTTCAGTCCCAATTGGCGACGACGTCCTCTCCTGGTTGGTATTGGCAATTAAGCCCTGATCGCTGTTGACAGTATGATCTCAGTGGAAGTCAATCATCGGGTTTCAGTCTTTGCCTACAATACAATCCTAGTGAAAGTATGTCGTTCGATCCCAATAGGCACCAGTAGTCTGGTCTTAGTGAAAGCTGGCCGTCCAAACTACCGACTTTGATTAGGATTGGGCTACTAACATTCTTTAAGTTGATTTGAAATTCAAACATAAAATTTAAAATTTTATTTAATGTCCAAACAAAAGATTTTAATATTATAATTTAAAATTCTTTATATCATCTTAACAAAGAATTTAAAATATATAAATTTTAAATGTAAGATTTCAAATATGAGATTTCAAATTCAAATTTTTAACTCAAATTCACGCATTCAAACCCAACCTAAAAATATTTCAAGCATAACACATAAAAATACAAGTAACATGTAACAAAAAAAAATACATAAATATAAATTAAAACATTAAAGTCATAATTGAAGTTTTGGAGCTATCAAAAGAATGTATGAATCCTCTGTGATTAAAGATCCATAAATTTCTATGAAATTTGTTGTTAAAATATTTAAACATTTCTTAATAAGTAAATTTCAGCAAAATTGATGGACCTCAGAGGATCCATAAACATCAAAAGAACCAAAGAACCACTTATGCAACATGGGAAACATAAAGATGACACATCCTGGACAACACGATTTCTAACGGGTCGAAAAGCTAATACGATTAGATTGGGTTAGATTTTCGGCTTGCATTTCGGGAAGTTTCAGGGTCCAACTATGTTAAGTGTTGTGTCTCTGAAGGGTTAAATCTAAAGAATTTATAATTAAAAAAAATTTTGAGATCATTTTCAATTTTTATTAGGCTGGACTAACTAAAACCGAAATAGGCTTAGCAAATGCCTTACCAGGGTGCAGCACCAGATATAAAAGTAAATTATTTATTTTAAATGAAATAATGAATGATAAGGTTGACCGGGTGAGGTGGGGGAGCTGGCAAAGAAAAAAAAATGGTGCCATAGGGGAAGTAATTAAGGCACAAATACTCTTATTCTTAACGTGATGAAAGAATGAAAGAAATAATTATCCCACAACCATACAAACTCGAAAGCACAGAATTAGGAGATGCAAACCTTGGGGAGGTTGGGGAGCAGTTTATTACTTTTCTTGCTTTTCCAAAATGCAGCTGCTTTGTGCCATGGTGCAATTTTTTTTTTTTTTTTGGGACTGAACACGGTGCAATATTTTAGCTATAAGTTATAAAATGACATTAGGATTCAGGACTGAAGAGGCACTAGTAGTGAATGGAATTTTGGCTTATTTTCTATGTACAGTCGGGAAACGTATAACAAATGGCAAGCGCAAAGATGGTGGGCAGAGAACTATGAAAGGGTCATGGAACTTTACAACGTTCAAAAGCTTAATCTCCATGCTTTCCCTCATCCAACACCACCAAGATCTGAAGATGAGGTAAACTCTGGATTTATGTATATTTTAGACATGGGATAATACTATCTAGTAATTTCAAGCTACATGTTACTTGAAACAAATAAATGGTCACAGACTTGAGGCGCATATATCGCTCAGCATTTCTTCCATTTGTTTGTAATGCACTGTGCACAGTAGCAACGGCGACACAAGTAAATGTTTATATGCATTTGTTAACTAGTTATGCCATTTTCACATTACTAATTTTTTCTCTTCGTAAAGAGGTCAAGGCATCTTTATATTGTTTCCAGTTAACGTTCTCTATTTTTCAAGGGCCAAAAAGTATTGCCAGCTGAAGGAAGCTGTTCTCATTTTGTCTATTTTATTGGTTTGGGGTTTGTGACAGCTCTCAAAACTGGAATCAGCAGAAGATATCCCTGTGACACCTCCACTAACCAAAGAACGATTACCTCGTAATCTAAATCGTCCAACAGGGATGGGAACGGGATACTCGTCGTCTGATTCTTTTGACCATCGTTCAATGCAATCCCGCCATCATCATGAATCGGGTGGTCTCAACTCAACCCCTAAAGTCTCCACCATAAGCACGGCCAAGACAGAAGCATCATCGATGGACGCCTCTATGAGAAGTAGCTCTTCCAGAGAGGCTGATCCTTCAGGGGACATATCAATCAGCAATGCCAGTGACCAAGACACTGAATGGGTCGAGCAGGATGAACCTGGGGTTTATCTAACTATCAGAGCATTGCCAGGTGGTAAAAGGGAGCTAAGACGAGTCAGATTCAGGTATGTTTGCCTCCAACTGTTGGGAAAAGATAGGAATCAGAAATAGAAGAAATTATTAGGATATGTCATAAGGAGAAGAACCCACCATTAGATTCTGGCTGGTTCAGTTGAAGAACCTTAAGACTTAAATATAGACTTCTAAATACTTAAAAAAGTTATAATGCTGATGTTATAGGTTACTTTTCCGGCAAACTAATCTACTTGGACGCGTGCCTTGTAGAGTTGGCGATACAGTTGTCCCAAATCCTTTCATCTCTGTTATAGGTCTGAGGTTTCAGATTGTTCTTCACCTGGTCACTAGAAAAATTTATTTCTCTTGGTTTTCAGTGTATTTTTTTGTTGTAGACTTGTTTCATTTTGATGGAGAACCATATAGAATTAATTTCCGAGCATTTTCTCACGTGTGGTGCAGCCGAGAAAGATTTGGGGAGGTGCATGCTAGATTATGGTGGGAGGAGAATCGTGCTAGGGTACATGAACAATACTTGTGAGATTGAGGAAACTTCAAAGAGCATGGAGGTGTTGTTGCTTATGGAATTGTTTCATACCTGTTTTACCATACTAGAAAGTCTCATTATAGGTAATTGGATATCACAAGAGGTGTTACACTGTTACTGGCACCTCTGCATTTTTAGGCTACATAAATAGCTAGTCACACTACGTATATTTGTGTGATCGGTTCAATTTTCTATTGGATGTAAGTGGTAAATTTACCTTCGATTATTTCCTTCAGATATAACAATTATGCTTCATAATAGTTGGGTGGGTGTAAATTCTATGGTAAATCAAATTGGGTACTTGTTACTTCTTGTTTCCACATAGGGGTGCAGGCATTCATCTAACCGCGACTGCACTTCTCTCAAATTTCTTTGAGGATAACATTTCGGCACTCAAATGAACTGATATCTCTTCAATCGTGTTCAAACTTTCCAATTGAGAATGCGTCGGTTGTTATCAACTTATCATTGCTCTTTAACAAGGAGTGTTCTTTTATGTTTAGTTACTAGAAAGAAATAGAATAAATTAAAAAAATAAAAGTAAAAATGAGATGACAAAAAAAAAAATAGTGAACCACACACATAAGGGAAGGGGTAATCTAGTTCATGGAATTGGGAATCATGACTCATAAAATTTTTGATAAGTGTAATGATTCTCACATTTATAGTATCTATTAATGAATTTTATTATACTTATCATGAAAATGAATTATGATTTAGTTCATTTTTTTGTTAATTTTTTCAATCCATTCTATTCTATTCCTTTCTAATAATTAATCATGACTGAAATCTCAACCAACGCAGAATAACAATAAATGAGTACATCCTATTTTTCTGGATTTTAGATAAGTGGCATTCTTTGAGGGGGAGAAAAGGGCAAGGACTGGGTTAATTGGCATTCGGGTTGTCGGGGGATGTTTGTTCAAGGCGGTCCACATTGGGCCTGGATTGTCTGTGTCTTTGGGCCTAGGACAAGGCCCGAAATGCCACATTCTCTCTCTCTCTCTCTCTCTCTCTCTTTTGACGATAGAAATACCACATTCTCTCTAGGCCAATTGGTTTAACGCAAAAGTAGAAAATAGAAAGTAAAAAATTGTCGCATCATCAAGAATTCAAGATGGCCATGTTTGATTTAAAATTTTAAATGAAACTTATTTCTTCACTCATTATTCCTTCTTCCTTTGACTGTCCTTTGATCATTCCATTGTTAGATCATTGGAATAAATTTGGGTACAAGTATCACCAGTCAGATTAGCCTTTTAAAAGCAATTTTATTCAAGCCCACGGTCAAAAAACATCAGGGGCAATTTTATCATTTACCTTCTCTCTTTTTTCTATTTTTATTATATTTTATTCTATACACACGCGCGCGCGTATATAATCGTTCCTATTCTTGTCTACAGCTAAAACATACTATTATTATCATTCCATCTCGCTAATCTAATCCATCATAATAAACATACCGTAAGTTTTGAATCCCCCAACCGTTAACTAAAATCTCCCCAAATTTATCAAACTATCCCATCTCATTATCCTACTGGGAAAATTATCCAACTCGGGGAACAATCGTATAAACTAGCAAGATGTATGGAGGTTGTGGCATTACTTATTAACTGTTAAAGAATACTAATGTCTAATCTTTTGTATGCCTATCACTAAGTTCTTTCATTCAGGTTCATCAAAGTTTTAAAATGAAAAGAGAGAAAAAATGTGAATGTGCGATAAATGACACTATTTTTTATTTTGTGTGATAAAATAATAAAAATAAAAATAATTTGAATGATAAAACCAAAATACAGTAGATATTAAACATAAATTTACCCAATTTTTCATGCACTTGCAATTTATTAAGGAGAAGACTTAAATATTTAACCTTATATACTTCATAAACTTTTATTCAATTAAATCAAGGGGTTTTTGCATATATAACCCATTTTATAAAATCAAACCCAATAAGCAACTTAACATTTGTTATATTTTACATTATAGTCATTTTAATATTTAATTGATCTTTATATGATAAAACTATCTTTTATACAAATAATATGACTTTCTTTCCAAAAAAAAATTAAACAAAAACTTTCTTTCAAATACTTGAAGATGGGAGAGAGCTTCATTTGACTCTCTTTAAAAAAAATGATAAGATTAAACATCACTATATCCACACAATTAAATAATGTTGATAAGTTTTTATGATAAATTATTGTAGATCAAAAATACAAAAAAAAATAATCATTTACCTAAAATATATCAAACACAATCCATAAAAGATTCTAGATATCTTAGCTTATTAGAGAATCAAGTACCTAAACTAGTAAATATCATTTTTCATCATAAGAAATGATGAAATTGAGCATTTTCATATCTACAAGATTAAATGGTGTTGATAAGTTTTAACTGATATAATTTATTAGTGATATACTATCATGGATTAGAAATATGAAAAAAACATAATTATTTTCTCAAATAAATTAAACATAGTCCCTAAAAAATTTTTGGTATCTTGACTTATCACAGATAATTAAATACCTCTTTTTAATGGAAGTTTTAGGTTTATATTTATTTTCACTCAAGGAAGCTTAGCAATGAGACTCATTTGCCTAGGCACATAATTGAACTATTTATTTTGGAATGTCTCTTGAAGAAAAATGCACTTATTAGAACAATAAAAATGCAATTCGTGAATATCACTTTGATTCCTTCGCCCACTAAAAGAGGAAAAGATCAATTGTGAAAAGGGGAGAAATATGATAGACGTACACGTAAGGAATTGATTTAGTTAATTAAGGATTAAAATTATTTAGTTAGTTATTGGAGATATATTTGTGAACTAATTTATGCAAAGTATTTTAATAATATATTTGTTATATGGATAAAAGAAAAAACTATTTCTCATTAATTTTGTGAACGAGTCGAGTCACATTTAAAAACCTCATTCATAATTTATGAAAACTGTATTTTTTATGATCATAGGTCAATTTACTCTTAAATCAAGATAATTTAATTTTAATGTATTAACAATTTATCACGAAATAAAAAGTATATAAAAGATCTACACATCTTTAATTAAAAACAAGTATCTTCAACATTTAAAATATGATAAATGTATATTTTTATTTTTAAAATATTATTTGAGAAGTGCCTAGTATTTTAAATTATTAATAAAGTGCCTAGTATTTTAAACTATTAGTTAGAATAATTTTATCTTTAAAGTAATTAAAATATAATATTTTTATCTTGCCGTCAAAATTTTAACGTTGACTGATAAAAAATGCTAATTAATACTTTAATGTTTACCATTAGATAATTTAATAGCATAGACAAAAATGTTTTATTTTAATTTCTTTGATGATAAATTTATTTTAATTAATAATTTAAAGTGTTGCGCGTTTCTAAAAAAATTCTTTATGAACAAAATGCAAATTTACACTGTAATATGCTGTTCATCATGCAAAAATCGAAACACCATCCTTTACAAGCACCCGTTTTTTTGTTATACTGGAAAAAAGCCCAGAACTAAATTTGCTGAACGAAGTACTAGCATTTAGAAGGGAAGGGAACAAGATTCAGACCAAAAAAGTGAAACCACGTGATAAGATATTTGTTAAATCTTGTTTAATAACTGTAAACATGAAACAGAATTTAATAACTGTATTCATTCAGATCGCCATTGATAAAGCTGAAGCAGCAGCACCAGCCATGAAGGTGGATGAGTTCTGAAAAGATAACCCGCACGCGCGCAAGTCACTTTCCCTCTCTCCTTTTTTCCTCAGAAAGAAAATTCCCTCACTCGCTTCAAAATCCAACACTGTCATATCACCTCATCATCATTACCTTTTACCTTTTCTCTAAGCAATCTCTCTCTGTCTCTCTCTTTGTCGTATTTCTTCTCTTCCCTGTTAACCTAAAGCTTTACATTTCAACAACACCTCAACGTGACCTCTGTAACACACCACCTTCTAAATCTCACCCGCTTTCTCTGTTTCTCACATGACCCGTTTGCCTTCTGTTTATTATTATTTATTAATTTCCATCGCAGCTTTTGACATTCTTTGTCTCAACATTACAGCTCTTTCCCTCTCTTAAACTAATCGTCTCTGTCCTCTTCTCTTCCTTCGTCTTTATAAGTTCTGTCTTCTTCTGCTTCTTCTTTGTTGAACTGTGCTCTGAAAAACATGTACAAGGAGGAATCTTTCCCTCAGAGAAGAAGAACTCCGTCTTTCTCCTCCAGCCTTCTTGACGCCATTTATCGCTCCATTGACGAACCAAAATTCGGTCTTGGTGAAGATCTTGAATTGGGCGTCTCGAGACAAAGCAATTTCAAGCAGAGTGTTTACATGGAAAAGGCAGGGAAAGTGAGGATGAATCTTCGTCGAGCCGTTATGATGGAGGATTGGATGGAGAAACAAGGCTCTCTGTTGTTCAAGTCTTCTTCAAGCTCATCGGAATGTAGCTCTCGTGGTGCTGCATTTTCGTTCTCAGATACAGAGGCCAGCTTCAGAAAACTGAGGCCAAAGCTCAGATCCGAGGGGATCACCCAGAAAAATGAGAAGCCTAAGAAAGCGAAGCAGCCAATTTCACCGGGGAGTCGAATAGCTAGCTTCCTGGGTTCCATCTTCAATTCTGGGAATGTGAAGAAGGCCAAGATGTGCTATGTCGGGGCTGTAGAAGATGTCGGCCTCGAAAGAAAATCGAAATCTCCGTCTTTATCCACTTCCTCTGCTTCTTCATTCTCTTGCATGAGAAAAACTCCAAAAGGCAAGAAGTCCGGCAATGGAAGTGCCAAGCGATGCGTGAGATTTTACCCAGTTAGCGTAATCCTAGGAGAGAACGAAAACTCTCAGCCGTGCCAGAATAATCCAAACAGTGTCCGGAAATTCCCGAGAAATCCTTCCATGAAGAAGTTGAAGAGCTGCTCTGTAATGGCTAAAGAAAACAGAGTAGACACAAAACAAGCATGTGGTGAATTACATTTCAGAGGGCTGTATGGTCGTAACAATGAACATGAGGTTGATGAAGACGACGATGCTTTGAGCTGTTCGAGTTCAGATTTGTTCGAGCTGGATCATCTTGTTGGAACTGCAAGGTACCGAGAAGAGCTTCCGGTTTATGAAACTACGGATTTAGAAACTAATAAAGCCATTGCCAATGGTCTTCGTTTGTAGTCTTGTAACCTTCAAAGACAATGTCATTCTATTTCATTCCTCACTTTGTGGAATTATTTCATTCAATTATTTTTGTTTTTTGTTCTTTTCCCTCTAAAAAGAGGTAAAACAATATTTATGTACTTAAAAGTATATATTTATTTATTTAGTATATTTTTTCTAATTAAGTAGATTATAAATTTACAAAAAACAACTGAAGTTGAATAACCATAGTTAGTTATATTGTAAAGTAGATAGAAAAAAAAGAATCGGTATGTTCTGATTTAATTGAGAAAAATAACAAACATGCAACAATAATCATATGAGCATCTAATTTTTTTAAAAAAATGACAAATAAACCTCAAAATGATCAATTAATTTAAGTTAAGTTTAAGTGCTACACTTTAAAAATTTGCAATTTCATCTCTTAATTTTGTAACTACGTTATGATGAATTTATAACTTATTTTTTAAATTTTAACATGGTTAAAGAATAAAAAATTTTATTTTCTCTATTAAAATTTGGAATACAGGTTACAAATTTATCACAATGAATTTATAAAATTGAGTGATTAAGTTATAAATTTCTAAAATTCGACACCTGAAACCTAACTTAAATTAATTAATCCTTTTAAAACCTTTCTATTATGCTCCTAATTTTTTTTCCCAACAGATAAGCCCCTGAACCTGCTTGAAGAATATTCTGCTTGGCCTAACTTTGAATTTTTGCTTGCAAGATGAAAAATAATTTTAATTAAATTTTAATCAATTTGAAACAAATTGAACATTTCAGTAAAACAAAAAATCCATTTAAACCAACTAAATGATTAAATTCATTCATAACAATCACTTTTCATTGTGTAGAATTAAGAAACATGTAATTTTAACTATATTTCATAATCTCTTACCTTAGTCCTTCTAATTCTAAAATTGACTCTCTCCAATTCAAAATATAAACATTTTTTGAAAAATTTATGCATATCAATAAAATCTTCATTCTTATAAAAATATATATATTATTTTTTATCCTTACTCTTAATTATTAATGCATTCTATGACGAGTAAGAGATACATTTACACAAATATTTAGATTGTTAAATAAAGAGGTAAAATGGAAAATAAATTTTTTACATGTAATAAGTTGTTTATATTTTAAATCAAAATCAAATAGGAAAAATGCTTATATTTTAGACTGAAAAGAATATTTAACAATATAAAATTGTGTTATGAATTTAATTATTGAAGATTTGATTTTTATACAAACCCATAGAATTGAAGTAAGATTAATAATAGGTGAATGATTGAGAATGGAGAAGAATATATAATACCTAAAAAATGGTTAGTATAGAATTGAAATAAAGTACAGGTGATAATAGTGAAATTGGGTAATCCCTATTTGGATAGCAGGGTTTGTTAGGAGATACCAAGACAAACTGAAAAGAGAAAAGTGAAAGGCAGCCTCAACGATAAAGTTTTAAAAGAGAAAAGCATAGCCTTTTCCATCAGCTTAGCACATGGCTTCAGTGAGTGACTTAGTTAAAAAACAAACACAACACACCCCAACTTTTAACTTCATGGAACATTGTAATTAAAATCATTATACCACTTTCCAACTTCGCAACTTCTTGCCCGTTTCAAAACTCATAATTACTTTCTCAATTTGAATTCCTACCTTTATTTTTTTTTTAATAATTGTTCGACTATCAAAGTGTAAAACAATTTGAGTTTATGCATAGAGTGACACATTTAGATAAAATCATGTTTAATAATTAATTTATGATAAAGTGAAATGATTTTTAATAAAGTTTGAGTTAAGATACTGTTTTTATCACTATTCTTGCTCATCATTTATCCCCCATTTTCAAACCTTGACTATATAAAAATATTATTTATTATAACAACTAAACTTTCATTAAACTAGTTTTTATTAAATAAATTTTTAACAAATTAAATTATTCTCATTTTTAAGTAATCACTCTCCATTTTTAACCATAATCATATTTATATACTCAAGATTATTACAAGTAATATTTGAACTTTGAAGGGACAAAAACATTATGGCTCTCAGATCCAAACAAACTCATACAAGAGTGATCTTTCCTATTTCTAGATCCCATCTCATCATTCGAACCACCAAGCTGGTCCTAAACACAATAATTGAACAAAAATAACATTAAAAACTCTGGAATGAGGCGTGGAGTAACAACTAACAAGGAACATAATCAAAAGCACGAAGCAAAACCACAAGAGTAAGTACGTACGAAGAAGCAATAACATAAGAACATTATTTTACAGTGAATACTGAGCATTTTGCAGAGAATAAATAGTGGGAAGACAAAGCTAAAACATGCAGAAACACAACAATGACATTTTTAAAACACAGTGCCAGTGAGTATAAGAGGTTATGTTCCTCACCAACCAAACACAACTTGTGCAACTTCAATATTTATTATACACTCACCTTCTGTATGCATTAATAGCAACTTCATGCGGAGAAGCACAAGCAACGTCCCATTATCACTCAATCCAACCACCACGTGTCACCCCCAACCCTTTTTTATTTATATATTATTTAATTATTTTTTAAAAATATATTTATTTTTTTTGTGCACAAAAATATACTTGTACATTACTCCAATCCTCACTCACTCCTCAAAGGCTCAAAAAACACTCATGGGACAGGAATAAATCATGAAATAGATGTCCTTATTTTCAAGGCCTTATTACTTAAACGTCAGGCCCAACGTGTAGGCCCATCATGCAATATGCAAACAGCACATTGGCCCAAGAATGAAAAGTAGAGCCCAAGGGCAAAACAAGTCACCTACGTGTGATGGAGAGAGGAACGGGTTCGTTGATGACGGCGACGATGATTCCTTCGTAGAACGTTTACCGCGTAAGAAAGCTGGACCATCTTCTTCGACGAAGACATAAAAAACTCAAGCTCAGAAGCATTATATACGATTCGAGGATACTCGCTTTGTTTTCCTGCTTATAGCTATTTGATTCTATTTCAAATCTCAGTTTCTAGCATATCGATTTGTATTTCCATTCCAGCGCCATGAGTTTCATCTTCGGGAAAAGAAAGACTCCCGCAGGTTTGTTGACGCGTCCATATTATAAACGTCCGAATTTGATGTAATTTGTGTGGATTGAATGTCGAGTTGATGAATTCTCCGACGGGATTCATCTATTCGGGTTATGCACATCATGTCAATTAGGTTTTTTGTCCGCTATTTCCCCACTTTTGCATCCCCTCCTTGTTTTGATCATATGAAAAAGTTCAATAACTAGTGATTTTGCTTTAGTCAAACGTTGAGGCATGATCTATTCGATTTAACTGAGCCGCATGACTGGATCTTATTTTCATTTTCATTTTGTTCTTTTTTCTAGTTGTGGGAATCAGAATATTAAGATTCATCCATTGACATAGTGGTGATTACGTTAAATTTTACAAACAGCTTGATATTGATTTTGAAGTACATGACTGTGAGTTTGTAATTTTCAGAGCTTTTGCGGGAAAACAAGAGGATGTTGGACAAATCAATCAGAGAAATAGAACGGGAGAGACAAAGTTTACAATCACAGGAGAAGAAACTGATTGCGGAGATCAAGAAAACTGCCAAACAAGGCCAGATGGTATGGTGTTTTTATAGAACTAGTAGCATCTGCATTATACTATCTGCTGGCTTCACAGTTTCAAACTTGAGAATTACGATTTCAAGCCTACAAGCCACCCCTCTGATATAGGGCTAGTTTTGCACCTGAATATGGGTTCCTATTCCCCCTGCCCCCCAAAACCAAATTCGAAGCACAGAGCTTTCTTATTCTGACTTCTAAGACTATGCCAGCTTATCTGATATTTTACTATTTTCATCAAGTTTGCCCATCGACACTTGTGGTGAGGTCATCATTACTCTGATTTCTGAAATACAGTTCGCAAGAATTTCAAGGATTAAATTTTTGTAGTTGGTGGTTTGACTGCAAATGACTGTTTTACTGTTCTTGTTGCCATATTTAAATTAGTAATCTAGTTTGGTTTCTTGCATGTGGATCAACGAGCAAATCGATTCTCACTTTTGTAGCAGATATCTGACATTTAATGATGCTGAATTTTTGTTCATCAATTGTAAAGGTTAACACCTGATTTATTTGTTAAAGTGGGTATAACGTGTTTCACTAAATCCATTTCATATTGTATATAATTTCAGGGAGCTGTAAGGGTGATGGCCAAAGATCTTGTCAGAACTCGACATCAAATTGAGAAGTTTTATAAGCTTAAATCACAACTCCAGGGTGTATCACTTAGAATTCAGGTATGCACTTAATGCTGTAGTTGGTTAATCTTACAAACGGGTTTGTTCTAGCTGACTTGTACGTGATCATTATAAGAGGCTATATTTGTTCTGATTTCTGAAGATAAAGTCATTTTTTCCTGCAACAAAGTGATTAGCATATGCATTGAACATGAGAGATTCTTATGTATATCAAACTGATGATAAATAGGCTAGCAAGTAGGTCGAAGGTGGGTCCCATTGAGAAATATGCCCAGTATGTTTATGCGTCATTTCATGATTACTTTGGTTATTTACTTCATATTGGCTATAGACCGATCTGCTTCAGGTTGTCATATTAGAACCCATGGGTTTACGTAAATAGGGTGCTAAATTTTGGTATCTTCTGTAACACAACTGTGCAGACTCTGAAATCAACACATGCAATGGGTGAGGCAATGAAAGGTGTGACAAAGGCAATGGGGCAGATGAACAGACGAATGAACTTGCCATCATTGCAAAAGATCATGCAAGAATTTGAAAGGCAGAATGAGAGAATGGAGTTGACGACTGAGGTCATGGGAGATGCCATAGATGATGCTCTGGAAGGGGACGAGGAAGAAGAGGAAACAGAAGAACTGGTGAACCAGGTTCTTGATGAGATTGGAATTGACATAAACCAGGAGGTATATTAACAACTCTTCATCTTCTTTCACAAACTGAAAGAAAAATAATTTGTCGCTATAACTTATAACATTGCCCCTAACAAGTTTTGATTTCATGCACAGCTTGTAAACGCACCATCAGCAGCAATTGCTACTCCCGCAGTAAAATCTAAGGTGCCTCAAGTTGAAGCTACAGGGAATGATGACGGTGGGATAGATAGTGATTTACAGGCAAGGTTGGACAATTTGAGAAAAATGTAATCTTCACTTTCCTTGGTATATATACGAGCTGTATCTGCCATGAGAGCTTCTTTTTCTCCCTTCTCTCCCTTTCTGGGTGTATATAAAGCAAGTTTGATTGTTTGAACTGTGTTTCATCACTCACTCGCACCCACGGCCCACGACTTAGATTATCGCAACCCCTCCTGGTTCTTTTTTCCCTTCTCCGAGGCAGAGATACCCTTTGCAGTGTCCATGCTGGTTATTTGGCTCTTCTTGAACGAATGTGTTCTTGTTGGTTTTTTCTCTGACAGCCTCTCATAACAGCTTTGAAATGTATTGATAATGGTTTGCTGATGTGAACATCTCTCAAAGGGTCTGTAAGTAATTGTTGCTCTCAACTCTTATTTTTTTGGGTGTATTAGGTGCCGTTAGCCAATTATTTTTTTATTGACACTCTTAGCCAATTATTGTCAGCATATTTCATAGGCTTTGCTATCACGGACAATATTATTAAACTTTACGCTCCATTCCTTTGCATGCACTGTGTAGGATTCGCTTTGTCTGTGTGTGTGTGTGTTATACTAGAAGGGTTTGAATCCTTGAATTCTATTTATCCATACCAACTTGAGCCCACGTTTGGCGTGTGAGAATCCTAAATGTGGAATGGGAATTGGACATGGAATCTGAATTTTAGCATGTTTGGTATGGTAATATCTGGATTCTCTAGAATCATGATTCCGACAAAAAAGCCATATTCAGATTCCAACAAAACCACCATTGAATTGGCTCAATTCCCACGGAATCCTCTCTTGGATATTTTGACCCTCACCAGCATCATCTTGCTCCAACCCAACAGATCTGCCTTCCCACTCATGAATTGCTAAATTTTCTTGGCCTTCTCTTGTTTCGTTTAAAGAAGCATCAGCCCCAATCGTTCGAATTGTAACCATCCTGTTGCCAACCTCATTGAGTATGGCTTTGTCGATGGTAATTAGCGGGTAGAGTGGAGTAGTCAAGCCATTCCAACTAAATTGTCTCCATGATGGTGGCTGGAGGATTACGGAGGTAGCTTACATGCCATTGGGTTGTGCGAAAGGGCAATGATTGATGGAAAAAGGTTGAAGTTATGTAAACTTGATGATAACGCTGATGTTGAAATTGATGAACTTGAAAGAAGTGTAAGAATATGGCAACCATATGATGGCTTTAGATTGCAGTTTTTCTGGTCTCTGTTCATGAAAGAAATGATTTTCTCTTCGTCCGTCGGCACCGCCTTGCAGATCATACAGGCAGTTAAGCACCATCACAATCGCAAGGATGATATTTTCTAAAAAAAAAAAAATTGAAATGGACACTTTGATCTTTTCTTAATTTAAATAAATAAATTTATTAAAATTATAATAGTATTCTATCATCATACTAAATATATTTTTAAAATATATTTTTTTTATTTTGATTTCAATTCTAATTTTATTAAAAACTCTTTTATGATACTAAACAAGGCTAAAGTGAATCTTAATTGTATAATTTACTTTCTACTTTCATATGGAACTTACAAAAGGGGAACCATGAGGCAAAAAATGGTAATATAAGCATGAGGTTTTGTTCTACCCCTCATTAGGCATTCGATGTTCTTTGTTTTTTAGGGGCAAAAATAAGCATGAGGTTTTCTTTCCTTAATTGGTAGTATATTAAATAAATATTCCCTCCTTCACCCAAAAAACAAAAAAATGCTTCTACATAAGTAGATTGGGTCTTATGCAATTGTATCGGATCCAATATAAAATACTCCATCCATCTTAAATTATAAAATATTTTTAGAAAATATTTGTGGTCCCAAGGTATAGAACATTTTGAGAGGATTAATATTTTATTAAATAGGTTTATTTCAATATTACCCTTTCTCTCTTTCTCTTTAATACAAGTTAGGTGTGAATTTAATGTTATTAAATGAAGGGGTTTTTTTTTTTTTTTTTTACCTGAAGCATGATTTCATTAGATAGAAACAAAATACAATCACCAAAGCCAAGAATAGAAGATCAAACTAGGACAAGATTGGCAAAGAACCCCAAACTAACACAACACCTAAGCCAAACAAATAGCTGAAGCCAGAACCTTGCAGATCTGAGGATAGGCAAAGATCTTGTCCAATATGATCATTAAGAGATGGCAAGTAGAAGGTGGTTGTTTGAGGACATGTTCAGTCGAGCCCAGCTTCTTTGACACCGATGCTGCATGACAAATTGCAGCTCAAACAATTCCTCTAAGAATAGAGGAAAAGGAGACCTGAAAGTTAAAATTAACTTCCAAAAAAAGATGATCATAGTAGAGTTAAGCCAGACCAAGCCATAGAAAAAAATGATCCACAAAGAAAGGCAGAAATAAAGATAGAGAGACACACAAAGAGCACAATATAGAAATAAAACAAACAACCAAATCCTAAACAAAGCAAAATGAGGCAACCAACAGAAGAAAAGCTCAACCAAAGAGCCCTACACCCGTGGTCGCAGCAAGACAAAGACCTCATGGCCTTCGGGTGGTTGCAAGACAACCACCAAGCTTCACAAAAAACACTATCGTCAAACCTTCCTACAGCAGATTCACATTATCCATAATGTTCACTTTCGCCTTTCCTATCTCCACTCTTTGCGGGAGCCCACCCTCAGCATCCATAATTGATAGAATATTCCCAGCCCCTTTCTTCACGGTTGCCACAACCTTTGGGTCTTTTGGCTGGAACCACCATCAATCCCTTGTTTTTCCTTCATTAAAGATCCATCCACTGTCACTTAGCAGTGATCGGAGAGAGAACCCACTAAAAACCTTTAGTGCCATTACAAAACCCTAGCTGTGACCAAGGAAAGAACATCCAAACAGTGCAGAGAAACTCTCTTGTATGGAGAGAAAAAGCTCACCCTAAAAGCGAGAGAGGCAATTTAATGAAGGATATTTTTGAAAGTTTACATTTTTATTTTTAAAAAAATAAGATTGTTAAATATATTTAATGAGAGTTATTAATATATAAAATTTTATTTAAAAGTGTTATATAATTTAAGATGGAGGGAGTGCATTGTTTTTACCTTCTAAATAATGCAACTTTTTAGAAGTTTTATAGATATAATTATGGATTGGATTCCTTGTTTTACATTGAGTTGAAGTGAGCATATATTATTTATAACTTTATGATAGTTGTGATTTTATTATATTTAGATACGAATTAAAATGGACAGATCACATAACTTAAGGAGAGAGTTGTACAGTTTACAACTTGTGAGTGAATAGTATAACTTTTTATGATATGCATTGTTATTAATTTAATTCCTGAATGGCATGTCTTTTTTATAATTTTTATTTTGAACAAGTTATTGCTTTATACAAATAAATTTCATATATTTTGTAACTTGTTCTATGTGCATGTTGAATTAGTCATTCAAATAAAAAAAATAAAAAGTTTAATCTAATAGAGAAAGCAACACATTATCAATAAACTTTGAGGGAATAATTCAAAATTGAAATATAGAAATAAATCCAGTCACTGAGATGTCAAGGAAATGTTTTAGGGATCAACTTCTGAATGTACTTTATATTGTTTCACTTGTTTAAACATTTCATCCCATTCTTACTATTTAGAATTTTCAAATTAACAATAATCCCACCAATTCTTAATCATGCATATTGAATCTCCAATACGCTCTTAGTATCTTCAAGGGACAAAAGAATTTAAATTTAAAGCATCCAATGCACTGCGGCATTGGCATAAATTAGTGGCCAACAAAAAAAGGCCGCGCATGGCACCAAACCTAATTTTATGAGTAATGAATCACAATTCACTCACAAAACAAAAAAGAGACCAAGTGTGTAACAATTGGTCATATGCATTATACAATTTATATACAAACTTTAAAATTTCGTACAACTTGTCTCTCAAAGTTTGTGACTCCCACTTGTGGGTGTAATTCTTCGTGGATTTGAAGTGTCTGTTGCTTCTTAATATCTAAAATCACAGGGCATAGCATCCAATGCACACGAATTCTTCGTGGATTTGGGGTTCCTGCTGCTTGTTAATATTTAAAATCTCAACCCTTCATTTTAGTTAATGATCGGCCAATGAGTTAAAATGAAGGGCTATGATTTCGAGCATTAGAGAAAATAGCAGACAAGACAACAGACACTCCAAACCCGTCATCTTCCTCATTTGGGTCTGCTTAATTGCTCAGTTTGCCAACTGACGAAAGAAATGGAGATAGAGTTGGACCCCACATGAAACCCATTAAGCTCTCAAAAGGTTATCAATTCAATTTTAGCAGGCCCCAGGTAACCAAGCCCTCAAACAGCGACGCCATTAATGGCTGATCGGAGCAAGCCATCACCAGAACTCTCCGGCGGCCGTGGTGGCGGAGGAGGAGGAAAAAGCTGGCAAAAGTGCAGGACAGGTGTTCGACAAATTGGGCAATCGAAGTGAGAGAAGAGCCACATGTCTATGCAGTGTGCATGAAAGCTGTGCTTGCATCTCGGCAAGTTCCTCACCTCTTCTCCTTCTTCAAACCCACAAAGACAAACTGGGCACTCACTCTCTCCTTCTGCTGCTTCTTTCTTGTACTTGAAGCTTGATAGTAACAAGTTTCTGTTGAATATCAGACCATCATAACTCTGACTGATCGGTGCCACTGCTTCACTCACCCGATTTGAAGGCTGTGATGATGATGAGGATGACGACGACGATGATTGCACGTGGCGGCGGCGGCCGCCGCAACGTTTGATGATGATAAGGTTGTATACTGCTAATAATAAGGCTGCTGTTCCCACAATTACAAGCCCATAGTACAAGAGAGGCATGTTTTTGATTTCTGGTCTGATATGGAGGAGGAGGAGTAGGAAGACGACGCAATGATATGGTGGGAATTTAAGCCATGGCTCAGCAACTATTGGGATTTTATTTTATGGCAAAACTGGTTATAAGATTCAAATATTTAGGTATAAGTTCCAAATGTTGAATTAAAACTTGTAGGGCATCATGGTCTTAGAGGGACAATATGTTTTTTTAACAAAAATATCAAAATATCCCTCTCTTTTTTGCATTGATCTGCATAAGTTTATCTTCAGTGACCTGTACATTGGATATGAGGGTATAAAAGGAAAGGTTATTTTGGTATTTTCACTTAAAATATATATTATCTCTTCAAAAGTGTGGTCTCTTGCAAGCTTTATTTTCATATTAGGGCCTCATACCCAAATATTTAAGCCTTTCAATATTATGCCGATTTTCCCATCTTTTTAAACCGAACAAGTTGGGAAGTACTGTGTTGTGAATTAGCACATAGTTACTATATTCCAAATCAACTTATGTCTACAAGTTAGATGATAGAATGTATTAAAGTTTAAATTATTCATTGGGAGTTACCGAGTTAATCTAAGAGGCGTGGTGGCAGAGAATTGAGTGAATTTTAAAATGAATAGTTGAAAGAAAAGACAATGAAAGGTAGGGTGAGAGCGACTAGAAATGTAGATAAGCATTGGGATGGAGGTCTTTTAATTTAATTTATTGCAATATTATTTGTTTTCAAGTGCTTCTCTTTAATTTTGGCCACTCACTTCGGTACCCCTACATTAATTCTTTCCCATTTTGCTTTTGCTTTACCATTTGCAAACCACACATGTTTCTAAATTCATTAACTCACTTTCCCTGGTTTAGGTGCCAGTATTATCTTTTAATTCTATTTATAACCCATATTATTAATTTTTTATCATAATTTTTTCTTTGATTCTCCGTTTAATGTTAGTGAAAGAATATTTTTTATTAAAAGGAGTATATATAATAAGGATAAAGTTAAAAACTTATCAACTTTTTAAATAGAATTAATGAATTTTAAAATTTTCTTAATTCTCAAAACAAGTTGCAAGTTATCACTTGTACTTCCTCCATTTGAGAAAAATCTACATACCAATAAAGTTTCATTTCTATGAAAGTATATAATGTTTTTCATTTTTACTTCTAATCCTAATTATCAATACACTCTATAATGAGTGAGAGATATATTTATAAAAAATATTTAAGTTAATAAATACAAGGGGTAAAATAATTTTTTTTACATGTACTAAGTTGCCTATATTTTGAATTAATATTAGCAAAGGAGAAATATTTATATTTTGAAACAAAGAGAGTATATGATAAAGGACTCATCAAAATGATTGTTTCTTAGAAAAATCTTAAAAATTAATAAAAATTTAATAAGTTTGTAACTTTGGTTTTACTAGATATTTTTTTAATAATATACTCTCTTATTTTTATTATAAGGCATCTTTTAGAAGAAATTAGTGGTCCTTAATAAAAGTCACTCGATGGGGTATTAGTTGAGTTTTTTAAATGTTACCCTTATTTAAAATTATTAATTAAAAGAGATAATGTAATGCAAATTTTAAAATTTTCAATTTAAATACAGATGAAATTGAAAATTTATTTCCTACAAAATTAATAACTCAACCACTTCTCCTTAATTTTTATAAATAATTAGACTTACCTTGTAATAAAGATTGAAGGGAATACTTCTCTTATTAAAATTTTATGGGGATAAAAGATGAAACTTATGATAAACTGACAATGATATGTATATTATAAATAGAATTAGAAAATTTTTCCCTCTCTACTTTATAAATAAGATTAGAGTAGTACTATACAGTTCAAAAAAAATTAAAGGTTGATTCCCTTTTATCATTGTAGATTTCTATCCAAAGAAAATTTAAATAATAAAAACAACTCACTCTCTTTGGTATAAAATATATAAGCATCTTTTAACAATAATTTTCATGCCAATAAAATGTTTATTCTTATGAAAGTATATATTATTTTTTTACACTTAGTTTTAATTTATAATGAGTGAGAAAAATGTTACAAATTTACAGGCACAAAAATTTAGGTTAAAATAAATACTATAAGGAGTAAAATAAAATTTTTTTTAACAAATACTCCTTCCATCTCAAATTATAAGATACTTTTAGATAAAATCTTACATGCTAGTAAATCTCATTAAATACACCTAATAATATTATCTTTCCAAAACAAAAATATAAACTTTTAAAAATAATCACATTTAATATATTAAAAAGAGAAAGGATAGAAATTAATTATAAATAAAAAAATAATATTAAAATTAGTGCATTCAATAAAATTTTAATTTATTCAAAATATTTTATATTTTAAAATAGAATTTTTTTTAAATATTCTATAATTTAAAACAAACAAAGAGAGTACCAAATTATTTATATTTTGAGTGTGACTGTTTGACTAGTGAGGGCGGCTCAACATTCAACACTGATACTAATGCGCCCAACCAACCAAACAATTTTATAACAAGTTCTCCAAATTTAGGTATCTGAATTCAATGCCAATTTGTTAGTACTCTACCAAATTATGTCGCTGTAGGGTTTTGATGAAATATATCAATTATTTTTATATTATCTTATTACAATAACAGATTTCATAGCCTGTGCACAACACGTAATGTTAAACAAGACTTGTTTTAAAACAGAGGGAATAAAATCCGATGTTTAACCATTTTGTGATTAGCTTATGAGCTTAGTTTGACAAAAGTAAGTGATGGTTATTAAAATGTGTATTAATATCTGCAAACATAAAATATTGTTGATTTCCAATTATAAAAAGATATCCAAGGACGTCACAACAAAATCACGTGCAAGGAGAATAAAAATAAAAAAAATGATAATAAAATCTCTCTGACATATATATAAATGACATTTGATTTTTTAAAATATCATAATTCTTTCGAAACCTTAGAAATTTTTTTTATCATTAATAAATTTATATAAATTACTAAATTATATTTGTTGAAAATAAATAATTCACAAGTTTTGTTTAAATATTCACAACTTTTCTTCTTATATTTACATATTAAATTATTTATTTGTTATTACATTGTCGCGCTATAACAAGAAAATTTATGAATATTTAAATAAAATTTGTAAATTATTTATTTTCAACAAAGATAATTTGATAATTTATATAATTTATTAATGATAAAAAAATTTCTGAAAACTTTATGAAAATTATAATATTTTAAGAGATTAAATTATTATTTATATATTTTAAAAATATTTTATTATTATTTTTTAAATAAAAATACTATGAATTTGCAAGAAGTACGACAATTAATAAAAGGCCAAAGGAACAAGGTTGAAGAATATTACAGCATAAATATGTGTGTATTGGCTTGTCCTTTGCTTGTCCTTTGCCTAATTACGACCGAATAATGAAATGCTATGTCCCACTTGCACAACCCCACCCCTAAAAAGTGGATAATTGATGATACACCAAATCATTCATTACTTTATAATTTATAATTTAATGCTTTTAATTATATGTCACGTTGTTTTTTTTTATTTGATGCAAATGATATATATTTTTTTGATTTTATTTATAAATTATTTTAACATATTTTATCAGTATTAAAAAAATTTTAAAACTTATTAACCCTGTTTTAAAATTTAATAGGTTATTAACTTTGCCTCCTAGTAAATATCCACACTTCAATAATATATTCTCTCTTTCCAATATTAATGAAAGGTAAAAAAAATTATGATAAAAATTTAATAATGTGACTTATAAATGGGATCAAAATTTTTTTTTTCTCCACCCTAAAAATAGGATCAGGGGGAGTAATCCACTAATGGCAAAATTGTCCCCACATATTAAGTTCATGAATAGAACTATATGAACTAAATTTTTTACATGTACAAGAGTTGATATTTTAATCCCAATTCTCAACCACTTATTTAAACGATAATGAGACTTCTACCACTATATCAACTTGATTCGTTAAAAAAATTAAACAACAAATGGAATACATAAAGCTCAAAATCATTTAAAACTATAAATGTTTTTAGTATAAATCCATAAAAAAGTAAAAATAAAATAAAATAAATGGTTCCACAAAAAATATAAGAATTAAACCGTTTGAAATAAAAATTTCAATAAAAAATATCACCCAAAATAATTAAATTGTTCTACAATCTCAATTCTCTCTTACTACCGTGTTACAAATTTTAACAATTTCATCATCAATTTCACTCCTCTCAATATCTTAAATCTAAAGTCTTAGATCCAACAATATTTCATATTTCCTTTAACAAACTTCACACCCCAACAAGGGTGATTGTCATCTTTATCTCCCTCTTTTTTCCTCTTACCTTGATCTTTTTTTTTTTCCTCTTCCAATTAGTGGGTTTAAAATTAACATATCAGTATTAAAACTTAGTTCATATTTACATTAAGAATCACAAAATTGAGGGGGCAACTGTTTACCCTCAAGTACATGCAGGATTGCTCCTGGTCTAAAGGACTATTTTTTTTTTGGTCATGCTGGTCCAAAGGACTTCATATAAATAAAAATAATGTTAAATATTTTCCAACTAGATTGCTTTATAGTATTACATAAAAATTGATTTCAATCATGTGTTATTAAAGCCTTCACTACTGGTATCAATTAGAATTAACTGGTATCAATTAGAATTAACATACTAATCATTGGAACATGTCGTGTGGATATATTTATATGTTACTAATATTAATATGGAATATGTTACTGGTGCTCAGATCTCCAGGTAATATATAATTGTGGAGGTGGATGGCGATGATGAATTTCATCTTTACTTAATTAAATGTTATTATCTTGGAGAAAATTTTGTTACGTGGTGGATCAGAACGTTGCAGCTCAGGAATGTTGGGTGAGGAAGCTGCTGAATTAGATGAGGACAAATTGTAATGACTTCTACATTTTCTTAATAAAATGACTCCACCAAGTTCGACATTTAGATTCTCCAGATAAAACCCAGCTTGGGTTTTTCTGTGCATGTTTCATTCTTCTCGAAGTTTCAATCTTCTCCGAGGAAAACATTTTCTTGCATTCCTAAGCTCTCTCTGAGGAAACAAACAGGGCTTTTCTCCTGTTCAAGTTTAGTTAAACAGAGACGCTTCCTTCCCAATTTGCTTTGTGATTCTGGGCATGCCTCATTCTTCTCAACTTTTTCCAGTGAAAGATTCACATTTAGAAATTTAATGGAAACTATAAAGGAAGTGTTAGACAAGAAGATTTCAGAAAACGAAGTGGTTCTGCAAATCCAAGAAAGGGAAGAAGCTTTGTGCGTGAAGAAAGAATCTCAGATGGATTCTCCGCCGGAGATAAGAAATGTAAGCCCAAAACCCAGTAAGCCTCCAAAAGTTCCGACAGAGACAACAATCAAACGAAGATCACTGTCAAGGTCGGAATTCCAGAAGCCAAAATCCAGAAAATCCAGATTGTCAGAGCCGTCGTATCAGACAGACCCAAAATTTCTCGAAGCAAAAACTCAAACGACAGGTTATGATTCATCATCAAGTAGGAATTCTCCTAATGTGGCTTCACCTATGAACAAAATTGCAGCAACAACTACTCCAAGAAGAAATATAAGTACAGCTCCAGTAACCCCACGAACGCCATTGATTGGAATAGAATCAGAAGACGAAGAAGACGAAGATGAAGACGTGTACAGAACTGCTGATCTTGAAGTGAGCAAGAGATCAGGTAAGAAGAAGTTGAAACTAATGGCTTTGATTGAATGGAGTGCTTTTGTTTGCATTATGGCTGCTTTCATATCGAGCTTGACCATCCATAAGCTGAACCATACTGTGATTTGGAGTCTGAATCTCTGGAAATGGTGCGTTTTAGTGTTAGTGATTCTCTGTGGCAGGATTATCACAGAGTGGTTCATCAACATTCTGGTTTTCTTGTTTGAGAGGAACTTCATATTCAAAAAGAAGGTTCTTTATTTTGTTTACGGGTTAAAGAAGAGTGTTCAGGCCTTTATTTGGTTAGCTTTGGTTCTTCTGACATGGTTTCTTCTGTTCAATCATGGAGTTAAAAGAACCAGAACAGCCAGAAAAGTTCTGAATTACATAACAAGAGCACTTGCTTCTTGCCTCATAGGATCAGCAATATGGCTGATAAAAACTCTTACTGATAAAGCTGCTAGCTTCTTCTTTCCAATGCACCAGATTCTTTGACAGGATTCAAGAATCAATCATTCACCAATACATTCTTCGGATTCTCTCTAGGCCTCCATCGATGGAAATGGCTGAAATGGTGGGAAAAAGTGCGAGTACTGGTCAGCTGAGTTTTAGGACATTGAACAAAGAGAAGAAAGGAGAGAAACAAGAGGTCATTGATGTGGACAAGTTGAAGAAGATGAAGCAAGAAAAGGTTTCTTCTTGGACCATGAGAGGGCTAGTTAATGTGATAAAAAGTTCTGGGTTGTCCACCATACCTGATACACTTGAAAGCTTTAACGAAGAGGAAGGAGAGCAGAAAGATATGAAAATTAACAGTGAATGGGAAGCAAAAGCAGCAGCTTATAGAATTTTCAACAATGTAGCCAAGCCTGGAAACGAGTTAGTTCATATGTTCCTACTTTGATAAAAAATAATCTCTCTGATGTTTTCTTATATGCGATTTTATTCTCACTCTGGTTTAACTCTGACATTGACAAAGGTATATAGAAGAAGAAGATCTCTGGAGAGTTATGAAGAAAGAGGAAGCGAAGAATTTGCTTACTTTGCTTGAAGGAGCCGTGGCTGGTAAATCACTATCTTTCTGCCAAAAAAAAAAAAAAAGTAAATTACATCAATACATAGGCTTCTGTTTACTTGTGTTTGTTGTTGTCAGGTAAGAGTTTACTTGGAACGCAAGTCACTGGTGCATTCCTTAAACGACACAAAAACTGCTGTTGATGAGCTGAACAAGCTAGCCTCAGTGCTTGTGCTCGCAATAATCATCATAGTTTGGCTTCTTTTAATGGGTCTCTTAACAACAAAGATCCTTCTCTTCATTTCATCTCAGCTTTTGCTGTGTGTGTTCATGTTTGGAAACACAGCCAAGACTCTGTTTGAAGCCATCATATTCGTCTTCGTAATGCACCCTTTCGATGTTGGTGATCGCTGTGTTATCGATGGAGTCCAGGTAATAACAAACATACATACGTGTGTGTAAGAAAGCTGATCTTGGCTGACACCTGACAAATATGTTTGTGTGGTAGATGATAGTGGAAGAGATGAATATATTGACGACAGTGTTCTTGAGATATGACAATGAGAAGATATTCTATCCGAATTCAGTTCTAGCCACCAAACCAATCAGCAACTTTTACAGAAGCCCAGATATGAGTGATTCAGTTGAATTTGCTGTTGATGTTTCCACTTCCATGGAGACCATTGGTGCTCTAAAAGCTAGAATCAAAGCGTATGTGTCTTCCACCCTTTCTCTGCATGATCCTCAGCATTACCTCAAATTCTAAATCATCATTTTAATCTTAAAAGGTGCTTCTTCTGTCAAACTTGCTCGAGACACTGGTTCACAAGTTAATGATTAAAATCATAGTCAAATCATGATTCAATCAATCTTCAGTAAAGCATTTCATTGAACCAGTGAAGGAATTGATTCAACGATTCACTGGTTTATTAACTGACCAGGTTAACCTGAATTTAAATGCTATATTTAAGATAGATTTCACATTAAAAGAGTAAAAAGTTGGTGTGAAATTTTGTTAGGTATTTGGAGAGCAAGCCTCAGCACTGGCGAGCTGGGCACAGTGTGGTGGTGAAGGATATAGAGAACGTGAACAAGATGAATATGGGCTTGTAAGCGACTCACACCATTAATTTCCGGAACTATGGAGAGATGAGCAGCCGGAGATCAGAACTAGTGTTGGAATTGAAGAAAATTTTCCAAGATCTTCATATTAAATACCATCTTCTTCCTCTAGATGTTCATCTCAGTTATGTGGGGCCAGAAGCACCCTCTACAGTTCGGAGATGATCTTTGTTCCATCATCATCATTATTATATACTATCCATTCAGTTTTGTAAACGTGTGGGTTTTTAGGGGTTTTTTAAGAAGTCACAAGTTAATCCTTCAATGTTGATCATCGAAGAAATGAGGATAAATATTAAATATCATCAACTTTCCTCTTTCTTTTTTTTTTCAATTAAACTGATCAAATGAGGATATTTTGTAAATCAAATTTGAAATCTTTTTTTGCCGAAAATTGATCTTTATATTTTTTTAATGATTAATATAATAAATTATCTACTATTAATAATAAATCAATAAATCTATAAATATTATCCTATCAAACTAAATTCTGAACGCCGCAACCACAAATAGTTGATTGACCGATACACCCACATGTTCAGGTGAAAAGCACACTCCCTAAATGATGTGTCGAGATTATGTGCTCTCAGATGAAGCATGAAGTTACAGGTAGTACGGTTTACAAAAATATCTCATACATCTTGAGGTGTAAATTTAGTTTCACTATTTTTTTTTCCCCATACGCATCACGTATTTGAAGTCCTTCAAACCTCGCTTGATTAGGTCGGACCACAAGAATGACAAACTATCTCTATGAGTATTAAAGATAGCTATATAGTTAAGATTAATTTGAATGGAGTGAAAAGTGAAAAGAAAACATGGAAGAGAAATATTAGAAAGAGAAATTTGTAATCTATTATTTTTAAGAGTTTTAGAGCTCCAATTTGAAATTCCTGGCCCAAACTAGCTGAGGGGCACGCTTGTTTGTTGGTAGTTTAATTGTATTTTGGAGATATGATCAATTGCTCGACCAAGTTTAGATAACTTGAAAATCCTTTTTTTTTTTTATATATTTCATTTGGGATCGAAAAGATTGGGGCCCAAACGGGACGATGCCAATATGAGTACATGACCCAAGCAAAAATAAAAAAATAAAAAAAGAAAAAGTTGAAGGAAGAAGAACTGAAGAATGACGGGGCTCATCAGATAAGATAACCTTATCTCTCTCGATTTGGATTTTCGATTGGAGAAGGCGCCACGTAGGACGAATCAAAGATGCCAAAAATTTCCACCACACATTGCCACCATGCTTCCTCCACCTCCTCTTCAAAACAAACACACCTCAACTCCATTTCCCTTTCCTCTTCAACACAAATTTCACTCACCCTCCAAGCACTCGTTGCCGCACCAACCACAAGTCACACAGTGGTAACTCACCAATGGCTTCAACTTCTGTAGTTTCCATGGCCGTCCCAGCAGCTTGCGCAGCCCAGAAGAAGGCGGCGCCTCCCTCCTCCACATTCTTCCGGCCACTGCCTTTGCTACCTTCAAACAAGGTCTCTGCCTCCAGTCCCAATTCCAGGTTTGTAGTGAGGAACTCCCTTAAGGAGAAGGCCGTCACTGGTCTCACGGCCGCCGCTTTGACGGCTTCCATGATGGTCCCCGATGTGGCTGAAGCCGCCGTCACGCCGTCTCTCAAGAACTTCTTGCTGAGCATCGCCGCCGGTGGAGTCGTCCTTGCTGCCATTGTTGGCGCCGTCATCGGTGTTGCCAATTTCGATCCCGTCAGGCGAAGCTGAGGGGAAGATGCATTATACATCTCCATCCACCTTTTAGACTTTTGTCTTGTTATATGTATGTCCAATGTGCATTGTTATTCAGTAATGAACTCTGTTGTCTGTAATATGTCACCCATCATCTTCTACTGAGCTGAAACTTTTTCCAATTCTTCAATACCATGCTTGCGGCTGCCTATGAAAGGAAATAAACATGCAGACACAACGTATATATATATATATATATTACCTTTATTTTGCTGTGAATATGTTCTGCAGCGTAGCAGAATAGTACTGATGGATCAACCCGTAGGCAATAACTGATTTCTCCATGAAGCGCACAGCCTATCAGACTACATAACATATTTGTACTAAATACGATGACATCTTACACAAACTGGAAACATAGGAAACATGCTATTGAATTAATGGAATGTACATCTAGGTTTTACAAAGTGGGCATATAAATGATACGGTAAAAGCAATGACTCATCTTAACCTAAGGAAACTTCGAAATCCAACACGATTACTGCTTACAAAATTTTGAAATCAAATCTAACATGTATCTACTCTCTGAAGAATAATCCACCTTATCTGCCTTAACCACGGTAATCTTAACCCTCTGTTCATCACCATACAATTCCTCCTTCACTTTCAGCCGAAACACAAACTGGTTGTAGAGTTTACTACGGATTATGCGTTCAAACTTCTCATCATCCTGCTCTTCATACTTCAATAAGTACAGCTCCTTCGCTGAGCAACCCAAGATTTCCTCGCCTGATTCTTGGAATGCTGTGACCCAAGTTATTCCCGTATGATCCATAATTTGGGCTTGAAGAAGGTAGCGGTAATCACACTCCTCAAACTCTTGATTGCATCTATCGCATTTCCACCTAGTGGCTCCGGACCTAGTCACTTTTTTGCTGCACTGTCGGTCTCCAATCATCAGTGGGCAAGCCGTGTAACAGAATGTATCTGCCTTGATGTAAGAGATGGTTGCCCTCACCGTTATCCAGTCTGGCTTATCTGATCGGCCAAGGCCTTCATCCTTGATCTGAGACACAGTTTTACGTATCTCGTTCTTAAGTCCTCCAGGTGAAATGTCCTTAGAAATGGACAAAGAAGCTGAATCTTTCCCCCCTTGGTCAAACCAGTCTCTTAATCTATGAGCCTCAGGAAAATCTGGATTAATGAACAGTTGGGTGGAAGAAATTGTTCCTATAGATTTTCCACTAAAGTCATTAACCCTCCCAGATTTGACTGCCAGAACCGGGAAAAAACCACCATCAACCATCTCTTGGAGCTTTTGACCTTCCCTATTGCAGAAATCACCCCAAAGGGTTAGCTCAACACTCCTGCCAGACATGTCTTTTACATTCAGAATTCGTCTCTGAGTTTCCATTCCATTCTTCCTCAAGATGGGAACCGAGGGATTTACTGATGTCACAACCGCAATAACATCAAGTATGCAGTTACTGTCAACATTCTGAATGTCACTGATAGGCCTAAAGGAGAACTGTTGTCTGGGTATTGAAGCATCTTCATCTGGGCAAAGCTCCACAGTTGAAATAGAGTCTAGAAAAATTTCCCAGTCATTCTTCAAATGATTGAAGTTCTTCTGCGCAGGTTTTAAGCTACCTTTGGATATCAAGTAAACTTTACCAACCTCAATTGCATCATAAAATCGATCAACAATAGCATTGAAGCAAGTTACTCGTATTTCACCTCCATCAGAGTCAAGGAGATCAAAAGAGAAAACTTTTCCATCTCCTCGAGCATTATTATAGCGGCGGAGATCCCCTTTTGCAGTTACTCTTGCCTTGATAGCCCACCGACCTTGATAAGGATTTAAAGCAGCAATAGGAATTATTCGTGCAGGTGCTTCATTCTTCATAATTGCACCTTGATTTTTGTAAACTGGTGGTGGTTGGAATGGAGGTTGAACAGTTGGCCTGAAATTCTGCCCATCATGACTAGAATTTTGAGCAGACAGACTATTGTTATTAAACCTGGATGGGTTCTGCATATTGTTACTAGACAATGCTTTATGAGCTATTGAATCAGATTCCACAAATGAGTTTAAATTCCCGATAATCTCACAATCTGGAATTATAGTTTCCATGTTGAGCACTACAATGATCCTGCACAAAGATAAGAGCGTCATATGACTTGAATCTACTCCAGAGCTAGCACTATGACGCCAAACAGATACAAGTATGATTACTATATATAGAAATTATAAGCTAGAGTAGAATAGGTAAGTTTCATTAAGCAATCAGTACTGAACACTACAGCATTAATGCAAATCTTGAACATTCTATGTGTAGGGTAAGCAAATCTGCTACAAAGTTGTATAGCTTCAAGCCTCCCATACATGAACTGAGGTTACTGCCAATCTGATGTTTTCTCTTTCCTCCCAATAAAAGAAGCGAAAAAAACATGTAAAATAAAGCGCGCTGACAAGGAAAGCTCAGATACGATGTATAAATCAATGTGTAAGTTGTCACACTGAACTATAATTGTCCATGTCCAGGAAGTAAAAGTGCAGAAGATTTCTTCCCTGGAAAATGTATCTTCACCAACAAGATAGGACTCTCGTACGCTTTTTCCTCTTTGTATAAACAAAATGAAGTCAACTTTTGCTTCCAGAAGGAAGATTCAATATCAATATGCTATACACCAAACGGCCGGTGCCAATTCTCAAAACGACGAGCAATCTTATTAATTACACTTAAACCAAACCCTTAACGTTTCTAAGTTTCAAACAACAAACAAATAATGTTTCCACACGGATTATGACATATAGATAAGCTTCTAGTTTCATCGTAATCGCTTTGAAAAATGAACTTCATCTCACATTAATCATAATGGCAAAAATAAGCCAAAATTTAGATATAGGAACGAAATACTGACTTGCGGTTCTGAATTTGACTGCAAACATAGTCAATCAGCTGAACAACGGAACCTTTCTTAACTCGTCCGGTTCTAACTCGGTCGTTGAGCTGAGTCGCGAGCATAGCGTGCTGAGTGGAAGCGGAATCGGAAATCAGAAGCCGGTACCTCTCCTGCTGCGTATTATTAGAAATCAACTTGATGTCCAGGACCTGGACAAGCGGCTTCGAGTTCACGTCGCCGGCGACAATCGCCGCGATCGCGTTGGGCGTTAGATTCACCGGCATACTCCGACACCCCAAGCACTGGAACGAAAGTCCCGCTGACTACGTCGTGGATGAGGAATTTCCGCACAGGCGATGGTTCGAATTTGGCCCGAAATGAAAATCTGAAAAATGCGCGAGCATATATATATATAAAGGAAGAACAGAAGCAAAGAAACAGAGATTTCGAAGGCAGATAGAGTACCGAGTACGTGTTTAGGGCAGGCTTCCCGTAATGGGCAAAATATGACCTTTTTAATTACAACTATACCCTCGTATACTTGTCACAGTCATCCAATCCCAATGAACATCGTTCCCCATCTTTTTTTTTTTTATCTTTTTTGGAATGGCATTAAAGGCTTTAAAAACAGAGTTTATTTGACTTAGGGCTTAAATGAATCTGAAATTGCTCTACAGGCCCTAAGACTTGAAGTGCAATTTTTTTCAAAGCGAAAATACTTTTTTGCTCCTTGTCTGATTTGAATCAAAAAATATGCGTGAACCCTTGTCCTCATTGCTCCCTATTTTCCTATTTTCCTTTGTTCTCTTTACTCTGGAAAAGGAAAAAACTAACGGTAATTCTCTATTCTCATTTCCTTTATGTTCTCATTTCACCGCCCTTTAAAAAGCTTCTGATTTCCTTGTTTATTGCTTGTTTGTGGTTGCTCGAGTAGTGCTCGTCATTTCGCATGTCGTCGTGCTCTCTTCATTGTTGCTCGCGGTCGACCTGATTCATTCATCGGCAGTGCCGTTCATCACTAATGCTTCTACAACTTCACCCTAAGATTCTGTCGGAGTCTTGGTTTGGTCATCTGAAGCTCTCATTGTGACACCGTCAAATCCAGTCTCTCACTGTCGCTGTGCATCTGAACCCTCTGGTGTCTGTGACTTTGGTAATTTCTTCTATTGTTTGTCTGAAACTTGTAATTTTTTTGCTCTGCATATGGTAGTTTGATAGTTTTCACTTTGCCTTTTCATGTTTTGTTCCGTTAGCAGATTGCCTTCCCTCCGTCTAAAGTAAATAATGTGTCTGGCTAAATGAAATAACTCCTCCATGTAACAGTTTTAAAGATTGCTTCATTCCCATAATTATCTGTATGAAATGCTGCAAGAGAATGGTATTGGCTCTAATCCTTTTTATGTTGAAAAATTTGATGCATCACTAGTAAAAGAAAGTGGATAGAATAAGTGGCTAGGGGAGGGATACGGGTTCGAGTTGTCCTTTTTTGTTTGATAGGGGGCTTTAAATTTGGAAGGAACAAAAGAATGTGTGAATTATGTACGAAGCGTATGTGAAATAGGTACTATATTATTTTAAAACTGTAGGATCATTTGATGGAAGAATTAGAGTATCTACATGCCTATACAAGCTTGTTCTAATAGTTCCTATCATAGATATCACAAAGTGCCACACATTTCAATATAGTTTAAGCACCATATATGATTGCCCATAGAATGTACGTAAGAGTACAAGACAAAATATATTGAGAAAATACATACACCAAAGCTCCTCTCGCACTGCTTAATCTTGTAACGCTTGCCTTTCCAAATGAGTTATTTATATCATTCATTGCTGCTTCCAATGCTTTTTGCTAAAAGACAAATTTTATTGTCAAAATTTACATACCTTTGTATAGGCTTAACCACTCAAGAATGCAACAAAACTTTTATATCTCTGTATATTGTAATGTATTTGTAATAACCCCCTATTTACACGATAGTTATCATACAAGCATAGAAAATTCAACCATTCCCTCTATGGTAGAACAAAATAAGCTCGACTTCTCATTTAGGGTATCTAGGAACAAAAATCCATAAGTTATTTAAACATTGTCACCTTTACAAATTACAAATAGAAGTGAAACAACCCTTCACCTAAGCGCAATGTTACAAGTGATAAAATGAGCAATGAATGAGGACTGAATCTGTCTTTATATTTTTAGTTGTGCATCTATGGACATGGTCTTGTGCATAGTAGGTGTTCTATCGTGCATGGTCTGCGTAGCCATTTCAACTAATATGATAACCGAATTACTCAACATTCATGGATTTTTAGTTGTGCATGCATGAACATGGTCTTGTGCATAATGGGCTTTTTGTTGTACATGGTCTGCATAACCTATCATTTTCTCCAGGGTAGTGAATTACTGAAAAATTATGGATTTTTAGTTGTGCATGCATGGATATGGTCTTGTGCATAGTAGGTCTTTTGCCGTGCATGGTCTGCATAACCTGTCATTTTCTCCAAGCTAGTGAATTTCTGGAAAATTATGGATTTTTAGTTGTGCATCCATGGACATGGTCTTATACATAGTGGGTGTTCTGTCGTGCATGGTTTACATAGTCATTTCAGCCAATATGGTAACCGAATTACTCAACATTCATGGATTTGTAGTTATGCATGAATGAGGACTGAATCTGTCTTTATATTTTTCTTGTTTTGTTTTGGTTCTGAAATTATGTCACTATTAGTAAATCCACTTTTCTTGATTTGTTTTGCTATCCTTGATTATTTTCTCTTCTGCTAATCATGGTTAATTTATGTAGGTACTAAGCATAAAATGGCTTCCAACAAACCATAAAAGGCGATATCAACTATGGGATGGCGTGATTTTAGAAGAGAATTTTTGGAGATCAATAAAGGCAAGTACAAAAAGGTTGGTGATTCAAATGAGGCTACAGCTGAGATATGGAAAGAAATGAGCATAGAGGAGAGGGAGCCGTATAGAATGAAGGCGATTTAAAATAGAGAGGTGAAAACACAAAAAAAATATGACATTCCTTTCCACACTCGATGCTCTCCAGTAAAATTTAAAGAAATTACTGAGTTTGTAAAAGAAAATGGCCATTTAAAAGAGAAGTTGAGGCAATTGGGTTTTCTAAGTTGTTGGATATCGAAGGCTTAAAAATTCCAAGAGAGTTGTGCCATGAGATCATGCGATCTTATGATCCCCCAACTTAGAAAATGACAATAAGGGGGAAAACGATATTAGTGAGAGCAAGGGATCTACAGGCTATTATGGGGCTACCTAATGCTACAAGGGTAGTAGAGTTGAATGTTAACAAGGAGGTGGTAGCAGAATTGAAGAGTGATTATACATCAATGTCATTAAATGACTTGAAGAACAAGATCACTTTAAATGATGAGAATGACAAGTTTGAGTTCTATTTTTTATTGTTGACACTTGCAACTCTTTTGTGTCCTGATGGAAGTCCCTGAGTTACTGATAAGGCATTGAAGGTGTTGGCATGTATGAATGATGCATGGTTTGATTTTGATTGGGCTACTTTTGTGTTGGAGGAGTTGAATCAGGAGATTCAGCTCTACAAGAAGCATGTCAAGAAGGGAAAGTCAGAGAGAATCAAATATATTGGAGGATGCCTCTACTTCTTATTAGTAAGCTAAGTTATTTTTGCTATTCTCATAAACCTTAGTTGTTACAGCTATCCTTACATTAAATTGATATTTCAGATTTTCTACCTTCAAAATTTTCCTCTGAACAAAGCTGTACCCCCAACTAGTGAAGTAATAGGGTATTGGATTGAAGAAAGGGTTAATGAAATGGTGAAGGTTGAGTAGCAGAGCTGCCATGGCCTGTTGTACACTAAAGCACCAGCCCACTGTGATGCCAACTTAGTGCCTCAACGCAATTACCTCCAATTACTGCCTTTCATGACAAGGTATGTATACTTTTAACCCAATAGTATTTTTAGATCCCTTAGTTATAAGTAAGTGAACCCTAAGTTTAGAACAAGTGAACCTTTTGATGTGCAGGACACGAAAGATGTGTACGTAAAAGTGAAGGCTTACATGGAGAAGGTCTGTTTTGCCAATGTTAATTTATGAACATTTCATTGTAAAACAAGAACATATTATTGTGAATAAGTGCACATTTCATGTTTTGTAGGAAATGAAGGAAGTACAAGAGAGAGTCATGTCTTACATGGCTAATGAGTTGCTAGAGTTGCCATCAAAGAGGGTTGTCATAAAAGAAAAAGAGGAAGAGGATGAAGATGAGGTAGGTAAGAATGACAAGGACGACGATGAAGAGGGAGAACATGATAAGGATGAGGATGATCCAGACATAGAGACAGAAGAACAAGTAGAAGTGGAGGATCTAAAAAACACGAAAGTTGAAAAACAAGAAGGTGGGGAGGATAAAGAGAAAGATAGAGATCAAGTAGTAAAAGAAGCAGAGAAATCAAACATGGATGCATCTAAACACAAAGTGGCTGCCGAAGAGAAAGGGAAACTTCCAATAAGGAGATCTAAGAGGAAGGAGAAGGCTATTGTTAAATCTCCGTGGATGCCACTTGTTACCCAGAAGAAGAGAAAAGTTAGTGACAAGCAACGGCTATATGGATTGTGTATAGATTGGTGTACAACAGAGGATGGTAGAGAGTAAGTGAAAAATTACTGCCATAAGAAATTGAAAAAAAATGTTCCTTACTACAAAGCATCATAACTATTTGTTTTGGTTGGATGCTGCAGGATATTTGTCTAAATGTACGACTACTATCTTACACTGAGTGAGCTACGTTCTCTTGGACCAGCACAATGGATAAGCAATCGGGTAAAAAAATTTCAAACCTGTATTTAACAATGGAAGTCCATATATGTACAACTGCATGTTCGTAAATGAATAACTAAATGTCTATATATGTCCATGTAGGTAATTACTATGGTTAGCAAGACTCTTGTAGGTGATTAGAAGGAGCAGTCATCTCATGTCACGCGTCATATTTTTATGCTGAATTCATGGCTAGGATGACAAAGAATCCATCACGGTGGAATATAGATGAGAATGCAAAGCATATTATCCCCGAGCATTTAGGATATAACTTAGGCGACTGTGATTTCATATTTGGGCCTACGGTTGTTGGAAACCATTGGTTTTGCTTTGTCTTGGAGCTAAGGACAATGAAATTTTATATTATTAATTCTATGGTTGATCATGAGCAATTAAAGGCTGAGGAGGAAGATATGAGAAAAGTAGGAAGAAAAGGGAAAGGGAAGTTGGTAAAAAATGCCTGAATGATCTAGTGTACAAGGGCCAAATAATGATGGGTACAAATATTATATGCTTTAAATTATGAACACTTGCTTTTGAATTTGTCACCCTTTTAGTGTTTGTTGGTTGACCATTTACCTTTACAGAAGGAGCATTTCAGATTAATTTTGGTCAAGGTGAAGCCAGAATTATCTCAGGTTGAGTACAATAATGACATACTCTATCCACAGGTCTTCAAGCAAGAGAACAAGTAAGTTATGCTGGTATAACGTTATAATCTTTTTCACGATTGCCTTCATTCATATCTCACTCTAATGCCTTCATTGTGCAGTGATGATTGTGAAATTTATCTTATTATGTGGCTTAAATTCTGGAACAATATTGTCAATGTTGATCATCCTCCATTTACCATGCCTAAATACACAACACAAGAACTATCGGCCATAAGTTGTGACATTTTATGTTGGCTAGTGAAGCATCCTAATAATGTCATCTGTGAACGTCAACTTTCACTTGTAGAAATAGGCACATAAAAAGAGAAATGTAGGATTGTAGAATTGTAGAATTAGGTTCTTTGACAAGGATTGTTTACATATTCGAAGATTTTTTTTGTAATTTAGAAATAGTTTTTGTTTGTAATTAGAATTATATATATATTTGCACGAAAAGAAAATGAAAGCTACAGTCTTAACCTTTCTATTATGTACAGGACAACACCCCCTATGCACAAGACGATGTCCATGCATGCATAACTAAAAATCCATGAGTTATGAGTAATTCAGTTACCTTATTTGGCTAAATGGCTATGCAAACCATGCATGACAAAACATCCCCTATGCACAAGACAATGTCCATACATGCACAACTAAAAATCGATGAATGTTAATTAATTTGGTTACCATATTGGCTGAAATGGCTATGCATGCCATGCACGACAGAACACCCACTATGCACAAGATCATGTCTATGGATGCACAACTAAAAATTTATGATTTTCCTGTAATTCACTACCAGCCAAGAGAAAATGACAGGTTATGCAGACCATGCACGGTAGAAGACTCACTATGCATAAGACCATGTCCATGCATGCACAACTAAAAATATATTATTTTTTAGTAATTCACTACCCTGGAGAAAATGACAGGTTATGCAGACCATGCACGGCAGAACACCCACTATGTATAAGACCATGTCCATGCATGCACAACTAAAAATCTATAATTTTTTAGTAATTCACTACCCTGGAGAAAATGATAGGTTATGCAGACCATGCACGGCAGAACACCCACTATGCACAAACTCATGTTTATGCATGCACAACCAAAAATCCATGATTTTTTAGTAATTCACTACGCTGGAGAAAATGATAGGTTATGCAGACCATGCACAGTAGAACACCCACTATGCACAACACCATGTCCATACATGCACAACTAAAAATCTATGAATTTCCAGTAATTCACTACCCTGGAGACAGGTTATGCAGAACCATGCACGGCAGAACACCCACTATGAACTATACGATGGCCATGTATGCACAATGAAAAGTCCATGCATTTTGAGAAATTCTGTTGCTGAAATGACTACATAGACCATACATGAAAGACAACCCAGTATACACAAGATGTTGTCCGTGGATGGATAATGAAAAGTCCATACACTTTTAATATTAATAATGACAATTACATCATATAAGAATTTCATGTTAGTACTAGTTACATGAAATTTGACATCATATTTCAAGTTTGACATGCATAAAAAGTTACCCACTATATGCAAAACATCTAACAATTGCTTCTCTATATACAGACAAAAAATATATGTCATTCCCAGTTACCCAAAAAAATATTAATTGGGAATGCTTCCATATACATAATTATAGCTACCTAAGCACACTAAAGAAGTATAATGTAACTACTTGTCATGATAGGTTAGGATTCTTGTATGTCTTACGACTGTGTTCGGCCTCCCCACATCTTGAACAATGATAAATCTTTTTATCTTGGAATTGAGACTCTATCCTCCTTGTTCTTGGCCTCCCAAGAAGACGGCTGGTTAAAGGTGGCTGTAAGAAAGTTTGTGATAAGTTATTAGTTAATGTTGCTGTATCAGGCTTTGGAATATCAAAAGTCTCAATTGGAATCATATTACTGCCATAGATTTTTTCTTGACAACTTAAATGGTACCATTCCTCAACATATTGATATATATTGCCATGTGAAAACTTTATGGCAACACATGCATGAGGACATGGTAGTTCAGACATCTGCCATGCCAGGCAAGAGCATTCACGTAATTCAAGATTTACTTGCACATTTCCATTTAATTTTTTCACCCTAACAGTGTTCAGTGCATAAAAATCAGCTTGCAATGTATCACCTCTTAACATATTTTCCTTTAGCTTGGTCTCCACATTTGGTCTAACACTATTTGTCCATTTTTCCAGTGCCATTTTACTATTATGTAACTTCTTCACTAATTTCTCCCTATGCTTATACATAAAAACAGTAATTTTATATTTTCTTTCCTTGACAACCCAAGAATTAAAGGACTCAGCAATGTTGTTCGTTATGTTATCCCACCTCTTATGGGGAAACTTGCTAAGTGCCCATCTATCTATGTTACTGTGTGTTTCAAGCCATTGCAATAAATCCGGGTAAAAGTTCATCATATTTGACATTGCAACATTAAACTCACTAGGGAGTCTTACATAAGCTATTGCATCTAGGAGCTTGAATGCTGCATCCTTTGTCACTCCATTCTTTCTCTTACCTCTTATGACTTTTAAAAACTCTGACCTAAAGTTTTCTTTCAAATGACAGTAACAGAAAGCATGCCTGTCACAATCATATATTACTTGTACATCCCTAATGATTGAATTATGTTTGTTAGACACTAGTGCTATCTCTTGCGATTCTGTTATGTTCTTAATATTTTGAAGAAACCATGACCACTCCTCAACTGTCTCACTACCTACTATGGCATATGCCACAGAAAATATCTCATTATCTGCATCATATGCACATGCTAACAGTAGAGTTCCCTTATATGGTCCACTCAAGAAAGACCCATCTATATATAGTATGGGTCGAGCACCTTCCATGAAACCTTTTATGCTATGTCCATATGCAATGAACAAATATTGAAATCTATTGCACAGCCCAACTATCCATTTTGCAACTGTGGTCGGATCACTTTCAATTAGCCTTTGACACATCCAAGGAATTAACATATATGATTCATCCAGTTGACCATGTATTTCAGCCAAAGCTTTCTCCTTACCTTTATATGCTTGATAATATCAAAGTTTCAAACTATACTCCCTATAGATGTCTCGTTTAATATCATTAGGAGACTTGCCTATAGAAGCCCTCAGCTCATCAATTATTATGGATGACGTTAGTGTTGATCTGCTTTTATGGGCAATATCAAGATTGTCTTGTGCAAAATGAAGATGTTGATCCTTAAAAGTTCTTATACTTAAGAAACTATTATCTTTTTCATCTAACTTGTATGCTCTAATATACCATGGACATCTCTTAACTGCACACTTCACAATAACTTGACTTGGTTTGTTCTTCAGAAACTTGTATCTGAACTTGTGCGCTAGGCTATACTTGTATAATGCCTTCCTAAACACCACATCATGAGCAAAAGTTTATCATACTCTAATAAGCAAATCCTTCCACTTACTAGCATTCATCTCTGGAATAGGGGTAGAAATGCATTGGATAGCTAAATTATCTTCTCTACTTTCTGTTGGAATGCCTCTTCTAGAGTTACATAAGCTAAAGCCTTTTAAATCAATATCCTAATGCTGAGGAGATAGCGAACTTCCATATAAAACTGGTAAAAACCAGTCTATCCTGCATTTACAAAAGTTACTACATTATTAGTGCTTTATATTAATAACTTATATTTTAAACGACTAACTATTCAATATAAACAAGTAAATATTCATGTTTGCATATTATATAATCCAGTGTTTTTGACAATGCATTTTTTGACCCAAATGACATGAATGTCAGTACTTACTCTTCAGGATCATCTTCAAGTGCAGCCCGTCTAACAACATACACATGAGCAGTTCTTCTATTGTATTCAAACAATTGTTCAACTCCAACATCATCAAGGAGATCTATGAATATGCTTGAATCAATCTCAATAGTAAACTTTACGTCATTTCCATTATCACCATGGTGAACTTCTGAAGATATAAATGATCTTAGCTTTGTATATTTCATTCCTTTTGTTATGGTTCTTGCAATTACATTTTCACCCTCACACTTCATACCACTATCAGGATTCCTCACAAATTCACCACCACAGTGGAAGAAACAAAATAATTTTTCTCTAGAACTACTTTTTATCTCTTATATTAACCTGTAATGAAGAAATTAATCTACGTAAATGTTCACATATAAAAGCCCAACTTTTATTTCACATAACACAGAGTTCAACATAAACAACTCAAAGTTCATTTTCACACAACAAATACTCCAACGTCTTTGACAGCAAATTTTCTTCATATTGGGAGTCATATTGTATTCAATTCACATGTCAAAATTCAATATTAACAGGTCAATCATAGATATTGTACATATATTCTCACCTAAAAGTACATGTTATTCAAGTTTATCATTAGGCTAAGTTCAATGGAATGCTCAAGTTAGGCAAATATGACACAACATAATATTCACTATGCACAATACAGAGTTCATATATTCTCACCTGAACCAACTTAGTGGTTCAGCAACCTTTAGCTTATATCAGTAGCTTAGGCTTCCTTAACAAATTTCACAAGTAGGCAAATCATGTATAACACAATATCTACTATGCATAATATAAGGTTCATTTATTCTCACCTGAAAGTCCATGTTATTCCAATTTATTATTAGGCTAGGCTTAACAAAAGGAATGCTCAAGGTAAGCAAATAAGGCACAACATAATATCCACTATGTACAATATGAAGTTCATATATTCTCACCTGAACGTTATGTGATTTCAATTTATCATTAGACTACGCTTAACATAATGCACATCTCAACGTCCAAAAAAAAAAACAGCTCAAAGTTCATTTTTGTACAACAAATACTCCAACATTTTTGGCAGAAGATTTTCTTCATATTGGATCATATTTCATTCAATTCACATATAAAATTCCAATATAAATAAGTCAACCATCATCATAGTGCAACAACTAACCCACTTTAAAAGTTTCATGGCTAAAATGGTTCAGCAACCTTTAAAATCACAAATAAAATTCTAAATTAACAATATCACATTTAACTTTGTAGAACAAAAAGTCCATCTCATATACACCCTACTATCTCATGTAAAACCCCCTTTAAATGCTTTCATTAAATGAACCACTACATATTAAATGAATGAAGATCATCTCTGTTGTCACTTCACCAGTAACTCACATACAGTAATGGAAAACCTTAAATTATTTCTACCCTTAAATGATTTATGCAGCAACAATGGATGTCTCTCATTTTTACAGCAAGAACAGTAGAAATCTTAGCTCATTTCTACTGCAACACCGTTAGAAACTAGGAAACCTCCACCGTAGACTATGAAATCATCAAAGCACTGCTTAAGATGGAGAGATTTTAAAATCTACGCACCTTGAAAGTTACTCCTCTTCATTAGAGATCAGAAGCCTTCCCATTCTCCAACTGAATACCCATCCCCGTGTCTGTCATTCTTTCTCTGCGTTGGATTTCATTTCTGTCCATTAAGGGTAAAAAAGTATTTTCACTCTGAAAAAAAATTGCACTTGAGGCCTCAAGGCTTGCAGAGGAATTTCAAAATCATTTAAGCCCTAAGTGAAATAAACTCTGTTTTTAAGGCCCTTAATGTCATTCCTCCTTTTTTTTCCAGGTGAGACGATAGAATATAGGGTGAACTTCTCTCATTTTTTTAATTTTTTATTATCTTTTCAATACAAATCTAAATCAATTAAATTAAATTTATATTTTTAAAAATTATTAAATTTAAATTTTTAAATATAATTTAATGATTTAGATCTGTGCTCTCCTCTCCTCTCCCTTATAGAGGAGAAAATCTTTATAGAGGAAAAGATTTGACTCAACGGATTGTGGGGAGAAGCACCACAATTGGATGTTTCTTTGGTAAAAATTATCAAGCTTGCTTGTAAAAATTTTAAAAATAGAATTTTCCCCCAATTAAATGTTTTATTTTCACTGTAGTCCCCCATTCATTACTTTGCAGATCCGTCGCCGGCATCATACATGATTGCATGTCTATTAAAGAACTTCCAACTTACAAATATTTTTTTTGTTTGCTATTTTTAACACAGAAATATCCCAAGAAAAAAAAAACATAATGTGAAAAAAAACATATTGCTACAAATAATTATGATATTTTTTTCTACTTTACCTTAATATAGTTCTACAAATAAAATCATATTTCCACAAATAATTATGATATTTTTTCTACTTTACCTAAATTATGATATCTTTTCTACAAATAATTAAAATAAAGTTCTATTTTTATCATAATTTGAATTTGAATAACATAAACAGACATTGAAAAAAAAATGAATGAACAAAAACGAGGAGTTTGCTTCCCTTCATGGTAATAGAGAAAACGATGCAAATATGGATCGTTTAATTAAATTTAATGATATAAATTTGATAGCTTTTAAAAGAATAAATTAATTTGTATTAAACTGCATGATTAGACGTGCAGTAAAAGCATAATAGAGAAAAAAAATGCAAAGGAGAAACCAAGTTCCGAAAACAAAATGCGCCTCACACATGTATTTTTTTTTAAAAAAATGAAATATCTATGCAATGGGATGGTTGCCTTAACAGAAATAAAATAGGATTATATTGCATGAAGCCATAAAATTCAAAATATTTAAGTTTTATAAAATTATTATTATTAGTTAATAGGGTTAAAATGCAAATCTATCCTAAATGTTTTCAAAAAAGAGCAATTAGTATTTTAAAATTTTTAAAAACGCAATGTCATCCTCAATGTTTTTTAAAATGGAACAATTTTGGTCTGCCATTTTATAAGGCCCACGTTGATCGTTAAGTTTATTGCTTGACCATTACATTGAAATTTGGCTTGCAACATTAGTTGCCACATCAGATGTGAATATTTAAAAATTAAAAATATAATAAAAATGGAAACACTCACAATATATGGATTCTTACTTCATAACTTAAACCCAATCTTCATTCCTCCTCCTCCATCAACGAAAATCATGCTATGAATTTTGAAAATAGTCATACTGAACTAATTGTTGGAAACAGCCACCAAGATCTTAGTCTAAAATAAAACTGATCATCAATCTGAACTAACAAATGTTCAAGGAAAAACAAACTTGAAATCAACCCAGCGGGGCTAGTCCCAACTACTCCGATCCGATAGACTTGAATGGAAAGCTAAAGCAAAGCGCTAGCGTTGGATGCTAGTGTCATAATGGTCCAACAAGAGCATCTCTTTCACTCCATGGAATTGCTTGCGTCCTCTAATCAACTCTTCTGCCTGATAATGCCTTCTCACCTAAACTTTAATGTTGTTCCTATTATGTTGTTTGATCTTCTCCATGCAAGCCACATACGAAACAAAACCCTTAGGTTTTGTTAGGTTCGAGGGAAGAAGAAGGGAGGAGAGATGAGGGATTTTAATAAAAGAGAAGGAAGGGGTTTTAATGGACGAAAATGATGATATCTTACTTGGTCCAGAAGGGAAAGAGAAAATAAATATATATAGACATCTTTGTTCTTATACAAGTAAAACTGTTTTTCCCTAATAAAATATAGTTATGAATATTTTTAATATATAACTATAAATGTATAATTATATATAGTTCACACGCACATATATATAATGCCAATAATGTATTCAAAATTTATAAATCAAAAGTATGAGCAAGCAATAAGTTTATTAACAAAACATGAAAAACCATACATGAACAGCAAAAATAAAATAAAAGAAGGAAAAAAAATGACGACACAAGTTATTAGGAAGAATGTAATCTGAATAGAAAGACACATAACTCTAAAGAAATAAAAAGATAGGGACATTTTTTAATTATCAAATTATAATAAGGACATATTAGTCCAATACAATAAAATTATACCAGTACTTTCCTCATCTCCCTATTTGGAAGGGGAGGAGGGGTAAATTTAAAAAAAAAAAAAGTTCGTCCCCTCCCCTTCATTTTTACAAAATCAAGCAAGGAGAGGAAAACAAAATCTCTCCTCTCTCATCTCCCAAACCAAGTATATTCTTAAAATTGAAACAAGATCTCCAACTACAAAAACAAAAGGCGCAACCTAAAAAATCAAAACATAGTCTACATTTGCAAAAGGAAAAAGCAAATCCTTAGATCGAAATCCAAGAAATCAAGAAAGGAATAATTTTTAATATAAAATTAGAATGGGTTCTTCTTCCCTACTCACGTCCATCCTCCTTAATTACCTATTCTCATTATTGCCATTGCCATTGCCATTGCCATCACAGTTGCTCGTGTTCTTCTCCAAAAGGCTCGCTGTCTCAAAGAAGAAGAGAGAAGATGAAGAGGCCATAAGTGTGAAGTTCAAATATGGGTAGAAAAATGTGAAGCTATAAGCGAGAAGAGGAAGTGATTGAAGATGAGAAGATTATAAGAGGAAGTAGATCGTTATGGGAAGAGGAAGTAGAATGTGGTTGAAGAACTAAAAGCTCTGCGTGTGTGTGTGTGTGTGTTTTTTTTTTTTTTTACTTCTTAAATTTCTATAATATATGCTGTGTGGCATATGACAATTAAACTTAATAGTCAAAGTCTAAATTTGTTAGTCAAGATGGAATTGTTCTATTTTGATCAACATTGGGTGATATTGTGTTTTTAAATACTGTGGGATATCAATTGGACTTTTTTAAAAATGTGTAGGATATATTTATATTTGAGCCTAGTTAATATCCTATCAATTTCACTTTAAAACATTTTTAACATTACTCAAATGTAATAAAAAAAGGGAAAATTTCATGTGGGGACCCTTGACCATAGATAATGAAAAAAGGACCCTGATTTTTTGAAATTTCACTAAAGGACTCATATGGGTTTTCATTCAAATTTGTGACAGAAATGATAAAATTGACATCATTTAAATGAACAATATAAATAATTTATTCATTCTCATATTGTATATTGTCTATTTACTTACAGAATGTTATTTATTTTCTTACTTTACTTGTTTACAACCCTAGTTTCATTTGATTTCACTACAAATGTTAGTTTCATGATAAAACGATTTGTTCGTTATCATATTGTATATTGTTCATTTATTTATGAAATGTTATTTGTTTTCCTACTTCACTTGTTTATGACCCTGGAATGAAATCAAGTGAAAGCAGGATTATAAACAAATGAAGTAGGAAAATGAATAATATTTTGTAAGTAAATGAACAACATACAGTCTGTAGGATATGCTAGCACCTAAGAGGGAGTGAATTGGGTGACATTTAAAAACTTTTGAAAAGAAGTGAAGTGCTTTAATATGAAGGGAAAAGATGAGACACATAAAATTTATACTAGTTTAACCCTAAACTTAGCCTATATCCAGTCTCAATATCATATTTGAGATTTTTAACTAAATTCACAAACTTCAATGGGTGCTTGCCATCACAGTACAACTCACAAGACTTGACTTATCTTGAATCAATCAACAAACTTTGCTACAATCAAGCAAGTTATTATAAACATTTGAAAAATATTTTTTCAAGATGTCCAATGTAGAGGATAAACTTTCATAGAAAACTCTCATAAAGAGTATATAGAATTATAGTTGAAAGCTTATAAATTTATAAGAGTTTTTTTGTAATTCTTTTTAAGAATAATGAATGAATGCAAGATGTTAAAGTATATTTGAAATCTTTTTGAATGTTCAAATAAGAATAAATTCGCTCAAGAATCAAAAGTTCTAGTTCAGACATAAATTATATCACATATATAGTTTTGGTAGTTAAGATCATTGAAACAATGTTTTTATTTGTTAGAGTAATTTCTTATGAGTGACCTGTTGAATCACGTATGAAATTGCTTTCAACTTATTCTAGATATGTGTATGTGACAAAGCATATGTGAACCTCATGATCTCTTATGCATGGTTCAACATTTGTAAATATGCTCTCAGTTCTGTGTACTAGAACTTGTGTGTGAACCTTCAGCTCTCATGCATGTTTAGCTTGTAGAAGGCCAACATCAATTCTGTGTGATATATCTTGTGTGAACCCACTATACTCTTACACATGACATAACTTATAGAAAGTGAAGCATAGATATGTGTGATAGAACTCGTATGGAACCTCTCTACTTTCATGCATGAAATAGATGGCAGAATGCCAAAGCCATGGATCACATCTTTACTTACGCATGAAATAGTAAGCAGTAAAGCTCAAACTAGATTGGGTACATTTCACAAGTGAAAATGTAATGAACTAAGGCAAGAATATGCATGGTTTAAAGATATGAATATATGAATCATGGATCATACATTTGAACAAAGTGAACTCAGTTTGAGATGACTTAAGACTTAATATAGTAATATGTGATTGTCTAGTAAGTGACCAAATTATACACGGCCACCATCAGTTCTCACACGTGAAATAGTCTTTGACACAATGTGGTAAAACACAATAGCTCAAACTTGTTGGATACAAGTGACTATCACACATGATTTTGCATACAGAAGTAAAGCTTAAGGCATCACATAACAGAATTGACAAATCACACGTGAATCACTTCTTGACTCTTGCATGATCTATCAATTATTGTGTTCAACATGCTGATTCTTGTGAGCGCCCAAGCAGAATCACACGTGATTCTGCAACCCACACTAAAATTAGCCATAATGACTTTTAACACGCTAGACAGACATCATTTGCAAGCTTGAATATATTTAGATAAGTCTTAATTCATATAAATGAAATATATGATGCATTCATTTTAATGATTATGAAAATTCATTAAACTCTCAAAGTTTTCACATTAAATATAAGAGAATTTAAATGACTTATTCTAAAGCTCTCGATCTTTTTTGATTCTTCATGCTCTTGAGGTTTTGTTTTCATCCATGATTCTTTATATCTGCATACATAATAAATATCTCTTTTTTTGATTTTGTAATCATCAAAACATATGATCCAATATAGTATGAGAATGAACAAATTGTTTATGTTATTTATTTAAATGAAGATAATTTTATCATTTCAATTACAAATTCAAATAAAAATCCGTACGAGTCCTTTAGTGAAATCTCAATAATTCAGGGATCCTTTTTTTCATTGTCTTTGGTTAAAGGTCCCTCACTGAAATGTTCCCAATAAAAAATGATAATAATTTTTTATTTTTACTTCTAAAATGATATATAAATTCAAATTTTTTTTTAGAAGATTTATATTATGAAACTTAGCAATACCTATATATTTTTATTGTTTTGTTTAAAATATAAAATTTTATTAAAAACTAGTTTAAGACACTTTTTATTAAAAACTAGTTTTTTAATTTCATTTTACTTTCTATTCCATGAATAATCTTAAGAGCACAGAAGCCAATTAAATACTATATTATATTACAGTTAATATCATCCGTTGAATACTGAACCTTAACTCGCCTCCACCGTTGGATTGATGATCGCTTCAAACATATAAGACTATCATTTTCCCGTGGAACCTCTCCCCGGAATTAGGGTTTGCACTTTGCGTAGAGACTCAATACACCCCCAGCCTCGGGCGGCGTCGAGATCCTTTGCTCTGCATCTACCCTCCGCTTGCGACAATGGCGACTCAGATGAGCAAGAAGAGAAAGGTCTCTACTGCAGTACCAAAGGCTTGTTTCAACCTCAATCTATGACTCCTGCTTCCGTTCAACTCTTCTTATTTATTGTCGATTTGCAGTTTGTTGCCGATGGCGTCTTCTTCGCCGAGCTGAACGAGGTTTTGACCCGAGAGCTTGCTGAGGATGGATACTCCGGTGTTGAAGTTAGAGTTACTCCGATGCGCACTGAGATCATTATCAGAGCCACTCGAACCCAGAATGTGCTCGGTCTGTTGTTATATTATTCCAGCATTGTGTTATTTGAGGTTTTGGTGTAATTTATTAATTATTAATGATTATTATTAATGCTTATATTTAAGGAGGATTTATGATTTGGTTCTGGAAATACAGGTGAGAAGGGGAGGAGAATCAGGGAACTGACCTCAGTGGTACAGAAGAGATTTAAGTTTCCGGAGAACAGCGTGGAGCTATATGCTGAGAAGGTGAACAACAGGGGTCTTTGTGCTATTGCTCAGGCTGAGTCTCTTCGCTACAAGCTTCTTGGTGGTCTCGCTGTACGGAGGTACATTCTTGCTTCAATCAATGTAATTGGATTAATGAATACGAAGCATGACGTTTTTGGATTGTTTCCATCAAATGACTGCGTAGCATTTTGTTTCTCCGTATATTAATTATAGATATTTGTACATAATTTCTAGTTTAGTGTGAGCCAATTGGTAAGGCCTACCGTATATTCTGAAGTACATTATTTTTCTCAATCCGTACATAATTCGTTTATGCTTTAATGGACAAGTTTGGTCATCTATAAAGCAGGCTGGTGCTTCTGTACCACGCTTGTGTCGGAAGATGACGAAATTATAGGTTGTCCTCCATTCCATCAAAACTCGTGACATCATATATTATTCATGTTGTAACTTTGGGGGATACATGTTCTTCCATCTTGCTAGTCTTGGTTAGTGCCTGCCAGCCTTGCCTGTTTTTCAATATAATTCTGACTGGCCATTGTCTGTGCAGAAGTTATAAAATGCAACAAGATATTTCTCTTGGTTCGACCTATGCTTGAAGACATTCACTGACCAAACCTTCTATGTTATGTTTATTAGATTACCTGTAAAAACATGGAGGTCGAATCTGGGGTGGGGGCGAGGCATTATCTTTACTTTTCTCTTTTTAAAGCGAGAAGGGGCAACTTGGGAGGAACAAAATTACTAAGATTAATTTAGTCATAATTTTTGGTTGCACCCTATCCTTCCAAATCCCCCCACTTTTGGAGGGGAGGGGAACCAACCTACCGGTCACACCCTTCAGTTCTCTCCAAACAAAACACCCTTAATGGACATGCTCTGGCATTTTGTTTTCTTTGGTCATCTATAAAGCAGGCTGGTGCTTCTGTTCCAAGTTTGTGTCGGAAGATGACTAAATCATAGTTTGTCCTCCATGCCATCAAAACTCATGATGTCGTATATTGTTCATGTAGTGACATTGGAGGATACATGTTCTGTCTTGCTTCTCTTTGTTAGTACCTTCCTGGCTGTGTTTTTCAGTATAATTATCTTTTGTTGCATCATGTGGTTTTATTTATTGTTCTAACATGGGGCCTTGTTCTTTGAGTTCTTTCAAGATTGGTGTCTTACGACCCACTTGTTTTATTCAGTTTATGTTTTTCGCTTACACAAATAAGAACATTTGTCTACCACTGCTAATCTGAAAATGTGCTCTCTTGCTTTTGGCTGTTAATTGTGCTGGCGAATTCTGTTATAGCCTGTATTGCATTTTGCAATGTGCATGCTCATGTTGGATGATCTAATACTGTGCTTCTGAAGCATCGGAATTTACATAAGTTGGCTTCTAAATGTTTTAAGATTTCTTTCAGGGCATGCTATGGTGTTTTAAGATTTGTTATGGAAAGTGGAGCTAAGGGATGTGAGGTATCATCTTTGAACCCTTCCCTCATCACTGTTTTACTTTATCCAGTGGTTTAATTTCTAATTGCTATTTGACTTGTGAGCAGGTCATTGTAAGTGGAAAACTACGGGCTCAGCGTGCCAAATCCATGAAGTTCAAGGATGGATATATGATTTCATCTGGTCAGCCAGTCAAGGACTATATTGATTCTGCAGTGAGACATGTGCTCCTCAGACAGGTTAGTTTCTGGGCTATGTCCTTGTAGTTTTCTTTTACTTCAACTTGGCTCTTCTAATTATACACTTGCTGAATGTTTCTTAGGGGGTTCTTGGTATCAAGGTCAAGATCATGCTTGATTGGGACCCTAAGGGAAAGCATGGTCCTAAAACTCCTCTTCCTGATATTGTCACAATCCATCCACCAAAGGATGAAGAAGAATACATCCGGCCTGCTGATATTGTGGCAACTATTGTGCCAGCCGATATGGACGTCCCTGTCGTGCCTGTGGCTTGAACTGTTTTGGTGTAGCGCTTGATTCAAGTTTTGTAGTTGTTGAGTTAGTCATTTTCTCTTCGTTTCCCGTTTCTATAGATAGATGTCCGCATTCGAGTTTTTCTAAACTATCGAGAAATTTGTTATACTATAGTGGCTAGATTTTAAGCAGAATAACCTGGTTCTGTTCCTTTTCTTTACCAGCATGTGCTGTGATTTTTTCAAGCTTTTTCATTCTTCAATGAATGTTTATTTTTGTCCCGAGTTTTCTATTTTAAAAAAAAAAAATTAAATCCCCTGCTTCGGATTCTTGAGTAGCTTCTATTCGCATTTGCATTACAAAATGGTCATCGATGTGGGAAGGATTGATGTAATTTGATGCTAGAAGATTGGTCGGACAAATAAATTTGGATGTTGGATTCAAATATCAGGACAATCAACACTGGGAAGTGGTGTTCATGGTTGAGTTGTTTTGGGCGAATGATCTTATTATAAGGAGGGTTATCTGTTTAGTTTACACTTCAAATCAAAGCTAAGTTAAATGTGTGGTGTTGAAGAAGTTGACCAGTGCGGAAATGGTGCCCCTAGTGGAGTTTTTTCTTTTTTTAAGGTTGAAATAAAACTATATATATAAATAAAAAGATTACAACAATTAATCCCTCATTTTGAAGAACGAAAATTTGACGGCCCGAGCAAGGCTTGTCTCAAACACGCACAAGCAAAATTTGGGTTTTGATATATTGTGCTTTGCTTCACCCAGGTACGTTTCTGTATCAAGATCGATTTGAGATGTTTAGTTATGTCTCGGCTCACGAGTATCCACCATCTTCCCTGTCATGAATGGCTTGATTCGGCTTCCACCAGATTAAGTTAATCAGAATGATGATCTTTGTTACCAATTGATGATTTCCTGAAGGAGATTAATCAACCAAACCGCCCTAGTCTACGGGCGTGTAACCAAAACCCATTTTAGAGTGAGCTTCCATAAATCAGCCCACAAGTTACTCTGTAAAGTCACATTATTAGATGATTGCTTGATAAGTATGTAACGTAAAATCCATCCCTTGCAGCATAAGTAGTGAGATCTTCTACTGCTGAATTGTAACTCAGCAGCATCACATTCACAATATGTCAATATCCCTCTCCAAAACCTTGAGGCATTGTAGGCCCTCCTGATGACATCTACGTATTTCAGCATTAAGTTTGATTCAATGTATGCCAATTCAGGCCCCAAGTTTGACAAAATCCAAATATTCCAACTTCTACTCAATATTGAAGCCCTAGCAATTAATGCATCACGCTTATAGCAAAGGATCATTTTTCTAATATCTGTGGATAGGGATTAGTTGTCAAAAAAATCGCGATTGTTATAATTCTTCTGATCATTTTTATATTCCTATATTCTCTTAACCAATTTCAAAAAATAAAATCAAATGATGGCCAAATAACTTTGTCAAAACGCAGTTCAGTTTCACTATAACACTTATAATTAAAGAGACAAAAATCTGGGGACCAAACCGTTCAATGAAAGAAAAATAGGACACTGTCTTCAGTGTTCACGGGTCACCTAACAGAACAAATTCAACATCTTTAAGGTAAGTGGAGATGGTTACAGTGGAGAAAATAAGTGATTGGAATGATTACTGAGTACTAAATTCATCTCAGCTTGAAAACAAGGAAATTAATGCGATGCCAATTGTGAATTTTTTTGACAATGCTTGGATTAATGGACTTTTTCTTAATTAGAAACGTTTGGCGACTGTCATGATAATGGGTTCAAGAGATTGGGCAGAATTGGAGGGGATGAGAGCAGTGTGTTGAGATTAATAAAATGAAGAGAAGTTGGATTACTATGTTGCGAGTGGATGGATGAGCTATTTTTATTAAAAAAAAAGTAATTATCAATTTAATATTTACAACTAACGTCACATGTCGAGTTCAAATTCTAAATCTCACTCATGAAAAGGTAACATTGTTAATAAATCAACTAACCACTGACCGGATCAGGGGTTAAGGAAGGGGGACCAGCTAAGGATATTTAAAACTAATACAAACTAATTGCATCATATCCAACTGAATCAAATCGATATAAACTAATCAAAACCAATCATTATTGAGGTTTGATTTGGTTTTTTTTTTTGGGCACAACTAATTAGTTTGGTTTGATTTAAGTTTTTGCTCATAAAAATTGAATTAACCTAAAACAAGTTTTATTATATTTATTATATATATTTTTATAAATTTTTCTAAGATTTTTTCTCTTTGGCTAGTTTAGTTATTTATAAATCATAAGTAAAAATATGTTACAATTAGCTAAATGTTATTTATAATTATTTATAATAATTTTTAAATTTTATAAACAAGTGTTTTAAATATAATATATTGATTTTTAATAGTTAAATATGTTAATTAATTGTTAAAAAATATTCTTTTGTACTCAAGAGATGTTTTCATTGCAAATAATAATTAATTAATAGTAAAAAATTATCAATAAATATGAATATATATTAATGTTTATGAAGAATATCTAAAAAAAATTTAAACCTGATGCAAATCTAAATCAAACTATCCAAAAATTAAATGGATTCTAAATTACAGTGAATAATTAGTTTGGTTCAGTTTAGTTTTTCTCAAAATCGAATCAAATTAACCTTTAAATCCTCTTACGACTAGCAACGATCACCGTCCCGAGTTTTTAATTTTTTTTTAATATCATGTAGATGTTCTATTTCCAACCTTCTAATATTGATGAAGTTTTATAATTTATATATGTTTTAATCAATCTCAAATTGTGGGTCCACCCCACAGGATGAGCAACTTTTCAAGATAGGAAATCAATAAATTGCTGGAAATGAAAGGAACAAAGTAAAAGGAAGAAAGGATAAAGTAGATTCCCACTTCACACGTTTCTTTTACTTCATCATGTTTGATTTGTCCCTCGGTGATGCTTCCCTACTTGCTTCTTCTAATTGTCGTTTTGCGCATCTTTTTTTCCTTTTTTTAATTTATTTTTAAAGGATAAATCCGTCTTCTGCATCTTCTGTTTTGAGTGAAAACAGAAAAGTGGCATCCCCATAAAGTTGCATACAGTTTGTAAGTCCATGTGTTTCTCTCTCTTTCTATCTAACTATATATATATATATATATATATTCTCAACAAGCCAATATTATTAGAATTGAAAAGTTACAAAACATTAATAAATGTGTTCCCAAAACAGGTCCTTTGTCTCAAGATTAATCTCTCGTGCTAATCAAATCCTCAACATTTGTTGGTTATTGATATTTGAGAGGATGAGTTTGAGACTGATTTTCGATTTATTTTCATCCACAAATTCCAACTGATTTTTAAACAATTTTTTGGGGAAAAAAGTCATGCAAAGAATAAAATTTTTGGTTGATATATTTTCTTTATCTCTCTTTCTGCTTAAAAAATATTCAAGATTTTCCAACTTGAAAATCCAAATCCTAAAAAAAAGAAAGGAAAATCACACCTAGGACCTTTAGAGGAGAAATAATTGCATTTATAGTCTAATGTATTCGGAAATTATTCTACAGACTCAAATGCTTTTTTTTTCTTTGCAAATATATTTTAGAGAGAAAAGATATAATTATCCTTCGTGAGAAAATAGAACAAATAAAAGTTCATATTTTTATAATCAGATGTTTAGATATTCACAATTTTAGGATTAAATATTAATAAATAATTGTTCATTAGTGGTGAAATTCTTATTTAAAGTTGACAAGTCACAAATCATAAATTTATAACTTAAAGTTTGAATATTTATAAGTATAGGTTCATCTATTCATAAGTCAAAGTTCATAATTTATGACTTTATATATGTTTAAAACTAAGATTTATCATAATATCAAGTTTAAATTTTTACAATCACATATTCACATATTCGCAACTTTATATTCACATATTAACAATTGGTAGTAAAAATTTTGTTTAGAGTTGATAAATACATCTTAGCCAACTTCATAAATTTACATTTTAAAGTTTAAATATTCTCAAGTATATGTTCATCTATACACGAGTTAAATTCCATAATTTATAACTTCATATATTTAGAATTAAGCTTTATCTTGATAGCAAGTTCAGTTTTCTACAACTATATGTTCATAAATTCATAATATTATATTCACATTTTAACAAGTAATTGTCCATTAATAGTAAATCTAAAGCTCTTTCTTTTTTACTAAGGGCACTTATATCTTTTCTTTTTGAAATATATTTACAAAAAAGGCCTTTGAATTTGTAAAATAATTTCAGAATACATGAGGCTTTAAGTGCAATTTTTTCTATTTTAAGATGCTAGGTGCGATGTTCCTAAAAAAGAATCCAAAAATTTCTCATTCTTACTTCCTGCCTAAAGTAAGAATTTTGAGTAACACATGGAGTTGAATATTAAATTAAAATGTAGTATATTCAATAACATATTTACATGATGAAAGCCAGGCAAAAAAACAAAAAAGAAAACATTATTCCATTCATTCCTTAACTCCTTTTGAACAAGGTAACAGTACCAGAAATTATTACAGCAGAAAAGTGATCCATTTCTATTAAATTCACAGTGATAGAAACTTACGGTGACACAAAGGGATTCTGCAAAAGCCATTCTTATTTGAAATCTAAGATCTGAGTCAGTAATGAGCTATTAATCAAGCTAAAACACAGCTTCAACTACAAATTAATTCTAATTAATCTTGTTCTATATCTTGGGGAAAAAAATTACAAAATTTAAGAACACAATAACAAGCTCTGATATTAATTCTCTAAGTAGGCCTGAGCCTCTTGTGGCCAACTTCTTTGCCATCTGATTTTACAGCACCACTTGAATCTCCCTCTGAAGAAACTTCCATGGATTTGGAGAAAGAGGTTGAGAGATCGGAATACAGATCCACCACTTTCCTGATGTTATTATTGAGCTCTTTGATCAGACTCACGTTTCTGCTGAGGTTGTCTGCTACCTTGGACTCATGATTCTGGTTTATCTCGTTTATCAGAAGCCTGTTCTGATCCAAGATGTTCTGCACTTGAACAAAGTTCTTCTTGAATGTCTGCAGCACCTTCCCATCCATCTGTGTCCCATTATTGTTCATCCCAGAAAACATGTCTCCCTCCATTGTTTTATGAATCAAGCAAGAAGCTTAATTAATCAGACTCAGTCCCAGTACTGCAAAATCAACAACAACAACAAAGTTTGGATCAGTCAGTGGTTCTAGAAACAAAAAAATATCTTCTTGTCCATGCACTAACCACACATAACAGAAAGACAAAAACATGAACAGTTTTTGAGCTGTTCAAGATATGTTTGGCACATGAGACAAGTTCTGCAGAAAATAGTAGGAGGAATCATTACCCTCCACGAGCTTCTTTTGCAGAATGCAGCAATTTTTAGTAATAATAACACTATTATTATTATTATTATTGCTGTTTGATAATAAATTATTATTTTTTTATAAATAGGAAAAGATGATGCAGCCCATTTCCCTAAAAAGGTGACTTTTCCCCCCCTTAAATGTAATGAGAAAATACCTCCCTACGGCTCAGAGTTGAAAAGAAGAATCTGAAATACTACCAGTCAAGGAAGGCTTTTTTTCCCCCAGGAAATTAGGAAAACCCCAAAATTCTGAAACAGACATTGAATAAAACCAGGATCCATTTTAGGAAAAATCCCAAATTAGCATTACTCTGAGTTCAGGGGAATCTGAAATGGAATTACCATATTGGGAATTCTGAAAACAATGATTCAGACCGTACTGAGACAGGAAAAAAAAAAAAAAAAGCTTCCACTTTGCAGCAGTTCATCAGTAAACCAGAAATTACATGAAGAAGAAGCAGCAGCAAAAGACACAGACCCATTCAAGAGTAGAGATCTTCTTATGATGAAGGAAAACATCGAGGGACAGAGGAACAGAAATCATGAAGAGCCATGTTTAAAAGATAAAAGATACATAAGTTATCTAAATTGGAAAGTCGTACCTTGAAAATCTGGAACATTACAATGAGAAGACACGGATTGAAAGGAGGAGGGCGAGGGATTCCCGAGGAGAATTAGTAAAGATCGACGATTGAATCGAATCTGATGTGAATTTTCCGGGAAAGGGAGAGGGAGAAAAGTGAAGGGGGGGGGGGGGGAATATGGCAGATTTGACAGTCTCGCTGCAAGGGCCTGTAATGTTTCAATGTCTTAATATTTAGGACTAGGAGTACTCTCGTGGGATTAAATTAAATAATAATGAATAAATATCCACCTGTTATTTTTAATATTAATAATTAATTAATTTATGATCCGATTGGACACACTCTGGGAGGTGGGAACTTCTCCTGTCCTTTACTCAGATCCAAAGCATCACTTCCTCAGATTTTTTTCATCCTGACACGTGGCCCCTTAATCCCCCCGATGCTTTCATCGTGTGTTGGGCCCACTTTTGCTAACATTATCTATGACTATTAGAATGAGAAATATAACAGCAGTTACCTATATTTATATTATATTATATTTTTAGTTTTAATAGTTTTATTTTACTGTTCACAGTCCTTTTAATTTAATTTGTCTACAACGGTAATTGTTATAGTTTTAAAAATATATGCAAAGATCATGAATTGAAACTGAAGGAGTTAATTTTAATTCCATTAATCCTTTTATCTTTCAGTGATTGAGACTTTTGATTTACCTTAACTGTATTAAAATTATAGGAATTAATATTGTGGATGAATCAAACTAAAGAGTATAAAAACAACAGAATAAAATTATAAAGAAAAAAAAAAGGCAATCGAAATGTAGGGACATGTTGATATGTTTTCCTCTAATAAATATTTATCTCCCATGACTTTAGACTTTTTTTTTTTGGGGTTTGATTCCAGGACCTAGACTTAACCTAATTTAATTTCGATTTGAGTGATGATGTGATTCATTTAGGTGTACCATTGAATTTTAATAATTTTTTCACCCGATGAATTAAATAATTTAATCATTGTTTTGTGTGATGATTGAATTTTATCTTATTCTTATATAATTAAAAAGATTAATCTAAAAAAAAAAAGAACCCAAATGATATAATGGGTGATAACAGTGTAATTTTATCAGTCATAATTTCATCATGAGTTGCAATAATGACGTGATTATAATTAAATATAAGATTTTTTTTTCTAAAGTGCTAATCAATCTATCATTATAGTGCAAGACTCATGTTAAAGTCAAGTCTATAAAATGATTACTCTTACTAGATTTAAAAAAAATCTAGTAAGAGTAATCATTTTATGTGTGATATTTTATAAAAAATTAAAAAATTAAAAAACAATTAAAAATAGATTTATTTAACACTGTGTGTTGCTGTTACATGTATATCAATAATTTGAAAACCATTAGCTTGCATAAAGAATGACCTCGTAGAGGCAAAGGTAGAATTTAATTATAAGATAAGCCAAAATTTAAAAAAAAAAACACACATTCATAATACAAAATTTATATAAATTTTTAGAGAGAGAAAATGTATAATATTACAAAATATTTAAAGAAATAATACATTGAAGGCCATCGCCACTGGAGAAGGGTCTCTTTCTTTTCTCTCCTATCCCTCATTTTCTCAATCTCCATCATTAATTTTGTTTTATCAAATGAATTCATTTTATTTACAAATTTAATGAAGGGTAAGGATTAAGAAAAGGAGGGAAAAGAAGAGGAAACAAGGGGAGAATTCCTTATTCTGTGGAAGTGTGAGTTTTTAGTAAATTTTCAAATATAATTTTACAAGTAAATATTAATTATTATTTAATTTGTGCAGTTAATTGAGTAAATTGCAAATGATGTGTATTGAATAAAAAAAGAAGTTTGGGAGATTACTGATGAGAGCTTTATATACAGGAGAGTGGTAGCTGTGACATGGAGTTAGAATTGGCATGAAATTTGGCAGGCGTTCGTGAAAGCGTGTGAATGCTTGCTTACATATATTTATTGGCAAATTTCAAGATTTAACTAACATGTGGTGCTAACATTTGTACTTGAAAAAGTGAATTCGCACCGAAATTTAAGGTATTAGTAATTAATTCATGATTCTAAAAAATATTATTAAAATTTTTAATTTTTTTTAAAAATTACATCTTCTCAATTATATTTTTATTAAATATTTTATATAATTAAAAATTTTTAAAAAGTTGTCTTGATAATAATAATTAAAATTTTAATATATTATTTTTTTGAAAAAAATAATACATGAATTAGAGGTATAATTAAAATATATATAAAAGTTATACAATGTATTATATTTTAGATTAAGCATGACTTCCATTGCGGTTTGGATGGAGTTTTTTAAATAAAAATAAAATAGAAGTATTTTACATTTCTTTTGAATAATGTTTAGATGGATGGATTTAATTTTAAATTTTAGATTTAAAATTATATATATAAAATCTCACATTTAAAATTCATATATTTAAAATTTTTTATCAGATGGTGTAAAAAAATTTAAAAATAAAAAAAAAGATGAGTTGAAATTTGAAATAGAAATGAAATATTAGAAATGACAAGCTTACATCTATTTTTTAATTGGTGAGATCAAAAGAAGAATGAGGGATGAAAGGATTGGTGAAAATAACAAAGGCATGAATAATAAGAATATAAAAAAAATGAAAGAGTTGAAGTTGGTGGAATTTCAAATAAATAGATATATATATATATATATTGAAATTATATATTTCCTCTTTCGTTAAAAAATATAAGATATTTTTAACTGAATTTCACTCCTAATAAAGTAGTTACTTACTTTTAAACTAACTTTATCTTTTTATATTTATCCCTTTAGATACTCTACAATAAATATAAAGTTATTATTAATGTGGGCACTTTTAAAAAAAATGATTATAGCTCGAAAGATTAAAAATACTTTATATTTTTAATATTTAATTTTTAAAAAAATATTTTATATATTTTTAAATAGAAGGAGTAGAAATCATAATAAAAACATATATTTCCAAAGACTTCAACATATCCAAACGCAACATTATAGATAACATACTTTTGAGATCCAAAATCCAAATTCCATGGATCCCAAATATTACATGAATTGATACATAATGTTGAAAATTTAGTAAAATTGACAAACTCAAAGCCTTCAAAGAAATAATTTCATATTACATACATTCTTTTGAAATTCAATGACAATATATATAGAGTAATATAGAGCATTGAGGGGCATTTTGTCTAGGTAGTAGCCATGGCCATGTAAACCACAAGGCCAAGAAGCCAACCGCAAAAAAAAAAAAAAAAGAAAAGAAAACTCCTTAATACTCCTCTACTATATATGTGTAGTGTCGTTGATACTTGCATTGTTGTAGATCAAAGAGAATGAAAAATTTTGATTGTTTTTCTAATAAAAAAAACTCAATCATTTTTAATATAACTTTAATTATTGGGTTGATCCATTATCGACATAAAAAAAGAATAACAAGATTCATGATGTATTAATTTGCATATCACCTTGCTCTAGCTTTCTTCTGCAATCTTGCTTATTTATATAATTTATATAATCATTATTAGTCTTCTCATTAACCATTGATATCGTCCTTATTAATTATATATTTTTTTATTAAAAACATACAGTGTCATCCCATATTAGTGTTAGTATTCACATACTATGTCAATATATAAGATGGAGAGGAATCACTTCATCAACAACAATTCTCACCGCTTTCTATCAAATTATTTAACCTTTTATTAGAATTATTATATTTCATAACTGAAATATATGATTTCTTAAAAAGTAATATGAGGATAGATTTTTTTTTTTTTTGTGAAGGCATATACATGCTAGGCTTGGCTGAAATTTTGCTTTAAGCTTCAAAACTCCTTCAACACAGTCCTAGTAGTAGCCTAAGTAAGTAATTAGGGGAGCAAGTGAATGATGAGATAATCAGACATGAAAGGAAAATGAAGGGAAGAGGGAATAGTAATGAGAAAGAATGAAGCACCTGAGAGGGGAGGGAGGCATGTGAACAGTGTGGCGCCAGCTTGGCCTTGCAATTTCATGTCCGAAGTCTAAGGCCGGCTTCTTGCTGCAGCTGCATTCATGAATTTAATAACAAAGTAAATAGTAATAGAGGACAAGTGAGAGGCCTTGTGCGTGTAGGGAGTGCACCTCGTACTAGCTTCCTCTTACCGAAGACTCCAATTATGTGGGTAGCCATCTTTCTCTTATATAATGTATGTACTCTTCATTGCTCTCTTTATATTCTCACTTTTCTTGTGTTTTGTTTTTGGGATCCACTTCTTTAACTTGGCACGACACCCTCTTTATTGTGCTTAATTTCACTCTTTTGTAATCAAAGGCTATAGGTAAATTGTGCTAACCAACAAGATGATCACACTAGCGTGCAAAAGATTACTACAATTAAGCGGTAGGGTATAAAAAATATGAATATGAAGATTGTTAGTAGGGGCTTGATGAGATAATCAATCCACACAATTATTTGCTTCCCTGAAGACATAGTCAAACATGATTGTTCAATCTCGTATAATAAGATATCTGATTTTGTTCATAGTTGCAAAAAGTGGGTAGTTAGTAAAGAACTCATTGTGAATTAACGAGAAAGCTTCTTTAGAGTCAAAGTAGACATTCTTCTAAGATGCCCTTAAGTTTAGGTGCTATACTTGGGTGGTATCCTAGGTATTTGGAGAAGCCTTTAATCCGATTGCCTTGGTTGTTTCAGATGAGACCGCCACAAGTAATTGCACCATGAATGTTGATAGAGCCAACTGTATCCAATATAACCCATCCTTCTTCAGGGGAGGACCATTTAACTTTTGTTCTATTACCCTTCTAAGATAAGAAGGTGATTTTGGATTGAAGGTATTGATCATTGAGTATATCCTGGATGCTAGTGAAAGTGATGTCTTTGTCATGAATGTCTTCTTCAGAATATATATTTTTGCATCTTTCTTTTCATATGTTCAAACACACGTGAGCAAAGAGTCTCTATCAACGAGTCATCCTTGCACATGCATTGTCGGCATCATTCTCCATATTCTAAATTATCCATTCCTGTAAAGGGAGAGAAAAGAAAGTGTTAAATTTATATTGTTTAACTTGTTTTATCCAAACCTCTTTAGATTTCCTGTAATCTCTCAATATATGAACGATTAAATCTAAAGAGTTACACATAAAGTGGCATGTTCTGATACAAGAGCATGTGAATTTAGGTTGCATATGATCCCAAGCTGCTTTTTAGAGGAAGGATTTAATTTTTTTATAAGTTGGCCATTTCTAGATCTTAGAGCGTTGTTGTTGCAATTGTTACCAATAGTCTTGTAAACAAATTTAATGGTGAAGTTACTATCATTAGAAGGCCTCCAACATATAATATCATCATCTGCATTGGGATTTAGAGGTTAAGCGATAGTGATATGGTTGATGACATCCTGGTGCAGATATTTACATAATTGAGTAACCTTTTATCTACATGTCACAAAGCAAAAATTAGAGCACATGAGGAATAATTTGCATTAGGAGATGCATACTTAACAAGAAGTTCTAGAAGGAGGCAACATTTATCATACCAAAATGATATTTGATCCCCCTTGCTAACATTCCAACCCATGTGAGTTATAAATTGATCATAAACTTTATATATACTAGACCACGTATAGAATAAGAGTTGGTTTTAGACACCATGGGAATGATAAGTTTATTGCATTTATATATATCACGCAAAACATGAACCTAGCGACAATTAAGCTTCGTAATAATTCCCCAGCAGAGTTTCATAATATAGGCCCTATTTTGATTTTTTAGCCTTTTAGAACCAAGGCCTCCATGTTTAATGTCCTTAGTGATATAGTCCCAAGATACGAGATGAGGTTTTTTAGAATCATTAGTAGAATCATAAAGGAAATTACAAGAGTGTGCTTCTATTTCAAACAAAACATTATCAGGTAAGTGCATAGCTTGCATAGCATAGCTAGGAATAGAAGATAGAACCAATTTTATAAGAACAAATTTCTTAATGGTGTTAAAGTAGCGACTCTTCCAATTGGAAAGGCATGAGTTAATTCTATCAAGAAGAGGAGCAACGGTGAATTTAGAAACTCTTTCATGAATAATAAGAATCCTTAAGTATTTTCCAAGGTTTTTAGTCAAGGGGATTCCTAATTCTTCGCTAATCTAAATGACTCTATTGATATTAACATTCTTGGAATAAAAAAGCTTAGATTTAGTGTTGTTGACTTTTTGCCCTGAAGCTTTGTAAAAATTGAAAAGGCACTGTTAGATCATCCTTACTTGTTTGAGGGATGCTTCTGCAAAAAGAAATAAGTCATTAATAAAAAATAGATGTAAGATAAGAGGTCCATTAGTTGTTAGGCTAATGGGCTTCTAATCTTTTTTTATCAATGCTATTAAGTATAATATGACTCAATCTTTTGATACAAAGAACAAAAAGATAAGGTGAAAGAGGATCCCCTTATCTGATGCCATGTGTTGGAGTGAATTCATTAGTTGGTTCATCATTTCAAAGAACTCTAATATGAATGGTTGAGATAGTCGCCATGATAAGCTTCCTAAATTTCTTGTTGAACCTAATAATATGAACAGTATCGTCAATAAATTCCTAAGAGAGTCTATTAAAGGATTTTTCAAGATCAATTTTAAGATCCAAGAGCCCCTTTTTCCTAACTTTATTTCTCACAAAGCGAATGATCTCTTAAGCAATGATCATGTTACCACTACTTTATCATCCTTGTAGGAAGTTACACTGATTGTCCCTAATCAAATGATTCATACATTGTCACAACCTGTTGGAGATAATCTTTGATTATTTTATAACTAACATCGCAAAGAGATATCAAATGAAAGTCCTTCATACAAGTCGGACTTTCATTTTTTGAGACAAGGGTAATGAATGTGTCATTGATCTTACTAATGACAGTGGATCTATAAAGACCTTCTTAACAAGTTGAATAATACTATCTTTAAGATCATTCCAATAACATTGAATGAAGCCAACATTTATTTTATCAGGACCAAGAACTTTGAAAAGCCCTAATATCAAACATACCATTTTTTGTTTCTTCTTTAGTAACATCTCTATGAATTATCTGCAATTGAGAAGAGTTTAAGGGAGAAAAACTCCTTACAGTAGTCAATTTAGGTTTGGACTGAGCATCCTCTCTAAATAGGTTTTCAAATAGGAAGCAGCTTGATTCTTGAGAGTAGAGTGATCCTGAATCCAAGTACCATCTTCATCTCGAAGAGTTAATATTTGGTTTCTTTTCCTCCTGATGATAGCAATTACATGAAAGAACTTAGAATTCCTATCTCCCCATTTCAGCCATTTGCATACTTATTTTTAGAACCAAAGAAGCTCCACTTAGAGAAGAATTTTATTATAATCTTCCCAAAGAGATTTTTCAATTTTTCTAAAAAATACCTGTCTTTAATGTTTCTATTGCAATCAATTCCTTCAAGCCTTCTTAAAATCCTTTTCTTGTTTGCTATAATACTACCTATATTTTTTTATTCAATGAAGTAGCAGAGGTAGCAAACTTTGAGGCACCTTCTTTCCTATCTTTCTCAATCCAAAAATCTTTAACTATAGATTGAAAGGATTCTTCAATCCTCCAAGCAGTATGGCATTTAAAAGGTATTTTGTGAACTTTAAAGTTAACCGTATTCTCAAGTTGAATTCTGATTGGGTGATGATTGGAGTGATATTTAAGGAGATGAAAGGTGTTAGCTTGGTTGAATTTAAGTCTCCATTCAATGTTATAGAAGGACCAGTCAAGTCTCTCCTTAAGTGAATCTATCTTTGGTAAAGTTGAGTTCAAGGAGATTAGAGGAATTTATGCATTATTTAAAAAGTTTCATAGACCTCCAATTATACCCACTTCCTCCACACTTATCACCACAAGAGAGATATGAGTTAAAGTCACCAACAATAAGCTAAGGATCAGAAATAGTACTAGCAAGATCATTTATAGAATTCCATAATTGCTCACTATAGTAAGGATTAGGGTCACCATAGATACAAGAAAGAAGATAAGAGGTTTTCTTCAAAAGGTGATAAACTTTATAGTGAAGAAGTTGGATAGTGGAGTAGATATAATCAACATTCTCCACATCATTATTCCAAAGCATCCAAATACCACCAGCATAACTAGTGGCTTCAATGTGAATCCAATTTGAAAAACCAAGCTTCTTGACCATGTTATCTACTCTAGTACGGCTAGCTCTAGTTTCAACAAGAACAAGGATTTGAGTATTATATTTATTTGCTATTTTCCTTATACATGAAGGAAAGGTTTTGGCACAAGTTCCTTTGCAGAAGTTCACTTATTTATATCAAACATTTCACTCTCTTTCATTCACATTGCATGGCAATTAGATGTGCAAATGACTAAATTCTCAAATGGTGTTTGTCAATTGCAAATGATTTGGCCAATAATTTACAAGATCATTAATTCAAATCCCGTTGTCAATGTCAAGAACTTATTGGTGGCAATTTAAAAGTATTTCTATATGTGCTTTTTAAATTTGGAGGCATGCCCTCGTCCAAGCAAGCCATCAGAACCCAACTCTCCTAATTAAACAAACAAAACTAAATTGGGTCCCCCTTTATACTATTAACATTTAGTTTGAGGTGAACCACATGCTTCAAGGCTTATAAATTTTCCAATTTTATTTATAATTACATGATATATATATATATATATATATTGATTGCTATCTATTTCCAGTAGTTTTTTCATTTTAAGATATACATCAGATTTCTTATTAGAAGAAATACATATGCAATTTTATAAATTACAATATGAGAAATACGTAGTTTTGATTGAAAATTCATGTAGTTATTGGTTATTGTGTGTTAACTTGGTTGAAATATCTTACAATAAAAGGCAGCAATTTTTCCTGGGAACAATATTAGGACGGGTCGCACATGCTTGGCCCAAAATGACCATTCCCAGCGTTTCGTTGCAATATAATTGGGCCTAAAGCATATATGGGCCTTCGATTTCATGCCCAATTTGTGTCCACGGGGTGCAAAGTGCCAACTAAACTCAAACACAGGGACCAAAGAGGAAATAAAAATTGTAGGAATGTGGAGAGTGGGATTTGAACCCACGCCCTTTCGGACCAGAACCTTAATCTGGCGCCTTAGACCAACTCGGCCATCTCCACTGCCGATGAAATGGTTTTCTAATTCTATATTTGATCTCCCTAATATTACACATATTATTACACTGGCAATAACCTCTTCAATTACCACGGGCAAAAAAATAGGAAGAGATAGGATCTCAATTTAGTTGTGAGACGAGTTCAACTCTTCTGCGTGAACAATTGCTTTGAAATTAAGTAGAATCTTCCGGGGCAATTTGACTCAAGTCCGATTCGCATTTGTGAACTTTTCAAACCTTCGATTTTCTCTCCGGTCAAAAAAGAAATCTACTCCTCAGTCCTCACATTTCTTTTCTGCCCGTTTTCTCTTTACGCATCACGAAGATTTGAGCCATTGTAGTTACCTGTCCACATCCCTTTGACGCAGGGCCGTGTGAAGATATTTTGAGATCTAAGATAAAATTATTTATAAAATCTAACATCTGTAACTGTCCCTTCAAAAAAAAATTCACTCATCATTTTTTATAAAATTATTTATTAAAATTATGTAATATAGAGATTCTAATAAATTACTAAATTAATTTAATAGTTAAATAAAAATTAATATTGGTAAAGTGCTTCTACCCCATCTTATTTATTAAGATAGAATATTAACACTAATATGAGATGGCAATACATTTTTAACAAAAAAAATATAATTAAGACTAATAATATGAATGATTAGTGTGAAAAACTAATAATAATTATATAAATTATGAACAAGATTTTAATAAGGTTTAAAAGTGCTGTATTGATGGTCTAAAACTATACAAGATCTTGATACTAATATCTGTCAATTTTTTAAGCTTTAAAATAAGAAAAGGAGAAAATGAAAAGTGAGATTATGAGAGGACTTTAAAGCAAACTAATGTAGTATAAACTAATGTATTATGAATTTAACAATTCTTTCGTTACGTAGATAATGAACTTAGCTCAATAATTAATGTTATATAAAAAATGTTTGGAATTTTTTAATAGAAAGAACAATTAATACTTTTTATTTTTTTTATGTACAATTAAATATATAACAATATATAGATAAGGCAATTGCCTCACTTGCCTTGCCTTGTGGCTTCCACGGTCTTGCTTTGACGCCAACTATTTTTTGTCCATATGACCATGAAACCACCAAAACGAAAAGCTTCTAATTTTGATTTAGTATTGCCTAATAAATAATGAACATAACTTGAAGGAATTAATTTATGATCATATTAAACTTACATTAACATATAATATTCACTGGTCATGGATAAAATGTCTTTCTTTTGACCAGTTAGAGCCCTAAGAAATCAACAAAAACAAATAAAAAAAAAAGACAAAATTGTGTAAACATCTTGTTCTTTGAGTCCAGGCTACTGCCAGAATATTTACCGACATTAACAAATAATACGTCTAATAATCTTAAAAAAATAAATGCATAAAAATGTGTCTCATTAACATTATTGTTCACCAAAATGGAAGGAGGGGAGAAATCACATAATATAGCTTTTATTATTATTTTTTGAATACATGACCATAAGGAATCCGCAGGAAATGAAGAAATTATCCAATCATATTATATTAGAGCACATAATATTTTTACACTTAATGGGTGGTTCAGCAAAGATCATTAAGTTAATATTATTGATAAATATGTAGTTAGTAAGTAGAACGATATATTTTTTCAAAATTTAAATATATGATCAAAATTGATAATCCAATCTTCCATGGTGAATTTTCTAATCTTCTTAATAGATTCTAAGAAAGAGTGAGTCCAGGAGAAATCATGTTGGATCAACGACAAATTTGGGTTTGCTTGTTTTCCACTTTTTAAAATTATTTTTTATTTTTTAAAACAGAAAAATTTTAAAACTTGTCTGGTTAAATGTTTTTGATTTAATTATTTTTAAAACTGCTTTCATTTTTTATTTTTAAAAATAATAAAATAAAAACAACCTCAAGTTGCTTTTATTTTATTCTTATAATTTTCTCATTTTTATTATTAAAAATTATAATTATTTTAAAATTTTTTATCATAAATCACCATTATTAACTGTTTATAACAGTCATTATTAATTTAATTTTTAATTTTAAAACAGATTTTAAATTAATATAACCAAAAAAATTTTCATTTTATTTTATTTTAAAAAATAATTTTAAAAAGTATATTGCAAAACAAATTTTAAAAATAAAAAATGAGAATAGAAATCAAACATTCCCAAAGTTTTTAGGAAATCAAGCAGATTTTTTTTTTTTGTCTGAATAGATATTAACTGTAAATAGCTTAACGTTGCAACAAAATTTAATTCCTTCCAAGATGCCTGTTAATTCGGCAGCAATATAGCTTTTATTTAATCTAATCTCATTGAATCGGTGCACAGCTGCAGATTGGGTGGGAAACTGGAAACATTATTTTCACTCATTAGTATTAATTAATTTAATCATACAAAAAGGTTCGTGTGAATGGAACGTAAAGTCAACATTTTTTATTAAAAATGACCAAAAACAATAATGCTCTAGAAAGCTTTTAATTTGCCGTGGGAAGGGAACATTTAAATTTATTCGTAGAGTGGAATCTAGACGCAATTTTTCCGATAATTTTTTACTATAGATCTCAACAAAAGAACTAAACATAACCCTTGGCCTTGGCTCAACAATCAAGACGAGGAGGATAAATTTGTAATTTTATGCGAAAACGAAAAAATCGGATCATGACTTCATGACCATATCATATTTATCAAAATAACCTCTTTATCTCCAAATATGAGATATTTTTTAGGGATTTGGTTTCTTTCTCTTTGAAGTATCTCCAACGGTTAAAAGAAATCCAGCCTTCCAAGCAAAGAATGCATTATCCCTATCAATTATCATTATCATGACCAAGGCAAAAATAAATTATGAAAATCCTAGCAAGATTATTCCATTTTCAAATATTAAGATAATTTAGCAACAAAAATATTAATTTTTAAATAATCATGCAAATCATATTTTTTTTATATGATAATAACTACCACATTTAGACTTAATTCAAATAAAAAAAATCCCGAATATACGAGATGAGTAAGATATGAAAAAAAAAAAACGGAAAACAAACAAACAAACATATATATATATATATCTCTCTCCCCCCACAAAGCTCCAAACAAACAAGTCCTGTTAGCATTAGCCATCAAAGTGAAACACGTCAACGTGTACAATTCCACCACCACTTTTATTTTATTATTTTTTAATTTTCTCTTTTAAATATCACAATCCAATACCAATATTAACCCCAGCAGTCCCAAGACCTTTCTTCTTCTTCATCATCTTGTTCCCAATTACTCTCTTATTCATCTTCATCTTCTGTGTTCTCCAAACTCCAGAGTCTGTGTTTCAGGGCAGATGGGTCCGATGGTAGCGACCCAATTGGTGACGGGCCTGGGAGTGCTGGCTGGAGCCGTCCTGGTCAAATCGGTGATGGACCAGAAGCCCATGGCCGGACCCTTCACGCGCTGCCCGTCCTGCAACGGGACCGGCCAAGTCTCCTGCCTCTGCTCTCGCTGGTCCGACGGCGACGTCGGCTGCCGCACTTGTTCCGGTTCGGGTCGCATGATGTGCAGCAGTTGTGGCGGCTCCGGAACCGGACGGCCCTTACCCTCAAAGCTCATCGTTCGCCCGCCAAACCGCGGCACCCACTGATTCGCCGGTCCGATTCCAAATTTCGCCGTGGCAGATCCGTAATTATTCCTAGATAGATCAATCTCACACCCTCTTTTCTCTAGGTATATATATATATATAGATTGAAATCATAGTTTTTTTCTTGTATTTTTAAAATTTTTGCTGGGAATCCCCAAATGGTTGAAGAATATTACTTTATAGAAAGTAAATGGCATTTGAAATAGATTTTGGGGATTTTATGTTAGCATTCTAGTTTAGGTTATTATAAGGAGATTCGTGGTTAAGAAAACTTCTAGTGGAGTTTATTTCGGGAAGTAATCAATTGTTCACTTCACTGACAAAGATTTGGGATTCTTTATGGAACTGATGAAATTGAAGAAACGAATGGTTTTCAATTTTTCAATTTCAGAACATGGTTTTTGAATCAATGCTGTGTTTGATTTGTGACGTGTTTGAAGGCAGGGCTGTGAAAAGGCATAACCATGGTTTGGAACTTGGGTTTTGGGTACAAGTTTTAACCTGTTTCCAAGCACATATTATCCAAACCATCCAAACCACTGAAAATCGATCATTGAATGTCCTAATTTAAGTATTAACGATCAAAACCTTGAAGAATGATTAGACACAACATTTTGATTTTTTGGTTCAACAAGTTGAGTTAACCTGTTTTTCAATATTATAATATTATCTGTTTCTCATGCGGCAAGCTAATCAAGTGAGTGTTAGCCTGAGTGGTGAAAATTGGAATATAGATAGAAATTAATCATGTGTTGTTTGAATGTTGGAGGACGCTAACTTTGTTTAATTAATAATTAGTTGGGGCAATGACCAAATGAAGGATTGGAGGAATAGAGAGTGGATTTGTACTGTTAACCACAATAAGCAAATTGGGTGAATGGATGGCTCTCTTACTCAATTTTCCCCTTTTGGTGATGTAATCTTGTGCCTGTCATCAGCTGGCTTCCAAATGCACGCTTGGAAGTGCCATTTTATGTACTATCTAATCCTTAATATGACGCCAAGTTTAAAAGTGTTTCTTTTTTTGGTCCTAAATGTAAGGTGAAATTAGTGTAATTAATATTTTTTCAACTTTATTCCTTATTTATTTTTTATCATTTGAATTTCTAAATAATAATTTATTATTGTTATTAATTATAAATGAGGATAAAATTTGAAAGTTACAAATTGTTTTACAATTGCAAAGTTATAATTAGCATTTCTTAATAAATGGGAAGTTTGTTAACTATATCTTATACTCCTTTTGTTTCTTAATGTGAAAGAATTTCAATTAACTCACAATTTTAAAAAAAATTGGTTAATCTTAATAATTATATATAAAATTGAAATATTTGAATTAAAATATTTTTATAATTAATGTTTATTTTTTCCTCTAATTTTATGATATTATCTATATCTATTTATGAGTGATAATCTGGGGAAAATGTAATTAATGTTTCTTGAAATTTGTAAGTTTGCTTAACAAAGAAATATATGGTTGTTTCTCTTATACTTGAAAATGAGGTAATATTAAGGAGTGGAGTATGTATGCTTTAACATTTATTTAGTTTAAAGGGTTTTATTTTTCTTATACCACTATTTAACAATATTTTAAGAATTGAACCCACATTGAATTGAAAATGTCACTAATTAAATTAAAAACAATACAATAATGTATCTATCAGAAAATAAATTAATTAATATCTCACAACTTAATCAATAATTTATGTATAATAAAAAAGTCTAATTTTGCAATGACTTAATGAGCTCAAATAACAACAACTCAAACATTGAAAGTAAAATCCAAGCTATATGTAAACTCCAAACTCATATAGCAAGGTATTTTGGGGAAGATAATTTTAGTTTAATTTTCAAAAGTATGGTATGGTTTCAAGCTCTATTTTGGTTTCTAATTCAATATCCATTTTAAAATTATTCAAAACAATTCAATCATAAAACAATTCAAAGCATGAACCCAAGCCATTGCTAGAGCACGTGATGGTTGAACTAGTTGAACAATCTAACTTGATCTAATTATTAAAAGGTAAAACATTATTTTTTTTAACTCAAATTCAAGTATCGTCAAAATCCAATTCTGCATATTTCCCCCTAAAATTTGAAATATAGAACCAAAGCCGTTTGAACCATTTAAAAATGGGTTTTTTTATATTCTTCTTCAAGACAAAGTAACTTCATATTATTTATTTTGACCAAAACTAAACGTTTCAATTTTTTATAAAAACAAAAGTTTGTGAGTTAAATCCCAAGGTTCACCAAAGTCAAAACATATTTATAAACTTTAAGAACACTTGTCTAAATATTTATAGATCATTCACCAATGAATTCCTCACATTTACAGCTAGAAAGAAAAAGAATGAATTTTAAGATTAGTAAGTGTCTTTTAGCCATTCAGTACTTCTGTGAAGATTTTACCTTTCAATAATAGTTGTGATTTATAAAAATAAGGTCAACATTTTCTTGCCACCGAACAGATCTAATAAAAAGCTGTTAACATCAGTGCATTATAGGATATGATTATATCGTTACACGATTCGGTCTCATGAAGGAGATGTTTTATTATTTAAAGGTTGCTTATCTCATTGGAATATGACATTTCATTATAAAACATGAATCTAAATTCCTTCAACTGTGGAACCTTTCAATCATGATTAGCTAAATTTCATGCCAGTGCTTACTAATTCTATAATTCTTCAAGAGCTCGTCAAAGTTTAAACAGTTATTTACGTAGTTATGAATCTCTCCAATATCTAAAATTCTCTGAAACTTACAACAATATTTGGCCAATATTAAAAATACTTGCTAGTAACTATTTAACATAATGAAATTTCAATCATAGTTCTGTGTGGCTGCTTTTTTAGATTGTTCCCCACGAAAAAGGAAAAGGACAGACCCTTCTGCATAAAATTCAAACAGCCATGTTGTGCACGTTTTAAATGTTCAACAAAATTTTAAAATATTTTAAAATGTCTCTTTCGAGACTTTTCCTCTTCCTCCCCAACATCTCCATTGTTGACTGGTTAATGTGAATGAGTTATCCTCACATATTCAAGATCACTGCATTTTTCTTTAATTTTTAGGTTAAAATTCAGTTATTCTAGTGCCCTTGACTCCTACAACCACCAACCGTTGTTTTATATTATGAATTTGAAGCATAAACGTCATCCATTGTGCTCACTTTCCATAACTTTTCCAGGATTCTTCCACGGAAGAAAAACTAATGTGAAAAGGTTTATAGTATTATACTGTGCAAATCAATGTGAATGCTACGTGAACTTTCACATTCATGGCATCTAACTCCAAATAAGTATTTGTACATTGATTGGACTATCACTATGCGCACCACATAGAAAAAGACACATTACAATCTCTTCACTTCAAACATATTAACCCTTTTACAATGAAAACACACATTCACCGGTATTTCTCCCCCCTGAGATATTCCCAGCCTCCTCACTTGGGCGAAAAAGCCTGTCACAGCCAAAAGCCAAACATAATGTCAGCCAAACAAACAAAAACTCAGAGCTTTTTCTAAACAGGTCATAAAGAGTAATTTGAAGAGATTAATTATGAACAAGTCAGATGTAGAACAGTTTGGTTGAACTTACAGCAAAAACGGTGGCATGGCCAGGGTCTGCTAAGTGGGCAAAGAGGTTGTCAATAGGACCAGTACCAGTGTAAATGTGCTGGAACCAAGCACCCATCACAGCCAACATGGCCAATCTTCCATTCTTAATCTCTTTTGTTCTCAACTCTTTTATTTTCTCAGGTGAGCCACTCCCCCAGCCCAGTGGGTCGAACCAAAGCCCACCCGGGTACCCAACATCAGTTCCTGTGAGCTTGTTGTTGGGGAAGATAGGGTCGGTGTTGACGCTCCCAGGCTTGATGATGTCCGCCCATCTTCTTCCCTCAGCCCATCCGATGAAAATAAGCTCAATGATGAAGAGTGTGGTGGTGTCTGTGAAGTATTCCAGCTCTCCAGCAGAGTACCAAGAAGGAGTGTTGAGAATGCCAATCTTTGTTAGGAACTCTGGGATGAAAATCCCAGCAGCACCCAGCATTGCCCATCTGCAATGCACCAGCTCTGCTTGAACGTTCCATCTCAGGCTCTCTGGATCAGATCCTATCACATCAACCCAAATCCACTTTCTGTCAATTCCTTTCCAAACAAGTAAATATTGCCATACTACTACATAAAACTGATTCAATGACAATCAATCCAGTACACTCTTGACTTTTCCATAAAGAAAAAAGGAGATGTAACTAGAAAGAAAATGGATGCATGTCCTATTTTCTTCCTAGCAAAAATTTTTCTACCTACCAAACATGGTATAAAATTTGTTGAAAAGAATTTCGTATATGATTTTATCATGATCTTGTTGAACAAGCCATATGAAAGTCCAATAACAGTAATAGTCAGGATTCAAGAATCACTTTGGCTCAACGGGATGATAAATAAAAACAAAGAGATTTGGTATAGATATACTATCATTTAGGTCATAATGACTTAAATTTTAGGCAACATGCTGTGCTTGGTGCTATAGCATATCTACTATATCTTGCAACCTCAAGCAAAGCAACATGTATGTGAGATATAAGTGACATGAAATCGATTTGAAAGAGGGCTTACCAAGACCGAGAGGATCAAAGCCAAAGTCTCCGGGGAGGCTGCCGTCGAGCCATGGAGGAGGGGTGCTTCCTGGGAACCAGAGAGGCCTGTCAGGATCAGCCGCCGCAGCGCACACTCTACTACTCACGGATCGTCCTCCTACTGTAAACTTGCTCACCTTCAACTTCCTCCCACTCAGAAACGAAGTCCTCGTTCCCAAGATGCTTCCATTCCTCTGGGAACTGCATTCAACAGATCATTCATTCACATGATTCTCATAACCAAACACGCGTACCACATGTTTGAGAAAAGTAATGTCCATGACAGAGACGGCATCTTCAAGAAAAGAGGTACAAGAGAACTTGCCTCGGGGTAGAGATTGCGGCAGAGGCGATGGCGGAGGAAGCACAAGCGGAAGCCATGATTGCCGGACAACGATGGTTGATGAATGTGATGGGATGAATGTGGGAGGAAGAAGTGTAAATTTGTTGAGGAGGTGAAGCCTGGTGGTTCGTCTTATCTTGAAAGATAGGATTGGGAAGTAGTAATTGGACGGGAGGGGTGCCACGTGGCATGCAGAATCGGATATGAAGCCGCCTCTCTGCCACTTCATAGGCTGACCTGGATTCCTCAGAATCTGATTCCTGTGGTTTACATTTCAGATTTCAATTTCCCACTCCATGTGCCACTCATTGCTCATATCTATTACTTCTCTCCAATTGGTACATTCAAGATTATCATGTTCTTGGGACCCTCAACGCCAAGCAAAAATCATTTACTGCTCTCTCATTATTCAATTTAAATTAGGTGCAATTAGATTTAGGTGAATTATTAAAATTTAATTTTATTACTTTTAATTAAATTTTTCTGTCAAGAATGCAATTTTTTGTTGGGCTTAAAACTCTGACTTTGGTTCTGGATATCGTAGTCGACGGAAGGAAATTCAATTTGGCAGCGAAACCCCATGGCTACAGAAAATTAGACAATTTATCCTCATGTGTTTTATCTTTAAAAGCGACAAAATATATAGGTTGATATAAAATTTGTTATCCAGAAATCTCATAAGGTAAGTGTGAGGTGTTTTAACTCCTAAAAAGTTAATCTTTTAGGATAAATTTTTTTTATTAAAATTTCTATTTATAACATTAGGTCTTTTATTGAGAGATAAGTATTATAAAAAAAGTTACCTGCAAAAGATTTTAACTAATCAAAACTTGAATGAAGTGGGATAGAATGAGTTGTCGAGATATTGACTTTTCAATGGTAGTACATTATTATAAGCTCCACATCAAAGAGCTTTGCATGATAAGCATGTGCTTTATAAGATAAACATGTACTATTTTGAATGAACTCTTCCTTTAAACTTGTGATTATAAAAAATTTTATTTTCAATTGTATTTTTTAAGCATGATAGTTACATTTAATAACATTTTATGTTTACCAATAAACAAGTAACTCAATTGATAAAGGATTGTACCAATTTAATCAGTAATCTCAAGTTCAAATCTCAAATATGCAATTATATTAAATATTTGTTGGTGCTTTCATTATCAACCCCTCTTTCTTGAAGGAAGGGTGGTTTGTGAAATTTATTAGTTTTCTTTCGTTTGTTTTTTCCTCCCTCGTACAGTTTGGCTGTAACGACCCCCATTTTCCTATTAACGAAAAACCATTTCAAGTTTATCGAAGGAGATGCTCAAGATATATATATATATATATATATATATTGCAAAGTAAAATAATTCGAAAAATGTCATGCATTTGAGGGGAAAAAAAAAAGAAAGAGAAAAAATATTTACTTAAATGAGTAGTGAATGTACAATAAAAATAATTTGAATTTGGATTAAAGTGAAATACATGAATAGTAACTAAATAATGAATAAACAGTGATATATTAGTTTTTCTGGAGTTAAAAACTTCCTGTTAGTTGACCTGCATCAAAGTGGAGTCTTTAGAGAGCAGCTTTTTTTTTTTTTTTGGTCTAAAGTATCCCCCCATAGCGGCATTAAAGGGGAGTCTTTAGAATCTCAAATAATGTCTTTTCATATACATTTTCAGGAATCAAACCTTGCAATGATACTTATGATACAATTATCTACTTTTTTTTTTTTTGGGTAAGATATACTATTTTGATTAATATTGCAAAATGATGTTTAATGGAAATGGACTTGATAATGGGCTTAAGTGGGCCAATACAAAGAAATATGCGGACGTTATGTGGGTTAGCATGTATGGGCCTCGGCCCATATAAATAGTTAACAAGTATATCTGTTACTTCTGATCATAACACCAAAGCCCATAACACGTCAGAAGGGAGTCCAAATGCGGACACAGTCCAGTTCTTCTTTGAACATATTCATCAGATCTTTAAACTAAACATAATTAGATATCTTTATAAAATAAAGTAATAGGGGGTTAAATTAGTTTTTTTTTCAAAGGTAACGCTTATTTATTTAATCTTTAAATTATATTGAAAAGTGTGAAAAATGTTGAAGGAATATAAAAAGAAACACATAAAAATAGTAAAACTACCAAAAGATTTTGTATTCTATATTAAAAATTCCATGCATAAATGCAAGGCTTTTATTTATACATGAATCATAAACGTGTGGCTTTGATCAGAAACAACTTGTTGACAAATTCAAACAAGAAAAATAAAAAGCACACTAAGTCAAATTCTCTTTATTTCGACATCAAACTTTTTAAATATTTATAATTTTTACAGGGTTCATTGGTTTTACCCTCACTTTCTTTTTTAACCAGCAATTTTACCCTCACTTGGAAAATACAAAAAAGTTAATATAATGTAAATGGGGGAATAGAATAACCCTCCTTCGCACCAGGCCTCCATGCATCGGCTCAGTCAACTCAGTATAAGACCGTAAGTCTCTCGTTAGTTTTTTTCTCTTTTTGGGTATAAAGGGCTTATTTCATTTGGGCCAACATACTTTATTATGTATATATATAGTACATATCTAGGGTTCGATCTTCTTCAATTCTTCTTTTATTGAATCAAATCAAACCGTTTGTTGGCTAAATTAATCCTTGAATTTCAACCACAAACCATAATCACAGCTGAAATTCACACTTCAAAAAAATATATAGACATGCCATGGAAGCCTACAAGTCTTGTGATATGTATCTTTCTTATAGAATGAAAACATGCACACTCTTCATATCCATTTTGGGATTTAAACTTGCAACCATTACAAGAGGTGAAAAGATGTTATTGTGGCAGGAGTTATATTAATTAAAATGTTTTATTGCAAGAATTATATTTTAGAAATTCAACCCGAAAATGCATGTATCAAATTAATTTCATAATTCATGCAAGTTAGTGCTATGCATTTGTGAGATGCATTTATCCAACTGAACTGCAATTTTAAATATTAATTATGGTGTGCCCTATAAACTTTCAAATCATGATTGTTGGAAAATAGAAGGAAACCCGTTAAATAATAATTAGGTGTAATTAGATTTGAAATCTGAAATAAAGCACCGACCGAGTGATAGATACTTGCATAGTTTGGTGTGAAACTAATCCTTTTTACAGAAGCAAATAAAGTGGTTAGCATTGTTCCATGTGTTAATATTTCCATTATTCGGTGTTTGAGGTCTACCAGCAATATCAAATCCTGCTTGACCATTGATTTATAAAGAGAAATTAATGATATGGATTTGGTAAACAAAATCACTTTGAAAATGGCTCATCAAAACTCTTTCATGCAAGCATGTGCTAGTAATTAGTGTTGCAATTATATTCCCTTTGATCATTGTTTCTTCTCAATTATGGCTTTCAACCTTAGAATCTCTCCAAGGTTACCATTAATGTGACACTAATCAAACAAGTGGGGGCTCTCCCAGCTTCTCTCTCCCTGTAGCCCATCCTACAGTTTTTTCAAGTTCAATTACACAAATCTTGTTGGAGTTTTATGAATGGTTATGCGATATTTGACTTTTTAAATTTGATCATGAATCCCCCCAACTTTTAAATTTATGTAGATAATTTGCATTGGGTTTGATCTGTATATGTCGTTTCCCTCACAGTACACAACACCTGATAAAATTTTGCTTGACATAATTTAAAGATTATATAGATTTTTGAAGATAACTCAAAGTTTAAGGATGTCTAAAATATGAGATTATATCTTATACAAAGTTCAAAGGGGTCATAAAACATTACCCCCTCCATTAAAAAAATATGAAGTATTTTAATTTTTTTAAAGTATAATTAATAATTTTTTTATTTAAAAATGTAAGAAATTTTTAATTAAATCTTTTTTTCTAATAAAGTAGTTACCTATCTTCAAATTAACTTTACAATTTTCATATATACCCTTAGTTAATAAAATGTTTCATTTTAAAATAAATATAAAACAATTTATTTATTAATGATACTTTAAAAAAAGATAATGATTACATCTGAAAATATTAAAAATACCTTATGTTTTTTAAAATATAATTCATAAAAAATGTTTTATATTTTTTGACAGAGAAAGTAATGTTTTTCCAAAAATATACTTGATTATAGCTGTAATTAATTAATTAGGTTAATTAATTGAGACACTCTAGTAAATAAAAATAATTATAAAAAAATTATGTAATTTTAAAGAAATTTAACTAATTTATTGAATGTATAATTTGATTAAAAATAGCTTATAATATTAAACGAGGGTGTTATCATTTGAAAATACCGAAAGCAATGCACGTTTTTCTTCTCCCAACATTTTCAACGAAACTACTCCCTCCAATTCTACGTTAATATGGTGTTTTGCAAGCTAAAAAAAAAAATTGTCCGTATTACAATGTTTTGAACAAAAAAATAGAATAATCTTTCCAATTCACGGTTAATGCACAATTTTCCTCCTATTTTATAATAAGAATATAATTAAAATGTTATGACAAAAGTTAATGAGAACAGTATCGAACGGTATGATAATATTTCTAGAGGACGTGAAAAATATTTCAATAAATGTATGAATAGAATTAAGGAAATATTTCGATAATTTTTAAAAAATTAAATGTTAAAATGTAAGATATTTTTAATTTTTTAAGATGTAATTATTATTTTTTAAAATATTTTATTAATTAATAATTTTATATTTATTATAAAGTATTTAATAAAAATAAATATAAAAATTATTATTAATTTAAAAATATATAATATTTAATTAAAATTTGTTATATTTTTAAATGGAAAGAATATATAAAAATAAAATAATAAAATATGGGAAATGGAGAAAAGAGAAACACATGGTGAGATAGATAGGTTAAAAAAGGAAAGGGTGAAAAAAGGGAATGGTGAGGGTTGCGGAGTCAACACGCATCCATTGACTGAGAAATGAGAACGCAACGCACACTCACTTCTGAAAGTACTATAAATTATTTTTAATTAAATTTTATTTTTTAATAAAATAATTATTTATATTTATTTTATTAATATTTTAAAATAAATATAAAATAATTCATTGAACATTTTAAAAATAATTAAACTTTAAAAATAAAAAAATATTTTTTAACATTGAATTTTTTAAAAAATACTTTATATTTAATATATATATATATATATTTTTATATGCTTCACACCACTAATGCCAATACTAATAATAGCAACAAAGATAACAATGAATGATGAGTAATACAGGGGTTGGCCTCAAAAGCAGAACTATATTGTCGGCTTCTCGCAAATGCTATTCCTATCATCATCTTCTTCTCACTCACTCTGTTTTTCTCACTGCTCATCATATACCCTTACATGATGCTGCTTCCTTCCTTCCTCTCAATTTTTTTCTTCTTCTGATTTTGATCGAAATCCCATTTCTTGTCTCCATGATATCAGTCTCTAAATGAGAGTGTCGATGTCGTGGGTGTAAGTTTTAATGAAAAATCTATCTAAAGAAAGCTAATTTGTTGAATAAAAAAATTTCTTAAATTTATAAATCTCACATGTGATGTTTTCGATATGATCAGATTTATAACAAGTATCAATTCTTTTGTCCTCTCTTGCAAGTTTGAACTTCACCTTATCTTTATTAAACAGGCCATATCTTTTATCATATTTTATAATTAATTAATCATATTTACAACTTTGATTATAGATAAAATAATTTTTTTTTTCTAGCTAGCAGGCAATACATTGAGTGGGGTCTTGAGCTTTATAAGCCACAAGTTGGTTTTGGCAGTGAGGAATATATATGATGAGTTTACTAGCTGGTGTCAACTTAAATTCTCGTTCCTTAATATTGTTGAACAATAAAAGTAAATTAGTAGTAATTGATTAGTGAAATTAATTAAAGTGAAGACTGGAGCATATATATATATATATATATATAGTTGTATATAATTATAGCTGAGGGGAGCAGGAGAGGCAGGTTTAAACAAGACGTCATGATAACTGTGAGACATGTTGTGTTGTGAGTGATATTAATTTTGCCGAGATTTTTCTTATTATTATTTCTCCTACCAGACAGATTTTTCTTATTATGAGCAACACCAAAATTGAACACACAGCAAACAGCTTCATATAATTAACCTAAATGTGACTAAAATGATGTGCTAATTATCATGAATTTTTAAGGAATATTGCGATCATAATGTTCAACCAAACTTTCGACCTAATCATCATCGATTCCTCAAGCAATTTGTTTCTCTTAGTTTCAATTAATTATAATTAATTATGCATCATTAATTTGGTAAATTGTTCTTTTTTGTGCGTTCCTGAGTTTAACTTTCAAACTAATCATCGATTCCTTAAGCAACTTGTTTCACTTTTTATTTAATTCTTTACACCTTTTGAGCATTGTCAATACAGAGAAATTCATCCTCAGATTTTTATTCGTCTTATAAATTCACCGAATTTGACTGCAAAATTTGTGGACGCATTATAATTAATTCTTCTGAAGCTACGAATTCGAATGAATTTTATAAATTTTTAGTGAAACAACTATATATACGTGTGGGTATTATGAAACTTTCAATCATTCTAATTTATCTCAATTATCAATTTAGTCTTTTAAGTTTAATTTTTTGCCAAATTAGTCCCTTACATCTTAAATTATCATGTTATTAATCCTTTAAATTTTAAAACACAATCTGTCTCTCAAAAATTAATCTAATATATAAAGTTATTAATGACTTAGCATGTACACAAATTAAATGAGAATGAATTAGCCTTCAAATCAATTCAATTTATATCAATCTAAATTAAACCCTTTCGCCACGTTTTGTTTTTTTTTTGTTTTTTTTTTAATTTATGTTTGTTATTTTTATCATACTTAACTAATTATAATTATTTTCAGTAATATACATTGCTACCATCAAAATTTTCTTATATATATTAGCAGATTTTAACAACATCATTTTTCTCTTTAAACAAAAAGAACTAAATTAATAATTAAGATAAATTTAAGATCCAAATTGATAAAAATTAAATCAAATTAACAACTGAAACAAATTTAAAACATTAAAAAAATTTCATTATATATCCCTTTATATACACAAACACACATCATGAACATGGTGAAGAAGACTTTTGCTTTTTGGATAATTAAAGCGTCAAAAATAATATAAGATATGACCTATGAAATTAATTTTTTGAAGTCACTTTTCTATGATAATACCCTCATATAAAATATAAGATAAGATACCGACCAAGCATCATGATTTTGTTTATACATTAAAAAAAATAAAGAAAAAACAAAAGATGCAAGTATATGCAACCGTTGATAACCTGCTAATTGAACCTAATTCACACCTATCTAATTACATTTACATCACTGAAACCACATATATATGAAAAAATTAGCATGCACGTTTTTGTTTGGTATCGAACTTTTCAATTAAATTATGAAGTGTGAGTTTATTAAAATAAATAAATTGACTGATAAATTAAGGAGAAAAGTGCATGCGTATTTTTATAATAATATTTAAAAATTATATAAAAATATTATCCTTATATAAAATATTATGCAATCATGTATGCTGGTCTTTTGGGCGGCCACATATCATTATCATGCTGATTATGTTCTCCTCAACTCTATATTAACTTAATTATCATTATCATTAACACAGATTAGGAGATTTTCTATTAATGAGAATATCACAAAACAAGTTCGTTGCTATCAGTTCATTTTAATAATAGTTTTATTTGGAAGCTTAATTAGATAAAAGGTAGCCCTCAAAATGACGTATTAACTTGTTATTTTCTTCGTCCAAATGCAAGCATATATGTTGTATACGATTCAATTAAAGCCACAAACTCAGCATCAATATAAAATAATTATTTATATTAGTGCATATATAATGATACCGATGTGATTAATTAATTAAATACGAAAACACTGATGTTTCTGTCGTTATTAGTAATTTAATTTGTGGTTGGCTTTATTTTAATTTACTGTTCTTCCCCCTATTTAATTACTTTTCATGTTTAGGTTGGAATCTGGAAATTAAGAATTGATAATAACATTACTTAGTGATGCTTAATCGTTCTCTATTTAGTTTCTCTGTGTATTAATTATTTGTATTTTTTCAGAATGACGTCGGATTTCATGCCTCCTTGATGTGGAAAGATAATACAAATGACAAGAGAAAATTAGTCAAATTTGGCTAGTGACTAATCACTTCTAGATAAAACTGGAAGCTGTTACATCTAAAAGTAAACTATCAAGGTAATTTAGTCATTATAAAAACAAATTAGCAATTATTAATCGCCGCCTTTTGGATTGTTGGCACATATATATTTGATGCCATTTTATAGTCCTCAAAATTGACTAACAATTCTTGGATCCGTATTGCAGTGGATAGAATAGACACTGCATGAGGTTGATATATTACTTGTTAGGAAAAACCATGTTGCTATCTTTTTCATTAATCTAATTAAATGCGTACGAAATTAAAGGTTTAATGAATTGGATTTGCAGGGCTAATCTACACATTAGGGCATGAGAGAATAACAAAGAGGATTCAAAATGATCAATTAATTTAAGTTAATTTTAAATGTCAAACTTTAAAAATTTACAACTCTTTTTATCAATTTTGCAACTGTTGTGATAAATTTGTAAATTATTTTTTAATTTTCAACATAACTGAAAAATAAAAAATTATTTTTTCTGCTAAAATTTGGAATACAACTTGCAAACTCATTACAACGCAGTTGTAAAATTAAGAGATTGAATTAGAAGTTTTAAAATTTAGTACTTAAAACCTAACTTGAATCAATTGATCCTTTTGAGACCTTTCTGTTATTCTCCCCTTAAAGCATGGCTCATAGCTAAGAAAGTACTTTTAGTTAGGATTTAAATTCGATATCTATACTTAATACATGCACTGAGTGTTTGTATTATGTGAGTCATTAGAATTCAAATCAATAGTTTTGAATTCATATTTCATTTGAAATTAATAAATGAATGAATTTATCTTAACTATTGATCTAGATTTTAATGACTTATATGGTACAAGTATTCAATGCTACAGTTATTAAATACAAATCCTTTTAGTCATAGGATAGCGGCAGTGTCAGGATTTTTAGATAAGGTGTAGTGAATTTTTTAGCAATATAAATTATCATTAAATCAATAATGAAAAAAATCATTTTTCATCTTATCTCAGAATTGGACCCGAAGTTTCTTTTTTTGTTGCAAAAAAACAATCACAAAAAAGGAGATGCCGTTGGCGTTAAAAAGAAGGGAACTTTTCCAGAAGAGCAAATCGCCAAGGACATGCATTAGTCATTTAAATTTATCACTTTAATTCACACAAGACCATGTCAATAAATATATAGGAAATCAAATTTGTTCGATGTGCTATTACTATAAATTGGGGTGAGATTTTATTTTACCCACATGGAAAGCCACAAATTAATACGAGATGGGTCTTTTATTTGTTTATTTAATTAAATTTAGTGGTTGAATTATTTGATGTGGTTGGATGATAAGATAATTCGGGAGAGGTTAACTTCACTTACCCACGTAAAGATTGCCCCATGGATTGCCGGCAACAAGCAATTCACTTCATGTAATATGCATTTTCCAATGTTCAGCTTTTATTAACTTGCTTCTCCTTGTCTCTAGTTTCTTAAGTTTAACGGATCTTTAATTAACTAATTGTCACATGTAGACAATTGAGGTGTTAATTATATTAGTTAGTTAGTTTATGTCGGTTCAGCTAATGACTTCGGGTTCTTAATCACCTTTATTGTATTATCACTTCTCTGTTATATGTATCTTAATTGGTTCGCACACCTTAATTAAAACTGCACGTCTCTAATTAATATGAAATAAAGTTCCTACCTTATCTGGCTAGCAATTAAATAGGGAAGAAATAAAAAAAAATTAAGAATCAAAATTAAAGTTTTTCCCTCCATAACATACTCCCTCTATTCAAATTTATAAGACTCTTTTAGAAGAGATTTAACTTTTTAAAATATAAGATGCTTTGATATGTAAAAAGTTTTATTGATGATACTTTTTTTAATATTACCCTTCTCATTATATTCTTTCTCTTTGATATTCACAAATAGAGTATTAAATAATTGGTATTTTGAAAATTTATATTTTATTTTAAAAAATAAGATTATAAGGAGTATTTGATTAGCTTTATTGTTATAAGGAGTATTTTTTGTTTTAATAAAGAGGGTTGTTTGGGTTGTTAAGGGGCGAATAAATGTGATAGTTAGATTGACTCTGAAACCTTAGGTGAATTTAATGATGAGTTGTATAGAGGTGAAATAAGTGTTTAAGGAGTTTGAGGTTGTGGATGATTATGATATATTTGAGTTAAAGATATTAATCAATCCAATTTGAGAATTAGGGTATGATTAGTGTGTTAACACTTTCATTAGTGTTATTTAGAACTTTATTAACTATAGTTAATATTGTATGGTATGCAGATTGTGGGAGAAACACCAAAGAGAGTGAATATGTTCTTGTATAGGGAGCTTTGATAGCAAAGAATCAAGGTAACCATTATTAATATGTGAATGTGTGTTTTTATTTAAAAATCAATGTATGAGAAAGCATGTTTTATTGTTTGAAAAATAATTGTCAAGTGGGATGGTTTACATGTAGATGTAATGATATACAAATGTTTGGATTTATATATAAGAAATTGTTCGGTTGTTTTTGCCAATTGGTTGTAAGCATGACTTGTCAAGATTTGTTTGGAAAATATATGTGTTTAGGTAATTTGTTTGGAGATATTATTCTACTGTGTGGTAAGCCCTCTGTAACACCCTCAAATTTACAAATTGATTTTTCGCAAATCATTAATTCAATAAATCATTTTTTTTCATTGAACCCTCATCATACCCTTATCATGGTAGAAAAATTTCTACCATGGTACATCCAAGACAATATACCACAGGTCTTAAAATATCTCAAAAAAACAATTAGAACCATGAGGGACAGACAGGATCCTCATGGCATGATATTTAAATCAGGTCATGAATCAAGAGAGACAATATAATCCTCTTGGTCATATAAATACTTTTAATAAAAAGGATTAGAGTTTACATGCTTCACAAAGAAGATATGTCCTAAGTTGGCACAAGATACATTGTATAATCCAAAATAAGAGGCAACGTAAAAGATGGTATCTCATACACCATAGTTACACCTCTGGTGCTTTCTCGGCCGGACTCGCTCCTGTAAAAATGTTAACCACGGGGAATGAGACTTAAAAGTCCCAGTAACCAAAAATTAATATGTAATGATGCATGCGGATGTAACTAATCATGCGATTGCTAAGTGGGCACACAAAACATTTAACCGAACAATATTTTCAAACAAACCGAACAAGTATTTAATTTGCATGACTGCACCTTATATCCTCCTTTCGCCATGCTCGGACGCCAAATCACCCGGCCAAAGGTGAGTTGGACTAAGGCGACACGCCACTCATTGGGTCCAATGAGGGCTTACCACGTGGTAATAATTAACCGACAGAAATTTCCATTAACACCATACATTAAAATACCCTGACAAGTCATGCATCATTCAAATATCCAAACAAAAATATATCCGAATAATAATATCTCATCATGATAAACAAAAATAAATTTTTAACCCACTTGGCAATGATTTCACACAAGTATATACAGTATTTATTTTCAATAATTCATAATTTTTCCAAACAATAAAAACAACACATAACCATTCACAAACACACCCATCACAACACATTAATAATGGTTACCTTGTGTCTTGAATAACAAGTTTCCCTTCACAACTCCTTTTTCACCACTATCTTTGTCAATATAATCTACATAATTATTTCACAATACTATATATTAATTTTACATTAAAATAAATAACTCTAATTTAAATAGTTAGAAAGTCTTAGATCTATAATCCATATTAACACTAATTTAAGATTTATGCCTCATTTAACTTCTCAAATTCTTTTCTAAAATTCTCGTACCCTAATAAACTATTTTTTTTATCCTCAAATCACTTCTAGTATCACAATTTCATCCTTCTATATTCTAAAAATTCATCCAAAAATAAATTAAATTTTAAAATTATCCTGAAGCCTCAAATCACCTTTCTATAACCTCAAAAATACCTATTCATACTTAAATAAATATTTAATAATCATAGGTTTATCCCTACATCTCAGATTCCACATAAATTCAATCATATAGATCTAGATTTTAACTCAAAAATTCTTAAACATGAGTTTCAACCTCAAGAAAATATTCTATAATATTTATTATATCCCTAAGAGTTTTAACCTATATTTTTAATCCATCATATCATCAGATTAACTATCCTATAGAAAAATCCTAATTAAAATATTTACTCTATCCTACAAAATAATCATATCACTAGAAAGCTAATATTATTTAGAAAATAACTATAAAATTAATTTTGTAATTAAATAAATTTTTAAATGTTAATCTAAATAGGAAAGTTAGAACATACCTAAAGAAAAAGAAAATAATCTCCCTTGCGAGAAAACGCCGAGCAACGTGAGAGGAAGAGAGAAAAATAATATAAAAATAGAATTGTGAGTCCCAAAATTATATTAAAAAAAACTATAGGTCTGAATTTAATTATTCAAACCTTTGGGCCATAAGTTGCAATTTTTTCTAAATTGTATCTTAGCCTCTCATGCTTCTTAATGCACACACCCCCTCCTTTTTATACATGAAAGCACCTATTCTCTTCCCTCATCTAACCAATGTGGGACTTAGAAACAACAACCTTCCACCCCTTTTTTTTGTTCCTTCTACCTTCTCTCTCTTTTTTTTAACACACACATAAAAAAATTATTTATGTATTATATCTTAACTAAATATTGCTTATGTGGTTTTAAATTTAAATTTTTAAATTCATAATTAAATACCTAACCATAATATTATTTCTAAATAATCTCAAATAATATAAATTCCTATTATTATCATTTTTTTTCTCAAAACCTAAATTTCACAATTTCTTTATTATATAAAAATCAGGATGTTACACCCTCCTTACAGTTAACTCTAAAAATTGATGTAATCAAGAGACTAAATCACTCAAAAATTACCAAGTTTGTAAAATTACATAAATGGGAGTAACTCTCAAATCATTACATTGGGATCCCCAGAAATTTAATATTCCTACTCTCAAATGCTTGATATGCTCAAATCAGAGGCTTAAAACAAAATGAAAGCTTAAAAATCATTTGGGACCCAACACTTTGAGTTTTAAAATGCAAACTATATTTTGTACAGAAAATGTGACATGATCTATGGCTAAGTGCACATGCACCACAGCTTACTTGCTTCTGTGCCATTCGCCGTGATGTGAGGAGTCATGCACCGCAGCGCATTGCACGAAATTTAACAGCAATAATTGCTGTCATTTGATAGTAGTAAGATTGAACTTTTGACGTATCCTAAATCTTCGTCCGATGTCCAATTCAGGTGGTTTTGGTGTTTACACAGAACTTTCTCCCAACTCTAGCTAATGGCATAAATTTTACACTAAATTTATTTTCTACAAAAAGTTGGATACCAAAATCTATTTTATTACTTTTTCACAAAAATTCCACAATAATGATGTCCAAAATTAACCAGAAGTGCCAAAACCTTGCATCGATCCTCTGACCACACTCAATGAACTCTATTGCACCCGTGCAATGATGTACCATATACAACTAAAAACACATAAATCTCAAAATCACCACTCAACTTCAAATTTCATAAAATTTAAAGGGGAGAAAAACTTTGCATAAAACCATCATTTTCATTTCAAATCATGTAAAATACACATGTTTTTACTTGCACAAGTATTTTAGCTCTAATCACGGAGTTTACAGCCAAAACTTACTAACTTAGGACACAAAATACACAAGCTGTGCACAAAGCTAATGCAAGTAGTACAAAAATGACATATAGTTTAGTTAGCAATTTTACAATATCTATACATATAAATAGAGTAGAGGCATGAAAGTAGGATTTTCATTACAATCCTACACCTCGCAATGCTTTTCCCAAATTAGATCCGTTGAGCTAGACCTTTAAAATATTGAAAATTGAGGGGTAAGTACAATCACTCAATAATCAAGTTTCATCTGACCTATACAATTGTATATCAATTGTAAACAGATACAATTAGGCAAGAACACTTAATCACAACATATATGATGGACTTGGCCATAGTTCACAATACTAACAGCCATATGATCGGGCTCAAAGCACACACATATATATGTCCGTATAATCTCAATACAAATGATAGAGTCACAATAATACTGACCATGCACCCCTAATACATACTGAACCACAATACTAACAACCATATGATCAAATTTAAATGCATGATCGAAAACTAACTTTATACCCTCCTGTTACCTTTGACATAAAACTGGTGGCTATCATGTGGCTACATCTTTCACGGACTAACCTAACTTTTTACTTGTGAAGAGCTATCGAGCTAGGGTTAACTTAACCACTTATGTAATCTAATTTTTTTTCAATACTAACAACCATAGGAGTCGTATCTTTAATCTAGCCTCCTCATAAATCGATGGAGATTAGTTAGGTTTGAGTTTCTTATAGAACAAGTAAGACTGTTCTAATCAACTATGATACAAGAACTACCTCTCAGTTCCAACGATTAGTGCCAAGGCGAGTTCCCAATTCCAACGGTCATAGCCAATATCATGTGAATTTAACTATCTACTTCTCTTTCTAGGTGAACCCTCGCCAATGATGATGTGACGCATGTATAAAACATATTCATGCAATTCAATCATCAATCACATAACAGAAATTTACATATCCATAATCACATACTTACTCACTTCACATGCCAAATACCATATTATTATCAATTTCACAATGAAAATCATTAATCAAAATCATTACTCACTAAATGCAAACTTATATAAGGTTTTCCATTTCTCTAAAATTGTTTCTCACCAATTCATCAATTGATCACAATTTTAAATGCGTAAAATTTGCATCAAAATTTAAAAATATAAATCACATCTCAATTCAACCATTTCAATAAATAAAAAATTAATATTCAACTATATAAATTAGGTTACCCTCAGTTATCTCAAACCAAAGGTTAAAGATTTACCCCTCACAACAAACACTTTTAAAGCTTCTCACAAGTTTGAATGGTACCAATATGAATTATATTATAATCATAATCAAGAGTATCATCATAATCTCACTTTTGGGATTAATCAATATTAATTCTACATTTTCTATTCAACCAATCCCATAAGTTCACTATCCATTCATATCCAATTTGTTCATTAGGTTTCATTAATACACATTGACCTCTAGGAATTAATAAACTACCATTAATAAGCTATAAACACATCCAACAACCTCATTTATTACAATTTTCACGTATTAATGGCTTCACCCAACTAACCATAAATAAAATCATTAATATAGGGTTTAAATACTCTAAATAACTCTCATTATATTCACTTTAATCAATAGGTTTAGACCTATAATTCCTATGGACCGAAAACCAATCTCCTAACTCAAATCCCTACTCAAACCTTTAAAAATGTGGTAGAGAAAGAAAGAAAGAAGTACCATATACTCACCTTGTAAGTTGGAAAGCTCTAAAATATCACCAATGGGATCCAATATCGTGCCCTAATAGAACCTCAGATGTGCTCTTTGATTTCTCCCTTCACTCTTCTTTGATTTTTACATGTAAAATCGTAATTGATAAAGTTAGATTTTGACCATGCGCTACAATGCATGCAGCCTCCCGTCACTGTGTATGGCATAGAAAGGCCTGGTTCATTTAAATCTGTCTCTATGCGTTGTAGCGAATTGACCACGCATTACGACATGTGGCACAAGGAGCTTCTCCTTACTTTTCTTCCTCTTTTCTTGTCTGAGTGGCCTGCCATTGATCTAGACCTACATCTTAGGCTGAAATCACAATTAATTACACCAATTAGACCCATCTGGCCACACACCACATTAATTTATTAATCACACTCATTAGGTTAATTAATCATGCTTAATTTTTTTAGATCTTACAAACCTAATGAGTGGCTATTAGATTTTACCAACCCACCTTTGACCGAGTGATTTAGTTTTAAGCACGGAGTTATAAGAAATATAAAGTGTTGTCATGTTAAATTATTAAGCATTTGGTTTTTATCGGGACATTTATAGTTTGGCAATTATTTTGTATGCCCCAATTCGCATATTGTTGCTATTTAAAATGGTTTTTACTCGGGTGATCTTTTATTTTTGCCAAATACTATTATTGTTGCCAATATGCCTTATGTGTTGTGACACATGCTGTTGCTCGCCAAGGAGTGTGGCCATGATCAAGGGCAGAGTCCTCTATATTGTTTACTGCTGTAGCACCATGTTGCACTATGGCAAATGTGTCAATTTTTTCTATTTTGCCTTAATTTGAAAATTATTTTTTAAAGTGGTCCCTTTTGACTCAGTTTACCCTTTTATAACTTAGCTTTGATCAAACTAACCTTGAGAACCATGTTTCACTTTTATTTTAATTGTGAAATGTCTTATCAATAATTTATGACTTGTTTTCAATGGGACCCCATTAGGTACTCCTTAATATGGATAATTCTTAAATTATTGTGATAGAGTTATTTTACCATATTTGATTCTTTCTACCATGATAATCAATGTGTAAAATGTTTTAATGTAAGAAAAATAATTTTCTACCAAGGTACATCTTTATGATAAATGGGTTATTTCTTAATTTACCATGGTAACTTTTTTTTTCCTACCATAAATTTGAAATTTACTATTCAAAGTTCTTTCTATCATGACAAACTTTAATTTACCATGGTAGAGTTTTTGAACAAGTTTTGCTCTTTATTACTAGACAAATTCTTCACTACCATGCTAAATGTTCAATGGTATTGAAATGATTTATTAAACTATTAATTTACAAAAAATCAGTGTGAAAATTTAAATTGTTTCATTAAGTATTTGAAAATCATGCTCAAGACATGGTTATTAATTAAGTATTACATGTAAGGACTTCTTAATATTTTAAAATGTGTTGCTCTTAAATGGATTCAAGTAGGCAACACTTCTCGTGATAGTCTTTCAATTAATGTGGGGGAAAATTTTAAGATTGGGTTGAAAAATAGTTTTTTTTTTAATTAAGTTCTATCCCTTATAATTAATTAAAAAAGAAAATTTATCCTACAACAAATATTATTAGACATTTCACTATTTCTTCGTGTAAATTAAAAATTATAAACAATTTGCTTATTCTCACATTCTGCAAAATAAAATTAGCTTATTTTTATTCTCTTTTAGAATTTGTTGATCCGCAAATTGGAAAATAGAACACGTAATACAATGTATCATGCAGTATAATTTCTGTGATAATAGTATTTATAAATCACATTTATAGCCAAAAGTAAAACTAATTATGAAATAATGATTTTAAATTAAAAAAATTGAAAAATTGATAGTATGATACTATTTGTTAATCATATATATTCCTGTAAAAAAAAAACAATGACTAATTAATATATCGTTAGGAAGTATGCAATGAAAAATATATTAAGACCAAAGGGAGTAATTCAATACTATGTTCTAACTAATTTTTGAAGTCTATCATGTCAAAACAATTATGGAATGAAATGAAACTAATTACTTTGTAATGCTAAGAAATTTTAAAAAAAAAATTAAAGGAGTGATTTCATTAGGAGTCAAATACATGGATCTTCTTTTTATTTTATCTTAATTATACATACTTTCCTTTTATTTTAAAAATATATACAAACCTCTTATCGAATCAATAATTATAAAAACAAACATTTCTTTTACTTAGAAGATTTCATTCTCATTTACCCAAATCATTAGTTGGTCATTAAGTCATATTTGTTGAAACACCAAAAAAAAAAATTAAGGCATATATTTTATTATTATTTTTTCATATTTTATTTTTAGTCATGTAAAATTATTTATTTACTATCTTTTAAAAATAAATTAAAAAATTGGCTAAGATAATATTTCGAACACACATGTAAAAAAATTAATTCAATCGGTATTTAATATATTAAGAGAGAAAATTAATTACTATAGTTTATGTTTATCTTTCTGTAAATTTTATAAATTTTAAAAAATATTTCTAAATTATTTATTATAAAATTTTCATAATTAATTATTAAATTTCATTAAATATGGATCGAGAACAATTTGATTACATAATTACAAGAAAAAAATGAAATATTTTAAAATATTTAACAAAATATTCTTAATAGTATTAAAAATTAGATCAAAGTATATATTTTAAAAGTAGGTGGGAGATTTTTGTAATTTTAGTAAAATAAAAGGAAGATCATAATATTTTATACTTCAATTATTTAAGTTTTACCCATAGTATGAAACTGTGGATATAGACGAAATTAAAAGAAAAGGGAGATTTGATTAAGAAAGCTTAAGAAGCACTCAAATAGAGTGGGACCAGCACGTGGTGCGACATGAGGAAGATGAAGATGAAGATGAAGATGAAGATGAAGATGAAGAAGAAGAAGAAGAAGCAAAATGGTTTAAGCAACACAACCCAATCTTTCTTCTCCTTAATTAATTCCATTTATGGTTCGTTACGCTAAATCCTCACTAATCCCAATAATTCCCTTTTTTTATTTTTTTATTAGTTTTCTTCGGTCTCCACAGTATTCTATTTTCGCTGTCAAGCAATGGGAATGTCCCATTTTAAGCTAGCTCCACCCTTCACTTCCCAATGCCATCACGTTTCCTTTTACTCTTTTATTTATAAGCATTCCACTTGCATAGAAAATCTATTTTCTTTTTTTATTCAAGGAAAATTCTAGTTTAATTTCTTCTCTTGCTATTTATAATTTACCTTTTTTAAAGTTTACTTCATACCATTAAACTTTTAACGAGATTTTACTAAATGTGTATGGACATGCATGCTTTTGGAAGAAAAAAAAAAGAATAGAAATACGTAATATAAAATAGAAATAAGAAATTAACTTGCCTTTATGAATTCAAAAAAATAAAAAAATTAACTTGTTAATGTGATAAGAAAAAATTACATGTATTAAATTTTTTTGGCCGAAGCTACTTAATTAAATGATTTGCAGGCCCAAAATGGGAATTGGCTTAAATTATTTATATTTAGATTTTTAATTAAAATACTATTTAGCAATGTTAGAAAGTTTAACGAAGATTGAAAAAAAATCTAATCCTTGGAACTAATTAAATTAAAAGGTTTTACTATTATAAGGATCTGGTTATTACTTTTTAGACAATAGAAACCAAGTTGAAAATTGTTGAATAAAAGGCGTATTAATTTTTGTTTGAAAAAATTGAACTAAACGAGTAAGATATCTAATATAAGGCATCCATTTTTTTTTAGATCACGAATGTGGAAATTGGTGCCACAATGCCACATGAATGATCTCTGTTCATTGACCATTGTTATAATCATTAGTTTTTCTAAATTATTTTATGATTTTGATCCCTGTACATCATCAAGGGCTAACTATATATGACCCACTTAATTAATTGAAGTTCACTGTTTCTTAAAGTAATTTTCTCACTTTCTAGTTTCCGTCATGGCAAATTAAATATAGTTAATGACAACTACACAGCCTTAAACAAATAGAAATAAAAAGGAACTACTTTAATTTAAAAAAATTAACTGTTAGGTAACAATCAAATTGCATGATATTACATTGTTTAATGTAAAGAAAGCTAAAGCTAACTTCAAAAGATAAACAAATATGATTAAACAATGTTTGTTGGGAAATTTTTTCCTCCCATTTTTTTGTTTTGCTTTTTCAAAGGAAAGATATGACACACACAGTGTTACAAAGGAGGGCACTACGTCGATTGTGAAGGGCATTTTACATTAGTAGATAGTTATACTAGATATGATTATTGGTGCGATGTAGAATAAATAATCTACGTGAATATATATATTCACGAAGACATGATAACATACACATATTTACATATATAGCACACATGGGCATGTATAATTGCAAAATGAATAATTAAATGTGTGCTCATCGCTTCTTAACACCCATGGGTGCATACATACATATATGTACACAAGCATATATACACTAACAAATGAAATATACAAATATTAAAAGAGACAAATGAAGGAGAAATTAAATACTGACATATAATTAATTAATTAAGCAATTTGAGAAATTGTATAATTAAAGAGTAGGATAAGGTAGGCATGGTGTAAGTTGTAATCTTTGGTGAGAGTTAGCTGCCGACTATATGTACGAGGACACAATAAAATCATAGTGTCAATTTCATTACATGAAGATGGTCCATTGTGAGCCCTTGTCATTTCCGTGATTTGCAGCCATATTGGACTTAGCTTTTGTCTTTTATTGTTGAATCCCTGGAACCCACCCCTTTTTTTTGGCAATATAATTACGTTATTAATTCTTCACCGGCCCTCTACTTCTGCTTCCCCATCTCTAATTAACAAGAAAAAATTACAAATAGGTCTCACATAATTAAAAAACTTATTTACAAGTAAGTGTCACGAATTTATAATAATACATTACGTTCTCTTAAGACTTTGTTATAATTAATTTATCATGTGAAATCACATAAATGTCCTTGAACTCCTATCCCTTTGACTAGCATTGATTGACCACTAACGGTTGTTGACTAGAGTAGTGGCAGTTGATCAATCACTAGTTAGTGTTGATCGATTTTGAAAATATTATTTTTAAGTATTTACAAGCCAAACATCAAAGATTTATTAGTAAATCTTCAAAATTTACATTTCAAACTTTTTATATAACATCCTGAGTTTTAATTCCTTGATTAATTAAATTTAATTAAGGTAATTAAGTAAGTTAAAGTGGTTTATGTGGCTAGAGAGGTTGAATAATCATATTTGATGGCATTTCAAACCTAATTGTGGGTTCGGTGTCAAGGCATACCACTCAGGCATCAAAAGGAGAAAAAAGGAAAGAGTTGATATTGTTGTGCCACACGCTGTAGTGTGTAGATCATCTGTCGTGATGCACAGACATTTCTGAGCGACGGAGGACCTCTCTGTGCCAAGCGCCACCATTTTTTGCAATTTATCAGACGCAAAATGAGACAAAAATAAAGAGAAAGAAAAGAGAAAAATGGAGAGACACACCAATGCTCTACTAGGGCACGACTTAAATGAGACTTTGAGGAGGTTTGAAACTCTAAATCATCTAAGGTGAGATTTTTAAGCCCTTTTCCTCATTTCCTCTTTCATTTTCTCAAGGATTAGAGTTAGAGTTTAGATGAGGATGGTGATTTTAGTCCATATGAGGTATGGGCCGAAATTGTTGACTCAAATAGAGTTAATGAGAGTAGATAAGAGTATCTAAATCTAAGTATAATGAGTTTTGGTGTCTTAGATTGTTGGGCATCATTAATATCCAAAAATCTCATTTATTATGGGTAGTTGGAAGTTTGTGATACCATTAATGGGGATTTAATGGCTTATTAATGCTATTGGAGCTTAAAAGTAATTATTAAACCCAATTGATAGGCTCTAACTCTTATAGAGTGAATGTTAGGCAATTTAGAAGTGGAGATTGATGATCTAAATGCTTGAGTTGGTTATGTTGATGAAATTTAAATTGGTTGATTGTAGTTTTAAGTCTTGGTTACCTATTGGATTGAAAATTTAAGCTTGAAAGCTAGTTAATTGAGGGGTAAACCTTTGATCTCTCAAAGGTTTGAGGTAACCGGGGGACTTTACTTTAAGTAGTTATATGTTAATTGATTAGTGAATGTGAATTGTGAATGTTACATACATGAGATTGCTTTTTATATAAAACTATGTATTAGTTTTAATGAGTATATGAAAATTTAATTGAGCATAATATTATTTTGGCTTAAAATATAAAATGCAAAGTCAAGAGGATTTTTAACTATGAACATGCTTATATTTTTAAAAAATGAATGTGATGATGTGTAAAGGTATTTATGTGTTAATGAAAAGTGAATTTTGAAATAAGTGAGAATAATATTGAGAAGATGATGAGAATGCACACTTAAGTAGCGTATGATCGTGAGCCCAACGTGATTGTTGTGATAATGAGTATATGAAAGCGAAAAAGTGAAAACGAGTGAGTATTGATTATGACATGATCAATAGTGGGAGTTCGCCTAAGGATTAGGAGTAGAGAAAATTTATATGGTATTTAGGTTGCCCTTCAGTGTACGGGAGTATAGCCTTATCCCACTGTTTGTTGAGGGACTGTCCCATAGTCTGTCGAAAGACTGTCCCATAATTTGTTGAGGAACTAGAACCTAGCTATCTCTATCGGTTCAATGAAGAGAATAGCGTAGGGTATGAGACACTCCAGGGATTCAAGAATGGGGGAAGCCATGGTCTGAGAGTGGGTCCTATAATCTTTGGCCAGGTCACACTTCACGATAAGTGAGTTTGAATAGTCCAGTCACATGGACGAAACTCTAATCAGTGTTATAGCCCACGATTTTAGTCTGAGAAAATAAGAAGGATATAAGATTGGTTAATCATTACCTAAGTAAATATATGACGTGTCACAGTGTTAAGTGGTGGCAAGTCGTATGAGTATGGTTCATGTCACATATCTAAAAATATGGTGACAATGCACCTAATTATGAGAGTTAAAGAAGTTATTTAATGATAAACTACAAGATATATGCTAGTATGTCTTACATACTTAATTTCCTTGTGCATATGTATAAAGTATTGAGTGACTAGACTCACCCTTTTCATTTAACATTTTTCAGGCTCTAACTCTGGCGTTGAGAAGAAGAAGACTAAAGAGGCGAGGAATTAGCGTATTCCTATTGTATCCCTTTAGTTTAGATTTAATTGTGTAATAGCATATAAATTGCCTATTCTAGGATGCATGCAACCACACTTGTACTATTTTATTGTTTGAAATATGAGATTTATATTTCGAACCCTTAATCTTTGTGTACATTGACATATATATGTTTATATGGCTAAAATACTAGTACAAGTGTAAAAATAATGATTTGAACATGTTGTGAACAATTTGGGTGAAATGCAATGACAATTTACCTCTCCATCTGCTTTTGGTAAAATGGAATTAAGGAGTGAATTTTTGTTATACTGATGTTTTAGTGCTTGTGACATGTTGTATTGGTAGTCCTAGGTCCATTAGATATGGTTCAAGTGTTAGAAAAAGCTTTTGGCACTTGTTGAGGGTTTTAAACACTCATTTTGTATAAAAGTATTGAAAAGTAGTTAAAATGTGTTTGGATGTTCAACTTCCTAGTATGACTTGTTTTGAAAGTGAAACCTATGCCATTAGCTAGTTCAATACTTTTACACTCATTTTTGTGTAAAAGTATTGAAAAGTGATTAAAATGTATTTGGGTGTTCAACTTTCTAGTATGCCTTATTTTGGAAGTGAAACTTATGCCATTAGTTAGTTCATGTAAAGATATTTTCGTAGACACCTAGATCTCGTCATTCAAATATCATACGAAGAATTGGGCCGCATCAGAATTTCTTGTGATTCTATTGTCAAATGACAGTAGAATCAGTTAAAATTTTGTGCAACACTCCGCGGCGCAACGTGCACAAGCTGCAATACATTACCCTGTATCACAGTACATGTGTTGTTTTTCAAACGTTTTCGACTTCTTTCACTCCTCTAAGGTATCTCATGCTTTCTAAACTTATTTTTACTCTAATATCAAGGATTTTGATTGATTTAAACTTATTGTTATTTAGAAAACTTGGGATCCCTTACTTTTAGATTAAACCTTGGTAATCACTCTTTGAACTAATCCTTTGATTACTATGAGTTTTATTTGTCAATTATGTTAAGTGGAGTAAGAATGTTTCAACTTAGTATCAGAGCCAGGTTTCAATCCTGGGACCTCTGGGTTATGGGCCCACCATGCTTTCGCTGCGCCTTCAAGCATGAAAGTGGCTAAGAGAACTCTCTGCTCAGTCGTATGGTACCAAATATAGCCTCAATTTTATTAAGGTGATAGAGGTTGGAGGTTCGAGTCTAGAGAGATTTCAAAAGACTCTCTGTGAGGGTGGGGTGAGGAATAACTACTATACCATAGTGGGAAAGCTGGCGACCGTCCCATGAGGGGAGGCATGCCCAGCATCAAGTCGAGGCCCAAGGGGTAGCTCCGTGCTGTTACATTTTACATTTATAAGTCAACCTTTACAATAATCTTAATAGTTTAATATTTACAAGTCAGCTTTGCTTATTTACAATTAAGATGTTTAACTTATAAATCTGCAAGCTTTAATTTGTAAATATTAAAGTATTAGTAGTGCAAGAAGTTGACTTGTGTAACACTTTGATTTTTATTTGGAAAATAAATTGAGAAGTTGAGGGTTTTGAATTTAGGATTTGAATTTCATGACAGGGTGAAATTAAGAAATAAACGTGCACTTGAGGTTAATTAAATGTGTAGGCAATTAATTATCATTTTGATTGGGCCAAAAACCCTATAAAATTGTTAATTGGGGTCTAAAATAGGAATTTGGGCTGAATGAGGCCCAAAAAGGTATATTAGATCCATCAAGTGGTTGATTGCTTGCGGACGTGCATAAGACTATGTATGATCGATCATAGATATAACTTAAAAAATGGGGCCATTTGGTTCATGGGAATAGGATTTTGTTTGTATTGATCTCGTGCAAACTAGATTGTTATAAGGTGTCTCTGGTTGCATTTTCATATAGAAACGAGAGAAAGGAGAGAAAATCAAAGAGATCCATTGAAGCTCTTATAGGGCACGATTTTCTAACAACCTAGGATTGTTTTCAAGCTGCACAACTACTTGGGGTGGGTTTCTAGCTTCCTATTCTACATTTCTACATAATTTTCTTTAAATTTGAGAAATTTTTGAGTTAAGGTTTTCCTATAGAAGGCTATAGAACATTTATTTAAGGTTGGAATTCAAATTTGATGATTTTGAATTAAAACCTAAATTTAAATGGTGAAGTTTTGGTTGAATCTAAACTTGCGAGATTAATTTTAGATGTTTAGATGTTTATTTAAGCATAAATAAGTGTTTCTATAGTATTAGAATGTTGATTTGATGCTTGAGGATAAATTTTAATTTTTGGAATATTTTTGGACAAATTTTTTAAGTTCTGTAATGATGAATTATTGATGTTGGGATTGATTTGAGGTTTAATTAGAGCTTACAAATAAAAGAGGATGTTAGAAAGAATTTTTAAAAGGCTTAAAATAAGTACTAACCTTAATTTAGTATTAAGTGTGAGTTAGGTTTAGATTTCCCAACTCCATATTTAGTGTTACTTTGTTGTTACAATATGAAATTAATATGTAGTGTGATATAATAATTGTGTAGATCATGTTGAACAAGAGACTAGAGGAAGTAGTGTTACGAAGGAAAATTTATTATCTAAAATACAAAATAATCATTATTAATATGTGGTGATGTGCCTGTGTTTGTAATTGACTATTTGTTGTTTATTGTTTGGAAAGTCATAATTGTTTGGATATGCATGTATGTATGTATGTAGGTAAGTGTTCAGAATTATTGTCAAGTAAGTTAAAATTGTATATGTATATTACGTTGAGATATCATTGTTTTGAAGCATGAAAACTGTTCGATTATGTTTTTGTTCGGTTATTTAAAACATGCATGGTTTATCAAGATATTTAAAAATATTATTGTCATTGGAGAATTTTTGTTTGGATAATTATTACAATAAGGTAAGTCTTCATTAGACTCAATGGGTGACATGTAGCTTAGTTCAATTCACCTTTAACTGGGTTTGCATGTTTGCATTGTGTGTTATGGGTTTAGCCAACTAAAATTTTTTTTTTCAATGCGGGCAATATTATTATTTTTTTATAAAATTTAATATCAAATCAATAACTTGTAATGACATATCAAAAATTCAAGGGTTTTAATTTCTTTTTCAATAAGTTTGGTCCATGGACCTTTAGTGAGGTTTTCCCTGTTTTTTTGTCAACACATTATTTTCTTATTAAAAAAAATTATACATAACTTTTATAGAAGATAATTTATTATAAAAAAGTCTCATAATTGTCTAGTTGCAAATTTAGCTTGCTATATTGTCAATATGCAAGATTTCAAGTTTAGGAATGTTTTGTAAGTTTTATTGGACTTTTTGGTAATATATTATTTTTTGTAGGATCAAGAGGTAATTTTGTCTGAAAAAAAAGGCACGTTTAAGCATAAACCTTTACACAATGTGGATGGGATATAAGTTATTAAAAATAATGAGAGAGACAAGATTGGAGCCGGGTCTTGTGACCTAGCTAGCAGGCTAGTTAAAAAGTAGCATATTGTAACCCTAAAAGTATTCCCCACCGCTCAACATTGAAATGACAAGTGATGAGATGTACATGAGGATGAGGCTTTGAAGCCGCGATCATTCGTGTTCCACCCACTCCCCCCCCCCCCCTCTCTCTGTCACGCATATCTCTTCAACCTTATCCCTTTCATCTTCTCAATTCTTCTTCTCTCTCTGACCACACTAGCTTCTGTGTCTATAAATTTCAAAACCCTAATTTGAAAACAAACTAAGCACCAAACACTTGATTCGCTTCCTCCGCAAAACTCTGATTTTCCAACACACCCCCTCCAACGTGGCGTCTCACCATTGGATAGACCGGTCAATGAGGAGGAAATTAATTCAAAGGGATCAATATTGCGTTCAACAATTTTGTGCTCGATCACGACCGATATTGAACTAAAAAGCTAAGCCAGAAACGTCGTGGGAACATCATGACTATAACCTATTAGGGCCACACGAGGTTGCACTTCCAACTTTCAAGCTCTATCTTTTTTAATTTTTTTGAAATTATTTTGGAACTTATTTATATATGGATATTGTTAATGAGGGTTTGGTTTGGTTTGGTGTGGTGGTGTGTAAATTTTTGAGGTTGAAAAATAAAGTTGACTTACCATGCACGTAAAGTAGAGAGAAGAGAGAAGGAGGAGGAGGAAGAAGAAGAAGAAGAAGGAGTATTGTCGTTGAACTGGGGGGCATAAAGCAACCTCTTTGTATTTCTATCCTTGCTTCCACGGCCAACCACAGTGCTAAATTCCACCTTCACACACACACACGCACATCTAACCTTGGCTTTTTTATTCTTCTCCACTCTCTTTCACTTGCAACTTAAACATGTATCAACCTTCTCATAAATGAATCCACATCCTGCTATTTTAAGCAGTACTACTATTAGTTATATATGTGTGTGTTAACACTATTAATTACTATTTTTACTTTTTAAAAAAAATTGTGTATGCACGTACTCCTCTCATTTCTAATTACAGGACAAAGTTTTCAAGCTATTAGTATTTGGTCCTAAATATCAGCCAAAAATATAATAGTTAAATTTTCCTAATATTGCCCCTCCTAATAAATTGTACGAAGTTGTAATTCCTAGATAAATTTTATTGTGTGATTATTAATTTTAGTGAATTAAGGGAAAAATTAGAAATTCGAGTATTTTTGTACAATTTTAAAAATATCAACAACCATTTTTTTTAATAACTATAAAGTTGGTTAATTTTTCCCTGTAAATAATAACCAAAACTAGCTAGTATAAATAAGAAATGAGAAGTTATAAAAAATTAGTTAAACTGATTTCTTGCGCATATAAAAGTATAACTACATTTAATTATATGCAATGAAAGAACTGATATGGCAATAGAGAAGGGGCAGGAGAAGGACAGAGACTAGCAATAATCCCATCAATGTCGTTGGATACGTGTGTGAGATTTAAGAATGAATACGTACGTAGTTGTGAGTATGTCCCAGGTTGTATGGTGTGAGAGAGTGAGAGATCACGTGGCACAGGTCAAAAAAATGAATCTGCCTCTGCCACGGCTGCAGAGGGATCAATATCATTCACATTCACTTTCTTATGGGGAGATTTAAAATAATAATAATAATGATGTAACGTACAATCCAGCTTCTGCCTCACGTGCCCTTCCGGTCAAATGCACGTGCCTCGACCCTGCTTTAATTTCCCTTCACGGGTTTAGATCGGTTTCGTACTTCGAAACCAAACTCGCTCCGTCATGTAGAAGGCAATGCCGTGCTGTGCTTTGATTTACGTACCACCAGGCACCATGGCATGATTCAGTGGACTTGCCACGCTAAGGAGCCGTGTTCCTCTTTTTTTTTTTTTCTCGTTGACCTCATTTTGACCGCTGCTCTCTCCCCTCCCTCCAGCTAAGATTTTTCATTTTTCCTTTTATTTCTCTTGTTATGTATTCACCATCCACTTATGTTGTCATGTGTTTAGATTAACACAGATTTAAAATTAAATCTGGATTTGAACTAAAATTTTTCATTTGAATATATAAATATTTATGAATTTAAATTTGATTTAAATCTTTGTCAAGAAAAATTGATTCAAATCCAAATATATATTTTTTATAACTCATTTGCAAATTTAAGTTGCTCCTATATCTTATTTATTTAAAATTTTAATCACTCTTCGTATTGAATCTCAACTCAACTCTCTTGATTATTTAAAATTTTTAAAACTATATATATTTAAAAGATATTTGAAATATATAAATTTGAAATGTGATATTTTATATGTAAAATCCAAATCCAAATTCATTCATTCATCTAAACACTATCTAAAATGTTTATTTGGATGGGATAGAAATATGCATGAACAAAATAGCGGATCCCATATGCACAAGATAGGACCAAATTATTTTACTCCATTTGATCCAAATTGTAAGATGCCTCTGACCATATTCCATATATAAATAAAAGTAATTATTTCTTTATTTTCATGAAAAAGGACATGTCTTTTCATTTTTGTCCTTAACTTATTTATTAATAATCATGGTGGCATTGTCTAATACAGGGATAAATTAAAAAAAATAGAAATATCATGCATTTTTTAAACCAAATTTAGCTGAGAAAAATGATTTACAATTTAAACAGGAAGAAATATAGAAAGTGAAACTTAGATGATGTTTGTTCACGAGTTCTCTTGTTGAACGATTATTATTATTATTAGAGCTATAAAGTTATTTATGTTTATGGGTGAAAAGGACCCTAAAGATATAAGTGTCGTATTATTGGTGCGAGTATTTAAGGTCAAAGTAAAGAAAAGAGAAGAGACTTAAGAGCAAAGTGAGGAGGGTTACATAGAAATGCAATGAAAAAGGATCACGTGAGGAAGTGGGGGAGGGGACAGCAGTTACGAGAGGAGTGGGATTTGGCAAAAGCGTGAAGCAACATCCTCTGCATTCCTCATTTACTATTATCATTATCATTATTATTATTTGTTGGTTCAAAATTCTCGTCATACATAATATTTAAAAATGTTATAGCTTATAGGCATTGATATTTGAATTGAACAGTAGTGAGAAGTTCAGCGTACGGACTCAGTAATGACATGGTGTAAGTTGTCACGCTTGTACGTCTACTTCATCATCACCTCTCTCTTGATCTCCTCAAATATCCCACCATCCTTATCCTCCCTTTTCCTTGCGTTTTGTCTTACCAACTAATTAACCTTTTCACTACTCTTTAAAACAAATTTATCAACTTTGTTTTGGTTTTAGGTAGATATTTTATAGTACGACTCGTAAATGTTAGTACTAAATTTACCTTTTTATAATTTAGTACATATAGCTCCCTAGTATTTGATTTTTGCCTTTCATGTATGTTTCTGATTTGTGTTTTTTTATAATAAAAAAAATTATGAGCCTAATCATGCAAATTTATTAATAAAATTATCGAAGGTCTTGTAACCTAAACAATTAACGATTTTTTACATTTGATATTTAAATAAGTAAATTATTTTATAAATTTTAAATTCAATAACACCACGAACTCTGCACTAGTTTATTATATAATTTATTCTTTTAACTTTTAAAAATGATATAATATAGCCCTTATCGTTAATAAAAGTTAATTTTTATATATAATTGATTGTTTTATGTAATTTTTGAGATCATTTTATGATCATTTAACGATCAATCAAAGTTAATTTTTATTAATAACAATGATCAAATTACATTATCTTTAAAATTGAAAGAATAATTTACACAATAGTTCAGAGCCTATGGTACTATTAAACTTAAAATTTATGAATAATTTACTCATTTATTCATTTTATGAGATATTTATATGAACTGAATTCTTATCAACTTGATTTGTCTTTGTTAACTAGCTATAATGTGGCCAAACTTTTAGTAACATTTTGATAAAATTGTTGCCAAACTTTCGATAATCTATCTTGCACTATTTTAATATTTCCAACAAATGCGGCGGCGGCGGCCTAAATTAAGAGGATTTAATTTATTATCAAAAAAGTCGACTCAATTAATCAAATCCAATGTTCAAACAACATAAAGATTACGAAAAATGACTGAAACTACAAGGATTAAAAGATAATTTCAAGATAAATCAATGTTTTGCATGTTAAACGTGGATGTTAAGTAGTGCGCACGACCTGAAGATACGTACATATATGGAGGAGGTTTAATTCAATTTGGTGCCTGATCACAAAAAGATTTGGATGACTGAATTATAAGGCCAGAAATGGTGCGGGTCAGATTATGCTTATCAAGTATGGCACCCTTCGTGTTGTCCAAATACAGTCCATTTATAATATGGTTGGCTTAATTATCCCTATCCCTTCTGCCTCTCCTCTATCTCACATGATCCACACTCTCATCAATTTCTCTTCTTTCAAGTTTTTTCCCTCTCACCGAAAGCTATCTCCACGATCCAATATGTGTTTATCACTCTTATTTTATTACGTAGATATTTTTTTAAAAAAATTATTTCTTTTTCTCAGGCGATGGCGTAAAAGTTAGTACTGAGTATGAAGTATATCTATAAAGAAAAAAACGAGAGGTAGAGAAATAAAGATATGAGATTGCGTCGTTGTGGTTGACTTGTAGACTACTCTGCGTAGCCCTAAAACTGCTTGCAAGGAGTGGAGTCAGCGTCCATTTTTAAATTGTCCTCTCTGTTATTCTAATACCTTCCCTAATACGTATACCCAACAAGCAAGTGCTATTGAGAATTGTATGTGAATGAGAGAGAGAGTGTGTGTGTACTGTATAGCCTCCAAAGTCATAGTAAATTTCAGTTGTACGTAGAAATTAATTAGTTTTTAGTTTCGCGTAATGAAAATTTTAGTTTGACCTTTCAAGTTTATCTCAAATTCTAATAATGACATTATAAGGACTAGTTTGGTATGGTTTTGAAGTTTTAGGAATTTAGTTGATAAAGATTAAATTTTAAAAGCTAGATTGATAATTGTGATATATTTAAATGAATGGGAGTTTTATTATCCGACAAATTTTTTATTTGGACATTGACGATGTTTTTTCCACTTGGGCATTTGCTTCGAAATCCTAAGCAGCACCTGATTCGTGCCTTTGGTAGTGGTAAAATACTAAAATGCGTAAATGAAAAATAAAGAAAAAATAAGAGAAGGGAAAGAGGCGTGGAGGGAAAATGTGTTGCGTGGCAGGGGAGAAAGGTGACAAGTGTGAAGGAGAAGAGAGGGACGTGGCGGACTCATGTGAGGGAGGAGGGAATAACAACCAACTCATTAGTTGTCATCTAACTTGCCAACAATTGTGGGTTCCATTCCCGTGATCTCCTTATCCTAATTTATAAAACAATTTTAAAAATTATTTGATATTTTAAAATATGAAATAATTTTATAAAAAATAAATTTATTAATTATATTTTTTTAACATTACTCTTCTCATTATATTATCTTTTTAATATTTTTTATGAATAAAATTTTTAAAATTTTATATTTTTATTTTCCAACATTAAAATTGTAAAATATATTTAATAAATTTTATCTCCATATATTAATATTTTTTTATAAATTGAGAGGGATGGAATATCAAATTTCTCCCACTTGTTATTACCTTTTGTGTATAAACAAGTTTTTTTTTTATAAGTTTAGTTTTTTAGTTGCTCCTTCTGTTTAAAAAAATAAGGCATTTTTAATCAAATTTTATTTACAATAAAGTATTTACTTGTATTCAAATTAACTTTATATTTTCACATTTATCTCTATTTAATACGGTATTTTATTATAAAATAAATATAAAGTATTTATTTAACATAAACACTTTTTAAAAAAAGATAATAATTATATTTTAAAAAATTTAAAATATTTAATATTGTTTAACATTTAATACTTTAAAAAATATTTTATATTTTTAAATGAGGTAGTAAATAAAAACTTTTAATTACTTAAAATAGTTATATTAATAGTCCAAAAAAAAGTTATGAAATTCATATATAGAGTTGGGAAAAACAAAAAGTTGCTCCCCCTCGTGGATCACATATTGCCATCTTTTACGTGGCAATATAAAACATTTGATATTCAACTGGACGATTCTCCTTCACTCCATGTTACCTAATTCAATCAATGAAACGAGAAAGCCATGACGTGGAGCACGACGGCTTCGTTTTGCTTTTGCGTTTACCTCTGTCAGCTGTCGTCCACCACAACAGGTCGCCTTTTCGGATCACATTTCGTGCTCATGACTGTGCGTTTGCGTGTGAGCGCGCATGCATGCCGCCACGTGTCACCAACCCTGCTCAGCTACTGTTGCAGTAAAGGCTTGGGTGCATCCTTCTCATCGATGCACGTACGGTTTCATATACGGTGTATAACCTACGCTTACACTTGTACAAATTGCATACTTCCTAGCCTCACAAGTACGTACATTCCCATCACCTTCAACTAACTCAAATATATATTTAATTCATTGTTAAGTTACAATACAGTTTTTTAAATAATATTTTAAAAATATTTTTGTAATTACATTTTATAAAAGAAAAAAATAATGTTACAACATTTTAAATTTGTTATATTGAGATATATTTAAAATTTTACATATTTATATTCTTTATATTTTTTCCGTATTTGTTTTGACAAAGTTAATAAAAATACTTATGAAGATAATTAAATAATACCATGTATTATTAGCTCCGTACAATACTGGATTTAATCAAGGTTGTGAATTATGACGTAAGTGTTCGGTCATCAGCCTCCGTTTTCCGTTTTTTGGTGGATCATCCTCCATGCCAGTACAGATGTGCTTTGCTTGCCAGAGATCTCACATGTACTATTTGAGATCAGTCCTGATTCATTGTACGTATATCATGATGTAATATTCATTAATTTTTTCGCAATATCCATCGACCCGTCTGAACTTCAAATTGCAATAATGTCCTTACTTATTAAAGTTGGTTTATATATAATCAATTATATTTTTCTGATTTTTTTAAAAAGCAAAGAAAGTTAATACAGACCTATTGGCATAGTTATAGGTTGAAATTAAGTATTATTCTATTATAAGTAATTCTTTATAGACACCGCATTTATTTTGCAGATCTAATACTATCCGTTCAGTGTTATAAAATATTTTTTTAAAAAATATCATATTAAAAATAGAAAATATTGTGTAATTCTCAAGGTACAATTAATAAGATTTTTCAAAAATACCTTTAATACATTAAAGGTATAATTAATAAGATTTTTTAACTAAAATACCTTATTAAAAATAAACACCGAAAAAGTATGTAATTCTAATTAAAGACAATTTAACTAGCTTCTCGGTGATGTAATTTGGTTAAAAGGAGGGAACAATATTTGTGTGTGTTAATGTGTGCTGTGTATTGGCCGCCATAGATGCATGTATACGTATAACGTGTTAATCATAATAATTAAGTTGAAGTACGTAAGAAAATAAAAGGAGTTATTGGTGACACATTAGTCTAATACTTCTCCCAGTTATTATTATATGACACTTTTAATTATTTGATGCATATTAAAAAAATTAATTTTTTATATAATAAAAAAGTGAAATATATTTTTATTTTTATCCTTGACTTTAAATAATAATATAATTATATTAAATTCCTTCACACTAATGAAGGATAGGTAAAATTAAAAAATAATTTAATTATTATAAAGTATTTTATATCTTAAATTAAAAATTATTTTTAAAAAGTGTCTTATAAATTGAATTGAAGGAAATAATTGTGATTCATGAATAAATATTCGTAACATTCGACCGACCCAACAAAAAATTGTGCAATGAGCTATATGGAGGAAAAGTGTGAAATATGAGTAGTTGGTTTTGTAGAAGGCTGGGAATGTTAATAAGACTTGACTTGGTAACAACAAAGTGGCTGTTTATTGTCACCAGAATGAGCCAAGCAGCCTTGTAGAGAGCACAACATAATGTTCTTATTTATTGAGGATGTTAATTTTGATCTTATTTATAAAATATTTTACTATTTTTATGTTCTTGTTTAATTTTTTTTATTAAATGCTAGGAAAGCTTATTAAAAATAATTATCTCTGTCTTTATTTGGGAACATGGTAGGAAATTATTAAATTTTAAGATATAATTAATAAAATTTAAAATTTTTCTCAAGTTCAATAAAATATGTTGGAAATAATTTACAAATAGGGCCAAATAAAATATATGTGTTGATGGAAGAATTAAGAAGCAACCGAAGACTTGTCCTCGAGGCAACTCATTAAAGCCTCATTAATTTGTGATTTTTAAGTTTCCCATCCCTAATTTTCCTATTAAGTGAAGCATTTAAATGAGCCAACCACTTTTATTTCATCCCACTCCATCTAGTTACATTTAATACTCGAATTAATACCCCTAGTTTATACTATTTGCCAATCCCTATTTTATTTAAATTCGAGTGTTATCATCTTCAAATGAAATGCTATTTGCCGAGCATGGTTCTTTTTATACTCTAATCACTTTTATTCGTGTAATATTTGGAAAATACTTCCTCCAACCTTAATTAAATACAATGCTTCATTCACATCTCAATATACAACGCTTTCTACTCAAACAATTAATGAAAGTGTATTGAATTAAGTCAGATATTATATTCATTCCACTTAAAAGTATGATTAGAAAGATGTAAAAATTTTAAAAAGATTAAGATTCTAATCAATCAATGTTTTTAGAAACATATATTCATAAACAATGACTAATATTGTGATATGAGTGAAGTACATAGTTGCCAAAATCACATAGATCAAAGAAGTGACTTGCGTTTAATTTTTTTTTTTTTTTTCGGTTTGTTAAAGTTACTCCTATGTATTTGCAATGAACTGAAATATAAAATATTGTTAACTAATTTATGTTTTTAAAAAGTTAGTTAAAATTTTTATTTTATAAAATTACACAAACTCCCACACACATAGATACATATAAATTATACTCAATATTCTATATTTTAAATCAATCAAGGCTTATAAAAAATGTCATATATTGTAGCCGGGGAAGTAAATGTTTCTCTCCATTTTTTATGGTAAAATCATTTTATTAGGAGTTGGGAGAAAATCATTAAATAGGGGTATAAATGTCAACAATTTTTTCAAAACATTTTAAGATTTTACTCCCTTCAGTCTATAATATAAACAATTTAATAAGTACATGTATTTTTTTTTCATTTTAGACCTTGTACTTATTAATTTGTACAAATGCATCTCATTCATCATAGAGTGTATTGATAATTAAAACTAGAGATAACAAAAGAAAACAACATATATTTGTATGAAAATGAAAACTTTATTGGTATCTGAATTTTTTTCAAAAATGATTTATATGTTGAACTAGAGGGAGTAATTAAATAAGATAGTACTTTCTTCGTCTTGGTTTATAAGATTTTTTGTTTTGTAAAGTTACACACGTCAATAAAATTTATTAAATAAACTTTATCATCTTATAATACAATATAAGTTTTTAAAAATAGTCTTTATTTAATTAATATTTCATCTGTTTAAAAATGTAAGACATTTTTAATCGAATTCATCTCAATAAAGTAGTTACCTACTTTTAAACTAACCATATCTTTTCATATTTACCACTATTAAACACCCTACAATAAATATAAAGTCACTATCAATAGAAATGCTTATGAAAAAAAGCAATGATTACATCTCAAAAATTTAAAAATGTCTTACATTTTTTAACATTCAACTTCTCAAAACATACTTTATATTTTTGAATGGAGGGAGTATAATATTGTTTGTGAAACTGATATAAATAGATAAAATATAATAAAAAGAGGAGAACAATATTAAAATAAGTATATAATTAATGAAGCTTTAATTTAGTTAAAATGTTTTATATTTTTTGACATTAAATTACCTTCGAATATATTTTATAAATTGGGACTGTGTGAGGATTATAAAAAGGCCAGTGACTTGGAAAAACAGGGGCGACTCTATGGAAGGTATTAAATACGTTCCTTCCAAATAACTGCTAGTATCGCAACAAGCGCAGCCAACCTATTGTCCTAGTCAATCAAAGCAGCGAATAAATTATTATTATTATTATTATTTACACAAGAATAAATTAAATTTCTTAACCTGTAGCACATTACCGCAAAACAAAATAATTTTCTTTTTCTTTTTCTTTTTTCTTTCTTTTAGGTAGGATTTAGTCCTTTTTATTTAAAAATATAAGGCTTTTAAAGTAAGATGTTAAAAAATATATGATATTTTAAACCTTTTAAAGTGAAATTAATAAGCTTTTTTTAAAAATATCTTTAATTAGGGAGGATAATTAATAAAGTTTTTAAATTAAAATATCATATTAAATAAGGATAAACATGAAAATAATATTTAATTTTAAATATAATTAACTAATTTATTGATGAATATAATTCGATTAAAAATGTCTTGTAATAGCAAACGAAGGGAGCAGTAGATTTGTTATTAGATTTTAAGAATGTAATGTTTTAGTTTTAAGAAATTCCTGAATTCCATTAACAGAATAGTGAATATTTCAAATATTAAAATAATAATAATATCTTTAAACATGATACTTCCTCTATTATAGAATATAAGGTATTTTTTGAAGAGTTAGATGTTAAAAAATATAAAGTATTTTCAATTTTTTGAGGTGTAATCATTGCCTTTTTTTAAAAGTGCCCCTACTGATAATAACTTTATATTTATTGTAAGGTGTTTAATAAAAGTAAATATAGAAAGATAGGGTTAGTTAAAAAGTAGATAACTATTTTATTGAGGGTGAGATTCGATTAAAAATGCCTTACATTTTTTAATGAAGGGAGTAATAATTTTATCCTCAAAAATTATAATTTTAAAATTTTAAATCAATGACTATAAACTTTTTAAATAAAATAACTCTGCTTAATATGAGATTCGCTGATACCCCCAAGTTTGGATAAGTTGAGATAATATTCTCTGGTATCATCATTGTAGTTTGTCGTGTACAACTAAATTTATGTTCATGAATATTTAGTCAAAATTTTCTAATAGCTGTTCTTTATGGTCTATAATGCATGCACTTATAGCTTTAAGCATTGTCCAAAATAATCAATTATTAAAATAGCACGTTTCCTTTATTTTTTATATGATAATGAGGAGATCTTAAATTGTAATCATCTTTGATAAAACAACTATAATAATAATAATAACAACAACCTAAAAATGGATCCTTTGAATTTGAGCGCACGAGCATATCTAGTGCATGAGCATATCTAGGAGTATCTTTTACCCGCCGGATTCAATTGAATTTAGAGTTCTTCAAAGTCAGAGGACTCATCTCTTGAATTACAAGATTTATAAATATATATAATATAATAAAAAATATTGTTATAAAAAAACTTGGAAGAATGCTTTCAAAACAGTTCATATGCAAAAGCTTCAATAAAAGGGATCAGAACCTATCCTAGTTCCAAAATCCTGGTGATGAGCCTGGTTCAAATCATCACCGTTCATTTTTTCCCCCATTCAATCCAAGGGCTACTGCTCCTGCCTGTTCCTTTCTTGATAGCGACATATCTGAAAAAATTAGGCAGTGGAGACAACATTTTGCAGGTGTCAAATCTTAATTATTTTTTTAAAAATAATTATAATTTTCAAAATTCATTTTAATATTTCGGCCTTGAACTTGAGTCAGTTAGCGACTCAATTTTAACTAGGTCAAGATTATAATTAATTTTTCCCCTTATTTTTTAATTTCCCAAATTTACTTCCTCTTAAATTTATTTTAATTATTAATCTGATCCTTCAAATTAAATTTTAATTATTTTAATTTTTTAAATTTATCTCAAATATTAATTTGTTCTTTATTTTTTAAAGAGGGGTAACGATAATATTATTAAAATCGGTTGACATGGATTAGAAAACATTAATGATAATTATATAAAATAATAAACAAAGTGTAATTAAATAAGTAAAAAAAATACAGAAACTTTAAGATACAGACAAACAAAACACAGCATAAAATATTGGATTGATAAAAATTAAATCAATTTAAAAGCTAATTTAATTTTATTTAATTATATATACATATCAACACATTAATATAATTATTGACTAACTTATTATGAGGTGTAAATTAATTAAAATGACTTAATTAAAACTCAGTCGCCAACTGAGTCAAGTTCAAGGCCTTGCTTTTTAAAAATAATAAAGATTTGATGCCTGCAAAATGCTGTCTCCACTCCCTATTTTTTTTAGACGTGTCGCTGTCAAGAAAGAGGCAGGCAGAGCTATAGCCGTTGGATTCAACTTGGAAAAATAAACGGTGATGATTTGCAACAGGATTTTGGAACCAGGAAAAGTTTCGATCCCTCAATAAAGACGTTGACATAGTTTGTTTTTTTGATGTAGTGGTGTGGAAATTCGTAATCTGTTAAATAGTAAAATGATTTCAATGCGATGTATTTTGCGGTGACCTTAAAAAGAAATACTGTCATTTATCCATAAGTTAAAAAAAAAAACAAACAAATTGAGACCGTGTTGTTACGGGAGAATTTGGTAAATTATAAATGGAGAAAATGTGTATACCAATTGTGATCAATCAGCCTCGAGCAATGAATAATTGACTAATTGTGATTACGCGTGTAAGTAGTCTTGAAAAAATTTAATTAAAGTTGATGATTATTACATTGAACTTGTTAGATATATGATTGAATAAAACATGATGCAGAACAAACTCGATTCCTCGTGCATTGCATCGATTAACAGGAATTTACAATAAAACCAACATGGATTGATGTGAATTACGAGAAAATAATGTACATGACAATCATAAATTATGAAAAAATATGGTATAACAATCTTGTTGATGATGATGTGCTCAAGTGTTAAAAGAGCCTGAAGAAGTGAAGATAATATTACATATATGATAAAATTTTAAAAAACTTTTAAATCAAATCACATGAATTAAGAAAAATAGTTAAAATTAATTATTGTTCTTGATTTTATGAAAATTTGTCATGATATTCCAAAATTATATCTATTACAAAGTTTTTAAGTTCTATTCCAAAGTTACACACACTACTTCTAAATATGAGTAAGATGGTTATGATAATGAATGCCATATTTGAAAAAGAAAATCAATAAATAAATGCTTTGTAAATTTCGTAAACGTCTTATGTATGATCATGGAAAACTCCCTAATAAAATTCTTTTAAGTAGGATTGGAAGTATAGTGATTTTGAAGATGATGAACATGTTAGAAGCAGTGACAAATTAGACAATAATCAAAATAAAATTGATTTTTTATGACTCGCATGGGTTCACATGAGTTAAATGCAAAGAAAAATGCATTAAGTTAAATGAAATTGCAGCGTACAATTTCAATGAGTGAGTACAATTTATGGCTCCTAGGTCTCAAAATTAGCCTAAATTAGATAATTCTTTTTTAATAAATTCAAAAATTTAGGTGAATTTGATCTTGAAGATTCTCTATAATTAAAGTATATCTCTAGATTCTACATGAATGTATTGGAATGAAATGTGACAAAATAAATGCATTGACTTGAATTATGACATAAAAAAAAGCATGTATTGACGTTAATTACGACAAAGCGTAATGTAACGGATGAACTAAATATTTGAAGAATGAAATATGATAAAATGGGCAAAGATTGACTTGAATTATGACAAAAAGTGCATGTATTATTGACGTTGATCATGACAAAACATGGTGTAACGGATGAGTTAAATATTCAAAAAAAGAAATTCTTATTATTTAGTAATTAAGTTGACACTAGTTAGTTTAGTTATAAGATTGTTTGCTTAGTAAATAAAAAACATTTTAGAGTCATTGTTAACACGAAGGATCTACATGAATTATAGCAAATTAAAACATGCATGGACTTGCATCAAGTAGGATAAAAACTAAAAAGTGTAGGGATTGACGAGGATTATGAGAAAGCATGGAATTACAAACGAGCCTAATATTAAAAAAAAAAAAACAATTGTTACCATTTAAGATTTTGGGGGAAGAAATGAGACAAATTAATTTGCAAAAAGATTGGTTACATAGTAAGGAATGACATATTGACAGGTTGGCTTAATTATGCTATTTTTAATGTTATGATTATGTAAAACATCATGCAAACTTGTTTGAAGAAAAAAAATGTAATGATTCAATTCTCAAGTTCTCAAGTAAGTATAAATTGTAATGTCGTGTTCAAGTTTTTTTTTTTTTTTTGAAAGAATTAAACTTGATAACCTTAACGCTAAACATGTCAGAATCATTGTTGACACGAGTGAATTAGCATGAATTCAAACAAAATATACACGCACGACAAGAATTATGACAAAATATGCATGGATTGATGTTAATTTGGACTAGAATTGTGTAATAGTCTTACAGATGTATTAGTTATTTGACGTAATTTTTTTAATTAATTAAGAAAGATAGAACAAATTAAATTGAAAACAATATTAATTATTGGAGAGTAGCATATAAAATATTAAGGGTCTGATTTGCACTAATTTTATGATTGTGTAACTAATTAAAACTTGATCTTTGTACATTACACAAAAATTAACAAATTAGTGGTATCATTCATAATTTCTCCCATAGAATATTTTGTAAATATCTTATGGGTTGAAATTAATATTGATACTCACGATTTTTTTTGAATTACAGTTGAGAACAAGAATTAACAAAATTTATAAAAATAATTAAATAGGAGTCTTGTTATTATCATACACTACCTTTAAATAAAAAAAATGAGGATTAATTAAATGATAAATATTCTCCTACTTTGTTCTGAGCAAATTTAATCAGAAAATAAGTACAAAAATTTACCTTTCTAAATATAAAATTTACAGATGAGATTGAATAATATTATTCGTATAGAAATAAAATTTTATTGATATTTACGATTTAAAAGCAAACGAAAGAAATTTAAAAAATCTGATTGTCTCACACACTTTCTTTTCTAATGACACAGAACAAAACGGTGGGTTAGCTGATAAGAATTTTTCATTGTCCACCCCCGAGTTCAGACTTTATTCTTGCCTTTTGAGTAAAAGCAATTTTCTCGAAGTTCGTTTTCCAAAAGGGTGAAAAAGAAATGCTTACTGAACAATAATCAATGCCGCGTCTAAATTTTAAAGCCTAAAGAGGGAAAACAAAGAAAATAAATAAATAAAAATTAGGATTTTCGGAGTAAAACGAAGTAACAAATCAGTGTAACTGAACCATCCGTTTGACCGTTGGGAGTTGCAGGAAGTGCCTGGAATGGAAACACACCACGCGCCATCCGATAACCGCGTTACGTGGTCATTAACCTGAGAGAGATGAAGAAAAATGGTTCACAACAAACTCACATTTAGTTTCAATTGTTAGGTCACTCGGTCAACGCCGTTTCACTCCTCAAAACGACATCAACCACTCCGCTCGGGTTAGTTTTGTAAATCAACAAAACGACTTCCTTTTAACCCTGTCTCTCTGTCGTTGCTGTATATATACTTCTCACTCTCCTTTTATCTTCTATTAATCTCTCACAAGAGAGTGAGACAAGATAGGGATAGAGGAGTTTCTAGGGATTATGAGAACCAGGAGGGGGCTTTGTTATCCTCGAGTGGCTCCTCTGAGGATGCGTTCCGATGAGGAACAACAATCGGTTTTTGTTAGCAGAAAAAGATTGAAGAAGTCACCAGAAAACGTGGTGGCTGGTGGAGGAGGATGCGATTTTTTTGAGTCTCTGCCCGATGACCTTGTGCTTTCCATCCTCTCCAAACTCAGCTCTACGGCGACGTGCCCCTCCGATTTCGTCAGTGTTTTGGTCACGTGCGTGTCTCTATGGATTTCAGAATTGTTGTTTTGATCCTGATTCTGCTGGGTTGGCGTCTCACATGTTTGATTTTTTGGGTTCAGGTGTAAGAGATTCCATGGTTTAAGCCTCCAATCTCAGGTTTTATCCAGAGTTTCGCCGAAAGGATTGGCTGTTAAAGCCAAAAGCTGGTCCGACTCGGCTCACCGGTTTCTGAAACAGTGTGCCGATGCCGGAAATGTTGAGGCCTGTTATATCCTGGGCATGGTTAGTATTTTTTTTTTGGGAAAAAAATCGTCTTTGAAATATGTTGTTTATTTTTTCAATCCGGTAATTGTGAATAAGGTGGTTGAATTGGGGGGTTTTTTTGTCTGTACAGATTCGATTCTACTGTTTAGAGAACAGAGGAAGTGGAGCGTCGCTGATGGCCAAGGCGGCGATTAACTCCCACGCTCAGGCTCTGTATTCCCTGGCCGTTGTCCAGTTCAACGGCAGCGGCGGGACGAAGAATGATAAAGACCTCAGAGCCGGTGTGGCTCTCTGTGCACGCGCCGCCTTCCTGGGCCATATCGACGCTCTGCGTGAACTCGGCCACTGCCTGCAAGACGGATATGGGGTTCGGCAAAACATCGCCGAGGGACGGCGATTTCTCGTGCAAGCTAATGCGAGAGAGCTCGCCGCCGTTTTGTCATCTCCGGCGGCGGCTAACTCTGGCATCCCTATGCTCACCTGGAACCGCCACCCTGTCCCGCACCCGCATCCTCATCCGTTTCTCCGGCAACTAACCGGGTCAGGCTGCCCGCTTCTCAGCGATTTTGGATGCAACGTGCCCGCGCCGGAGTCCCACCCCGCCAACCGGTTCATGACAGAGTGGTTCAGAGAGCGGGGCGGGTCGCCGGGTTCGGGCCTTCGGTTATGCTCACACGTGGGTTGTGGCCGGCCAGAAACGAGGAAGCATGAATTTCGTAGGTGTTCGGTGTGTGGGACGGTGAATTACTGCTCTCGCGCTTGTCAGGCGCTGGATTGGAAGTTCCGGCACAAGGCTGAGTGCGTGCCATTGGAAAGATGGGCTGATGAGGATGGCGACGATGCCGCCGGCGAACAGGTTGACGGCGGTCTAAACGGAGACGGCTTGATGGCCGTCGATAGTTAAAGAGAGGCTGTAGAATAGTTTCGGCGACGACGGTAATGGAAGTGATGACGGCATCGTTTTGCAGGATTTGGAGCCATTTTTTTTTAGGTGCGGATTATGGTAATTATATGGTGATTAATCATTTTTATTATGGTCGGTCCTCAAACGGCACCGTTTTTACTTCCTCACCTTTTCTTGTATAGGTTAGATGGTCCCTGAAAACAAAAAACAGCTCTTATTGCTCATGTTTTACCTTTTTTGTACAATACAGCAACTGTCAGTCTTAAATGTAGTTAATTAAGATTACAAATTTTGTCAATTCTTGTTCTTTTTCTACGACCAAGCCGAAGTTCGGGTTGCATTTTAATTTTCGACTTGGACCTATCAATCATCAAGAAGTTATATTAGAATAATAAATAAAATCTGGATATATTTTTCAAAAATAAATAAAATCCATTATATTCATCAAAAAATATGAATAGATTAGTGTATGGTAAATAACTAAATAAATCTAGCGCGTATCTCTGCATCTCATGATGCCGGGTTGCCTCAATTGGACAATTGCTTGGAAGACAACCTGAGGATCCAATTCAATGTCTTAGGAATATTATTTAACAACGCAATAACAAAAAAGGAAAAAAGATTGTAAATTCATGACTGGTTGAGGAATTGATTAATTTTAATATCGGAAATGAAGATGAAATAAATGCAAGTCACAGTGAACCACTCAGGTGGAATTATTTCTTGGCATGCGACTCCATTTTGAATCATAAATGATAGTGATATCGTCATATGCGATTACTTCAGTTTAACGTTTTTCTCTTTTCGGGGGCTAGATTTGGATTTATTTTTGCAGATTATATTATAGAATTTCATTCATTTTCTAAAAGTGATGAGAAAAAGGTTGGAAAAAGAAGGATGAGGGAAAAAAAAATGTAGACTTTGAATCCGGATTCACCAGAAACAAATATGGTGAGTGAGAGGCAATATTAGTACCTGGCTCTGACACTAATTATTATCTGTTTCCTCTTTTTTTGGTCCATCTGAAACCTGCTTCCAACTTTTGCACTGCTTTTTTGTGGTCAAAAAGCATCAGAAATTCATCCCCCCCCCCCCAAACAAAAAAAAGCATCATAAATATATTAAAGATTGACCTGTAAGGGACCATAGCCAATAACAAAAATAAAGTAAAAGGAAAAAAATTAGTGGGAGAGACCAGCAATTTGCAAATTGCAAGTGGAATGTGGATGTGTGACACAGATATCCAATGCCTTAATCCTAAATACAAAATAAAAAATAAAAAATAAAAAATAGAAACCATGCCTGGATTTGATACACAAAGGAAAAATAAAATATTCCTATTATTTCTATATTGTCATGTAAAGTCCACAAAATGAATTTTTGTAATAATTGTATATTTGTGTTCTCTAATCCATGAAAAAACGGTCCTGAAATTTTTTGAATTTGGATCCACCCAGCCTAAAATATTTTATTACAAAAACACAGAATTAATTATTATTTTTAGCATGTATGAAAAAAATATTATTTTTAGTAGAAAATTGAAAGTCAGAGAGGGGAGGATATTTATGAATTGTGGTCCAGGCCCATTAGTGTCTGGCCCACTATCAGGAGTCCAGTTGTGACTGACACATACTTATTCATTTTGCCTTATTTGGTTGAATTGGGTGAACCAGAAATGGTGTCATTTAGGAGATGGAAGCGTATTAAATGAGTTTGAGCATTTAAACACAAACAGACTTGAAGAGAAGAAACAAGAATTGAATGAAAAGAATTAATTGTGAAGTAAATATATACTAAGAGAAACAGAAATGGTAGGTAGAAATTTTTATGTATTACAAACAAAGTTGCTTCATTAGATGGATGAGTCCAGCTGTGATGACAACCTTACTTATTACATTGTAACTACTTTTTTTTTCCTTTGCAATTTCAAATGTTTGATGTTTTTCCTTTTTGGTTGTGTCTTTTGAGTTTGGGCATCTTTCTTTTTCTTTTCTTGTTCTTCTTTTTTACTTTATTCTTTACCCTTTGTTTTGTTCTTGTTGATGAGATATACCTATATGCATATGTTTGCTTCTTTGATGCTTTGAAGCAAAAGAGGAGGGAAATTGAGAGATTTGATGTGTTGAAAATCTTTGATGTGATTGAAGGGTTACCATTTTAAATCATCACTTTCGATCTCATACCTTAATTAAGTTACCATCTAATTTTACAAATATATGATACTGCGATACCACCTTTTTTTTATTGGGAAAAATCACACTGAGCCTGCATGTTGTAAATTTTATACCAAAAGATATTTAAAAATATAGTTATTTTTAAAATTGACTTGATTGTTATAATTGAAAAATGTTTTTATAAGAATGTCAAAAAAATTACTCTTAAATTTTGATAGAATTATTTTTAAACATTGATTTTATTCAAAGGCCTAAAAATTTTGAACCCTAGACATAACTTTGGTATTTGAAATTAATTATGATTTCTAAAGTTTATTAACTTAATATTTTCAAATTTTGTTTACTGAAGCTCCTTTTCTTACTTACTTGTGAGGCAAGGTTCTCAATCTGTCACCGTAATGTATTGTTTCGGTACAACCTTTTGTTTTCTTATAATCAACTTTTAATAAAATTATAGCAATTTCTTAAAAGCTCAAATTTTCTAATATGAAATTGCAAAAGCTTTAAACTTATCAGCGACCAATTTAGAAAGAAAAAAAAAATTCGAAAAATGACCTATGCGCTTTTGCAACATGAGGTTGAATCCTCATAAAGAAGGGCATGGCAGCTAAGGACTTGAGGGAGTGAATTGCAGATAAATTAAAATTTTGAATATTACACATTTTGGCCAGAAAATTATGAAAATCCAATTACACCACTTAATATTAAGAACCAAGAAATTATGGCATGTCACTTGTGATGTTGGAAGTGACATGGAAAAGAATGAGCACGTTTCTTTATGTTTGGTATATTTGATGTTGGAATCAAATCTTAAATCATTACTGTCCCTTGTACTTGTCACTTTTTAGTTTTTCTATTTGTTTTTTTATTCCAGCAATTTTTCTAATAGTATCTAGTATGTATAGGGGATTGTCGTTTTCTTTTGAGTGGATGTCCTCTTTATGGCCCAGTATTAGGGACGATGTGGGATGTAAGAGGCGTTGATGAAATCAAAGCCCAAAGCATACACCACGTCAAGGTTAGCCCAATAAAAGCACTGGGCAAAGGGCCCAATAAGTTTCAAGACCCGGCCCAATAAGGTTATCGTGAGGGCCCTGGGTTATTTGCTCCTGAAATTCACGAATGATCTATCAAGTATTGCTCCCAGTGTCCGAGTTGTCGACCTGCCAATTCTTGAGCTTCGAGGTGCGGATCAGGTAAAATCTTTGATGTATTCACTTCTTGTTTGGTCGTTCCTCTATGCTGAATTTTTCGTTCTCTTACCTTTCACCTAAAATTTTATTTCTGGATCTTCATTCCGATATTACGTTGAACTTGAACCCTCGGACATTATATAAGTTGAAAAAAAAAAAAAAATCGGACGTGGCATTTATGTTTTGTGAAATCATGGCAGCTTGTGTTTTTCATTGATGACCGAGTTCGATAGTCGGTGTTTGTTCTGCGTTCATCGAGCTTGCTTTACATTGTGAGCATAGAAATTGGGGAATTTTGAGTTTTGAGTTGCGATCTGTGACAGTGGAAGATAAGATGGGGTTCATAATGGAGTTCGCTGAGAATTTGATTCTCAAAATGATGGAAGATCCGAAGGAAAGGGATCGCAAATTCAGGGAACACGTTTATTCAGTGAAGGATAGGTGCAAGAAGACAAAGGAGATGTGGAGCTATCCTCTGAGACCTTATGGGTTTTGGACATTCGAGCGCCATAATTCTCAGCTCGCTTGGGATGCTCAAATTAGTCAGACTCCTGGTCGGAGGGATCCTTATGATGACGTCCTCCAGCGAAACAGCGGTTCATCTAAATGAGGTATTGTTTCTCAATCTACACCTGCATACCACTGACATATCTGTCGATTTTGCCTTTTTCTTGGCATTTTCTAGTTTGATTGATGATTTATGTTGATCATAGCCATTGTTGCAAATATAGGATGATTATCTGGTGGTTGGAGTTGAGAGAGAAGTTGAATAAAGTTACATGGCCGATGTCTATCCTTTTCCATTTGCAGTAATTCAGACATTGTCTTGTTGGCATTCACTAGCATTTCAAGATTAAACGGGAAATTTTATCACCAAAGCGATTGGAAAAATATTTATAAGAATAAGATGTTTTGATATGAGAAAAAAATAAAAAACTTATGTGTTGTATACATTCTAAATAGTGCGATGATGATTCACGCTAAAAGTTAGGTTCAAATTTGTTATCGGTTGTCCTGAACTTGAAAAATTAGGATATGCAGAGTAATTCCCTCACAAACAAACGACATGGCAAAAGTAATCTTGCATGGCTTCCGATCAGGTTTCTGAAGTTGTGACTTGTTTCTGCTAAAATTGTTAAATTTATGCATCTGTTAATGCAGTTGTGTGTATCGGTGCAGCTTGATATCAAATGATAGAAATGGTCAAATAGAAACAAAGCTTTTCCATTTTCCACATTCTTGGTGAATTGCTGGCTGTCATTTCCCCCCGCTCTACTTGATTTTTGGAAGCAGGGAGTCTAAAATGTTTTGTGATTTGACAGTTGCTACTAGTTGCTAGAAATATGAGTTTAATTACCTTGAGTCTGGATTGGAGCCAGTATTTTGTCTCTCAATGTGGTAATGCTCGTGCATCTGTTAAGATATATGATGTGTGGTTGGCTAATTGATGTGTTATGTGAAGACTGAAAAAAGCGAACTATGTTGTATCGGATATGTATCCAACAATCTTGCCATGTTGCCATGTCCTATCACATCCACGTTTTGTGTCCATGTTGGTGTTAGGGCATGTTACTTTCGATTCAAATGGAAGAGGTTTCTCTGAAGTGACTAGTTGAACAACTTTTTGATCTGCAGTTGTCTCATGCCTTATTTTTGCCTGTTCTTTATTTAATGCAGGAGTGTTGAATTTGTCGCAAATTTTCAGAAGAAGAAAGTGGGATATGATCTGTATTCGTTTGTGCTGTTAATTTCCCGTATTGTTGTAGAGGTTTCAACTGACTTGCACCTCTTTACACTTAATTCAAATAAAAGGTTTCATGCTACTGTGACTATATTGACAAATCTAAAGCGAATGTACTTTCTTTGATAAAGCCTTCTGACTAATCATCTTGCTATCTGCGTAGCCTATACATGATCCAACTGAGTTATGATGGTGTGTAACTTGTGTTCAAGTTTTATCCGCCTGAGCTAATGTTGAGTGACAAAGCTATCTGAGCAGTCTTACCGATGTTTTGATAAGGTCATCATTATATATTGGCAGCGCTTGTATACATGAAGCCTAGGGTACAATTTCAGTGATGCATGGGTTATGTTGAGGCTTTTAGATTTGTCAACCAGGAAGTGCGGCGCTGGGTGATTTTTGTTTGCTTGAAATATTTTTATCAACCATGTTCAAAAGTGAGAATTAGTTAAAAAAAGAAAAAAGTATATAAACTGAATGTGATAGTTTCCCAAATGGGGTGATAAGCACTGGCCGGACAATATTATGCCATAGACATATTTATTTATGCTGAGCAACAGTAGAAGACGCAATGGCATGTCTCCTTTTTTAAGACGAGAGCATCCTGTACTGCCAATTACGAGTTCTTTTCTGGCTTTAGTGGTTTTCTATCTGTGAAAGAAGCACCAAAAATGAACATGAAGGTTTGGGTTCAGGGTGCTCAACATTTGCTATGGTTTTATTGCGACAAGAACACGCTTCGTTCTTTTATGTTCATGGGATTGTTGAGTATGAAGCTTCTAAAACATCTTCAACGAGAAAACATTAAGATGGATCTAGTATTATACGATTCGGCGCATTTTTGACAGTGATAAGATCATTACAATACTGAAAGCAAAAAAGGCTAGGATGTGGGTTTTGTAAACTTTGGTCAATGCTAAATTGTTTCAAGTAACTTGACCATTTAATTGTAACTTCGCCTTGGCTTTTGAGAATTTTTCCCCGGGAAATTGGAATTTATCCTATGGAAGGACGCATTCATATCGAGTTGGCCTAATTCTAATGGTCACATATTGCAGGGAAACAATCTATCTAACACGCGAGAAAGACGAAAGTTGACCCGAAAGAACGAAGCCTTCGTGACGCATTCACATCATCAACGCAATCTCTATACACAACTCAACAATTCTTGTCACGCAGAACTACCAAATGAAAAATTCAGTCTCAAATAAAAGAATGCTAAGTCTCACATCAAAGATTACCGAGTCTCAGATCAAATCAGTTGTTTCCACACACAGATTCCCAATGTGGAAACCCACAAAACTAGTAACTCAGTCAGAGTGGGAGCGGGACGATTCTGGTATATCAATAGAAGCAGGAGGTATACGTAGATAGTACTTGCGTGATTCCAGATTAACTGCCTTAGTTAGCTCATTAAGGGGGATAGCAGGTAGATACCCCACAAAAGGATAACCCCTTCCAGTCGTGTACCTGATGCAATCGTTGTACTTGTTGGAAAAGTAAGCAGCTCCAGGAAGCAACAAGTAGGCAAGTGCTCGAATTACGAGATACTTGCTGAAATAAACCCATAACTTTGCTGTGGTTTTCAGCAGACATTTCTTCGACTCTTCAGCAGCATAACGTGCAGCAGCCCCCGGCCCTCCAGTTCGAGCCTCATTCGCAGCTGCCACTGCCTTATCTATCACTTTATTCGCCACAACCTTGACTCGCCTGACAAGCCGCTTAACAGAAGTAGGAGCATATGCATTGATTGTGCGATCTGCTTCATCCACCTGTACCAGGTATAAATGATGAATTAACTGACATTGAAAAGGATAATTCAAATAATCAATCAAAATATAAATTTGAGAGCCAAACCAATTAAGGCTACATGTTATTCTGTCAACCGTATTTTCTTAATCGAATTGTGTGTGTGTGTGTGTGTGTGTGTGTGTTGGGGGGGGGTTGTGGTACAGAACAGACGTATATATGGATTAAGGATACATGTTATTCCGTCAACCATTTTTTTTTTTGATTGAATTCTCTCTCTGGATACAGACGTATATATGGAAAGCGACTGTGGTAGCTGTTGAACTGAGAGTGAACATTTCCATGATAATTCTATTTCAATTTAAACGCCTAATATAAAAATTAAGGTCGTGAAATGCGAGGAGAGGCCCCTTAAAACGATTTAATCATGACCAAACACTGGAAGCCGCACAGTCCGAGTTTGGCACATTTATTGCCAGTTCAGTCCATGAAGTAGAATAACTTGCATAGTTACTCAAGAGATATATATCTTGAGCTGATATCAAGATGAAAGATATTCAAGAAATGCAACTTAAAATGACATTTAAGTTTAAGCAGTAGCCAATAACAACAATGCATGATTAATTAATTAATTACAAACCGTAAATTAGTATCCTGGATTTCCTCTTCTTCAACCAGATCGTATGACTAACAAGAAAAGAAGTTTACCAACTGTACGAACAGAACACAAGTTTGTATCCAAGAAAGGATAGATTATGGACGATATCAAGAATCCAAGATCACAAAACGTTTTCTCCGAGCCACCTTTATTATTGCTGTATCCAAGAATTAGAACAAGAAGATCCAGAGAACTGAGAGAGATATACAAAAGTAAAATACCAGAGTGTCAGCGATAACCAAGAGATCATCGGTCAAGTTTCTAAATCTGTTGCAGACAGGACCGAGAACGATCCTCGCAGGGACCTCCACTATTCGAGCGGGGAACGTCAAAAGGCCATGGTTCTGCTTGGCGTAATCATAGAGATTCGAAGCACAGATAAAAACTCCAATGGCAATAGACCTCATGAATCCGAGGCGCCTCAGTTCTGGACCCTCACATACAATCTCGGACTGCAAGACATGAAGACAAAACTTGACAGTGATTATATATAATCTCGGACAAGAGAAAGAACTAAAAAAATTTTGCTAAGGAAAACTCCAAGATGAAGAAGAAAAACGAGCTAGATAATTGCAAACCGTCTTGGAATTGGAAGCCATTGATTCTTGTGTTGAAACTGCTAGTCACAGAGATTTCAACAGTGTTTTCTAACTCCGAGAGTTGCAGAGTACTTCTCTTTTACACGGCGTAGAAGAAGCTTGATTCGCATTATATAGGTCTCTCAGGTGTAAAATCATTTCAAGAGTCTGATAACGGAATCGTTGGCGGTTATTGTTAGCGTGGGGCCTGCGTAGAAGCCCGAGGGATCTTTTTAGGCTTTTGGCTCGAAATAAGTGGCCTCGGATGACACGTGGCACTTTCTTAGACGTATCTAAATTCGGACGCTGAGAACCCTCTTCTGCTGAGAGAGGACAAAATTGGAAGATCGCAGGTTGTGAAATGTTAGGGTCTCACTCTCAGTCTCTCGCCAATGGAATATTTGTATTTTGTTCTTTTTGCCATAACCAAAAAAGGGCATTATTATTATAATCAGTTGTTAAGAACTTCAATTAGAGACAAACAAATTCTAGGGTCAAAAAAATTAGAGACAATACGATTAGTCCCCAAGACATTATTCAATTAAAGAGTATTTTAATTTTTGAAAATTTGAAAATATTAATAGTATTTTATAATCTTTCCATCATATTATTTTTATATTTTCTTAAAAAATTATTTTTTATTTTTCACTGATGATATGTAAGTTTTATTATATTTTTTATGATTTAGTCATAATAATTTTTTTATTTAATAACATATAATATTCTATTTCATAAAAATAATTTAGTTAAAGTATAGTTTTAATCCTTTAACTTTATATGAAATTTTATTTTGGTCCCTTAACATAATCAAATGTTAATATATTAAGTTTATTTTGTAAAATAATAATAATTGGAACAATAAATAATAATTTAAAACTAATAGTGTTAGAATTAGAGGATTAAAACTATACTTTAAAAAATTAAGTGACTAAAATTAAAATTTTATATAAGGTTAGAAGATAAAAAGTATATTTTAATAAAATAATTTTAAATTATTTTACTTTAACATACTAATGTTAAAGTTTTAAGAAAATGATTACAGTAGCAAAGAATAACATGAGATGACAGTGGTTTACAAGTTTCAAACTCGGTTATAATTTTGTCTTTAATGTGATGTCAAACTCCAATATTTTATTACTGTGAAACGATTTTATTTTTGAAGTTAAAGAAATATATATTAAACACTAAACAGAAAGGTAAATTGATAACTGAACGTTAAAACAAAAACAACTTAAGCAATCTTAGAAACCTAAAGTATTAATTATTTGAGTATAATTAATTAAGCTTCCAATGAAGTTAAAACTTAATGAAGTTATATATTCAATTTGACCGTGGAAAGCAGTCCCTTGGTCTATGATGTTTCTATATATTTCCACATAAAGAACCAGAGCAAGGAAGGAAACGTCGTGATGATAAGCATTTATAAACATACATCATGATTAAAGGAACATTAGATAGGCCGTCTTTTGTTTTATAACCCCGAAAATGACATTAACCGCATAACTCCAAGCTAATCACTGATATATGCAAGAAATCTGTTACATTCTGGAACAAGATCTTCACCAAAAGTCCTTTAGAGTTTAGACGAACGATGAAATGCTTCTTATAGCTCGCATCTATCGGCGACCATGATAATGTAAAGCCAAAATATCAGCAATAGACACGCAAGAATCTGACCTTGAACCGTAATTCTGTAGTACATTAAGTTTGTTTTGACGCTGTCACTGCCTATAAGAGACGTGTAAATAGTCAACTATCATGAGATATTGTTTATGGTGTGGGACCAAAAGAAGTCCGGACTTAAATTTGCATTCCGATCGAAACAAACTAGTGGAGGGATGGGGGATGAATGCAGGTTCACTGAACTTGAGATCTCTGGCGCTTAAAATACTGATGGATAGCCTCCTTGACCTGCAAAAGAAGGGAGAGGAGCGAGAATTCTAAAACCGCAAAACGTTTGAGACTACAATTTAAACATGCCCTACTTTAAATACCCAAAGAGGAAGCTGAAGATTACCGTGCTTGTTTTCCTGGATCGCTTGTCCTGAGAGTTATTACTGCAGAGAAGAGTCTCAACTTCGTTACACTGGTTTATAGTTGAACGTTCGTTTGCCATGCTGTTCTCTTTACCTGGAGCAAAACTCTCTCTAGAAGCTACGGGCTGTGTGATTCCCGGGGTAAAATGGGGAAAAAATAGTACTTGTCAGTTTGGTTTATGTCTGATTTAACTCTCTATATGCAAACATATAGAGAATGACTACATGAAGTATGTACCACAATATTGAACAGTGGAAGCTTAATGTGTGTAACTTGCCTCAACCCTGCTTGTGGGTGTGTTCCCCAACGCTCTCACCTTATTCTGCCCACTCCTGGTGGAGTCAGTTTGGTTCATGTCTGATTTAACTCTCATCCTCGTTAGATCTGATCCAATAGAGTGGAGGACACCACATGTGGATCCCTCTCTGTTGTGATTCCCTGGTTAAAATGAAAGGAAATTAAACTCCCAAGTGCTACAACACCAAAAAGCTGCAGAATTTGTTATTCATTTATAATTACCATTTGCTTGGAAATTAATAGCCCTGGACTTACTATTTGGTTCACTGTGATCTATTTCCTGAGAAAATTCAAATACACGAGAGGTAGACATGCATTCAAATAAAAGGCAAATATATATACTCAACAAACTCTGTAGTCATACCATAGCTTCAATAGTAGTGCCCATTAGAGCCTTCTGGACTTCCATCAACTTCCTCTGAGTTAACTCAGAATGGATCACGCGTTTCCCTGATTTACGACATGTTTATTAAAAATGCAGGAAATAAGTGAGGAAAAGATAAAGGATTTTTCTTAGATCGTTTATTTGCTACCCAATCTTCTGCTGCCTTTTGGTTCAATAAAACCTTCCTGAGTCATTTTATGAATTATCTTCCGCACGGCTGTCTGGTTTACTTCTCCCTCAAGCTTGCTTTGAAGCTTTGCGACTGACACATAGGTCATCGGTAGAGCATGATAGAGAGCCTGAGATTTTGACACCTGAGTTAGCTGATATATTCTATAGTTGTTACAACACACACACACACATTATGTTCAACATTTAATGAAAACCCGCAAGAGATTTATTTAACAAATAATTACAAACTATAGACTCTATTGCTTCATTATTCACCACACGAATAGAGCCTTAAAAAATATTAAATTTTAATTTTATTGCGAATTATTAAAAAAAAAAATCAGACTTGAATGCAGTATTACGTCTACTATGCTTTGTTCACTGCAGTTGTTTTTGAGTCTGAGTCAAGTTCAAAATCCGTACTGACTTACAAGTATACTACTATAATATCTTTGAGCACTATTTGCATGTAGTATAGCAACTAAAGGTAATAATATATTTATGGAAAAAGTCCGCCAAGATTTCTGTGAATGAAGTAAAACTCACCTTCATGTAAAGGCTATCTTCAACCTGGGGAACTTCATCAATGACTTGAATAGTTTGATCATCAGCTTCTTCTTTCACGGTTGAGAATTCATATTCATCAGATTTCTGAGAGGGAGTTTTTGTCAGGCCAAATTAAAAAATAATGAGAAAGAAGGAACTTCCAAAATAAAGAGCAAAAGTCCACCTTTTGCCTGTTAATGGCGTAGGTATCCTTTCCCGTTGCTGACAGCACGCCTTCCTTGACGAGCTTATCCATTATCTCTGAATAACCCATCAAAATTAATCACCATAACAACATTGGTAGTCAAGCAATGGAATTTATCGCACCGCTCTAATGCGATGGTTAAGTCTTATACCTTCAATTAAAACCTGCCAGGGTCAAAAATCCAAAATCAGATTGTATCCGACATAAAATGAGAAAAAAAGTAAAAAATTGCATAAAATGAAATTGCAAGACTTGAAGCACAAAATACAAATGACCAAAACCAATTATCTTAGACAAATGTTGTAAAGGATATAAAAAAAAAAATAGACAAATGCTGTAAAGATCAGAAAATTAAAAGGAAAAAAAAAATACCACTGATATGTCAGGAAAATTTGCTAGAACGTCAGTAAGCTCAACAATGTCAAGGTGGCTATAAAGAATCCACTCCTTCACCCGGTCTAATTGTCTCCCATCTTCTATAGAATCCTGTGTATTGTCTGCGTAAACATATAGAAGATTATGAGATATTCAAAGAGTTCTAAAGTCCAGTTATTCGTTAAACTATCTGTGTGTTAAAGAAAACATACTATATAAATTGATCCCTATACACGTACACACCAAAAAACAATTGACAAACACATACATCCTCTGGGTTGTATATACGCACATATTAACATGCCTGATAGAAACAGATATATATAAGGTAGGTAGGAAGGATAGTTTAATTCAAATATGTTTAAAATGCCAAGTTTACCTTGGTCATCCATGCCATCAATTGCCTGTGGTTGTTTTTCTGCCGTAATAGATACAAACTCGTTTACTTATTAAATTGGAGTTGAGTAAATGAAATGAAAAACACGGCCTGAACAGCACTTACCTATTGGGGCAACTATATATCTATCCCCTTGAGTATGGTCGACCTGAAAATTGTATAATTACACAATTTTAGGAACTTGGTCGCTTTAATGGCTCATTTCAGTCAGGTAGAATTTATAAGGATGTTTTATATCAAGCACCATCCTTACTTACCTCACTGTCAGAATCAAAATGCTCATCCCTCTGTGTGGAATCAGCCCCAGAGCTCATCTCATCATCTTGCATTTGCTCATTCTGATCCTCACAAGGATCTAGAACACTCTTTACCTGTATAGGTAAAAAAGAAACCCTCATCGGAAAGAAGAAAAATGGATATTTTAAAAGAAGCTGTGGCCACGATCTTTCCTTACCTTGAGAGCTAACACAAAATGCTTGCTGTTTACACTCCCAACCTCCATTTTCAATGGATTTTTTGTCCATGGACAGCGAGCTTCTTCTTCTGTACAACACCTGAAGAATGGAGGTTCATAATCTGCAGGCTGCAAGAATAGAAAATTGTGAATGGTATATAACAAAGCATCTGGCCTTTTTATCACAATCTCGTTAAATATTCCAAAAGTTAAACAACCACCAAAGTCGAATTTGTATTCTAGAAATTTCTTCAAGTCACATGCTGAAAAGGTCGGCAAGCATATTAAAGAACTGACATGAGCTCCATGATCAGAAGCATACCGTCACATCATCATAGTAGATGAGCTTCATCAATATGGTACGCTGAGGACAGAATAAAAGACAATATCTCAGACTTTTTGCACAGTAAAGGGGAAGAATGAAGTGTTAAAATATGTCTGTATCAAGCAAAGCGTCTGAACTTATTTACCTCATCGGGCATTTTGTCCAGAGTTCTCATCAACTGAACAAGTGTTCGAATCATTTTGCATGCAGAACTCCTGAAGATGCCATCATGCCACAAATAATATCCATTACCATGTTTCGAAATAAGTCCATGTCGGATCTAAAGTAAATTCTATTTTGAAAATAACCTCATCTGCTGGGGAGTAATTTCTGTGGTACTGTTACTATTGAACGTCCCACCCTGCTTCTTGTTTCCAGTGCGATTGACATTCATTGAGACCTCTTGTTTGTCAGAACCCGAATAGCTGAAGGAAACTACAGCAGGAAATTAAATATAAGAGAAGAAACAGGAATTCACATTGTGCCGTTAGCATTGAGCGAAGTTATCCCACTAAAGTCGGTTATAATTAGACCGTCGAAGCCTTACATGCGTATTCCTCAATCATCGGTCCATCAACTGTCTCACACACACAAAAGAAAAGTGTCTTCAAGTACTTCTTCTGTAAAGCATCGTATACTCCTGCAATTTACATAAAAGAGAACAGATAGCTTCTAATTCAAAACAAGTCGAAAATCGAATCGAAAATATTAAACCAGATAAAAATAAACGAGCCTTTCTCCATCCAATCAATAAGTCGGCGAGATTCTGCATCCAATGGCATCAGCTTTTTTATCTTCATCTCTGTCGTTTTTGTAAGAAATTTTATGAAATCAACCAACAAATATCGGAGGACTCTGTTGAAATCATAGGAAAATGGATGGGCTACTAAAGATAGACTGTACCAAGAGCTGGGACCGACTTATCGTTGAAATACTTCTCAGGAAATAGGCCTCTGATGTAACTGATATTAAATATGGCAATTCGGAGCAAGTTCCTCGTCTGTCAAATGAATTTCAGATTAGTAAATATCCGATGCAATCCACTCAAAATTCTTGTTATCAAGAATTCCAGTCCTAATGAGACTCAGAATAAGGAAACCGTAGAGGAAAGCGAGAGCCAACCGTTCAAACTTCAAACCAGCTCTGCTTTACAGAGAGTAATATTTTAATAAATATTTAGAGAAACTACGATTAAAATTATGGATCACGAACAATTGGTTTCAGATTCCGTCCAACATCTACATTTGACTAAACCGAAGATCTTTGGTAACTAGGATAATCGTGGCAGCAAATGAGATCCCTCAGATTAAACTAGAACTTGATAGCAGAAGGAATACATTATAATGTCTGTAACTCAATTCTGCTAAGAAATCCAAATTCACTTGAAGAAATAAATTAAATCCATAAAAAATCAAAGCAGGAAGAGCACACACAGAGAGAGACTTTCAAAATCATTTGTGCAGGAAACTCGGATTAAAAAGTACAAAATACGAATTACTAATGAAACTAAGATGATCGATGATTACAAGAAGAAGCGAATCCTGCTCGGTGATTTCAGCTTCCTTGACTTTCTGTGCGACGACCTGAAAGAATGACATGGAAATTCAGAAGACACGAGAGGATCATATTGAAAGAACAATATATCCAAAGAGGCTTCTGCTATCACCATGGTTTCGGCTGTTAAGGAGAAATTCAAGAGCTGGAAAAAAATAAAAAAATAAAAACGATGGAAGAAGAATTCAGAATTTGCACGAAGCGTGAAAGATTTTGAATGGAATATGGCGGGATAGGGAGACGAAGTAGCTGCTGGCTAGGCTGTTATTTATAGGCTAAACATGATGGCGAGTTGCAAGTAATTCGTGCCACAGGTGATAACAGCGAGGCAGAGAGCGCAAGCCGAACTCGAACAGGGTCTGTTGGTCACGCATTTTGGTGAGTTGGCTTGGCGCCAAGTGATCAGAGAATCGCAGGTTCTATCATCTGTTTTTTTTTTTTTTTTTCAAATGCCACGTCTGGTTAATTTATTTATTTGACCAGAAGATCATCTGGTTTGTTTTCGAAAAGTTAAATGGGATCTTTGAGCACAAATGGTTCATGCATTTGAATAATTGGTGTGGAAAGTGATATATATATATATATATATATATATATGCGTAATTTACATATGCCTTTTTATGCTTACGGAATTATTTTTTTATGTCATACACATTATCACATCGTCAGCGTCACCGAACAATAAGATGAAAAAGGTAGCATGTTCTATCCTCACGTAAATTACTCGATCCGTTTCTGTTAATTTGACAAAATTTTAGGTGATTTTTTTTCCCTATTTATAAGATAAATTACGAAATTTGAGAAGTATTTAATATTTTTCTTATTATTCTCTTGTTCGGTGTTTGAAGTGACTTGTTATAAATATTGTCTTATGAATAGAATGGAAGAAATACTCCCTCCGACGAGTCACTTCTAATGTAACTAATCAAGAAAAATCTTTGAATTCAATAATTTTCTCTAAAAATCTATTAGATGTTCAACTTTGTCTTTATCAAATGAGTAAATAAGCAAGTTACTCTTTAAATTTTAAATTTAATAATACTATAAACTTTAAACTTATTTATTATATAAATTAATTTTTAAATTTTTAAAAATAGTGCTACCTAACTCTTGTTATTAATAAAGATTAATTTTTACTATTAATTGACTAGACAAGAACTGAAAAGGCCTTCAAAAATTATATAAAAGACCAAAAAAGTTTTTTTTTTGCAATATTTTAGATCATTATCTATAATTTTTGAGTAATTTGTTGTAATTTAAATCTACAATCTCCCACTTATAGAAAGGCTTGCATGTCACTAAATTGTAAGACCATATAAAACAATTATTTTCTTTTAAGCATACTCTCAATTGATTGTATGAGTTTCCTTCCCCCAACAAAAACTCGTAGTCCAAAGAGCATTCCTTTTTGGTGATTTTATGAGTACCCACCAAAAATAAAAAGTTGTCGATAGGTGGTGTCACGTGTGAGTGATTCTCCATCACCAATTACCAATACACGCGTTTATTCAGTCTCACTTCTTACAACTTAGATCTTTGGGGTTGACGGTGCTGAGCTTCTTCCTCCTTCAGGGCTTTGGTAGGCTTTAGGCTCGCATCCAAGCCAAGGGTAGAAGCATCTTACAAATGAATGTTCGCAATTCGGTAAGAGAGACAAGGGAAGAAAGAGAGGGTAGAAGTGGATTGGAGGAATAGAGGAGAGTAAGCTGAATAATGAGTTGAATAATTTCATTCCATTCATGTCATGAATTTACAAGTAACACTGTTCAGGATCTTTTTGATTTTATAACTTTTAACATTTAAAAGATACTTTTTTACTTTTTAAAAGTTAGATGTTGTTTGGTTTTCAATCTTTTTTAAAAAATTTATTTAAAAAATTCTTTTTAGATATTATTAAATGTGCTTTTGACCAACTTAAAATAATAAAATTTTTAAAAAGTGAATTTGAAAAATGTAATATTATTTTACTATATTATCTTAAGTTTAATCTCTTATTTTTTATTTAAAAAATAGTTAATTCATTAAAAATATAATTATCATTTCAACAACAACAACAATAATTAGATATTAAGTTTTTTAACATTATAAATTGAATAAGTAATTATGTTAATTTTTAACATTAATGTGTAATAAAAATTACAAATCTTTATCACATTTTTTAAAATCACAAATTAAAAAAGTATAAATAATTAGAGATTAAGTTGTTAGCATTATAGATCAAATTTTATGTTATTTAAAATTTTTATCACATTTTTTAATTATTTCAAATATATTACATTTGTAAAATTAAAAATTATAAATCATCATAAATTAATATTCTTTTTTATAATTATACATTTAAAAGCATATTTTACTACCACAATCCAAATAACTTTTAATGCATTAAGCTGATTTTTAAAAAAAATATATTAAATACATTTTATTATAATAATTAATTTTTACTAAATTAATTTTTACCAAATGAACTTTTATAAATAAACTTTGACAAATTTAAAACGAAACACACACTTAGAAGTTCCTACCCACCACTTCCTAACGGCTACTAACTACAAAGAAAAAACTAACTTTCACAACCCTCAATCCCGATAGTTCCTATATTACAATTACATATCAGTTACCCACGCTCTAGTCCTTAGAGAAATTAATAAAGCTGTAGATTGGGCCAGAGGATCAACTAAAAAGGCATTGTGTCCTTTGAATTAGGTGCCCTCACCTATTTCTCAAGGATCATTGTGGTTTAGCCTCTTCCTCGACAGCTACATAACTTCTTTCAATAGAACTTTACAATATATCACAACACATGTACCCTTTTTTTGTTGGGGGGGGGGGGTTGGGGGTTGTGCTTATTCCAATATTTCTAATAGAATCCTTAAGGCCTAAGAGCATAAATATGTAAAATATTTGGGAAATTTATATGGCAAGCCAATAAACAACCAAGCAGGAAAGCACCCCCAATATTTGGAGGGCAGCATGTCATTACAGGATGCTGTTGCAGTGTTGTTAACGTCATTATTTAAGAATGTTACAACTAGGAAAGAAGCCATCGTTTTCTCAAGTCTCAGTATTGTACAACCCATGATGAATACTGAAGGCTCGATATGAGATCTCTATTGGAATTTAAAGAAGGATGCACAGCAGCAGCAATTTTCTGCCGTAGGTTAAACTTTTCTGCAATTAGTGGACGAACATCATCAACATCAACCAAGCTCTCCAAAAACGGAAGTAACAAAATCAATTCTTGATCTGAACGATCATCAAACCAACTCTCGATTGGTATGCCATTATCCACCTGAAACCCAAACGCCTGAAGAGGGGCAAGTTAACAGCAGATCTAATTATTAATATTGGACTCTCTAGATTTCTTGAGAAATCTAGCCATAGAATATCCCTTAGGCCCTTGCACATGGATGTTCACGAATGCGATGTATTAACAGTGTGTCAAGTGATGTCAGATGACCCTCGGTACTTGTTAATTAGCTCAACCAAGTAATCCTCTTCAATTTTGGCACATAACCCCGCCCTGAACAACTGTATGCTTAGCAGTTTTGTAACTTGTGAAGTTTGGACGAGAGTAGCTTCTCAAGAACAAAAACTACATGGAGTCATTTGCCAAAATTGAAGCAGGTGATTGGCAATCTTGTAAATTATAACTAAGTGTTGTGTGACAAAATTAGGGTCAAAAGGTTTCAGCTAAATTTTACAACCAAAACTCTAATTTGAGCATAAAAGTAACAATCACCTATAATGACTAAAGAAATGATCTCACAGACAAGACGGCAGAAACACTGTTACCATACCTGCGGGGAATTGTCAACTATTATAACACGTGCCAAGTCACGGCCAAGAATTGTCAAATCCTTGAGGTAATTTCCATCCACATAAACACAGGACTCACGGTAAACACGATGGCGAAAAATCTTCCTCTTTGGATCAAGCACGTTTAGAAGTTGCTCAGCATATATACTTTGACTAGCTGTAAATATTATAATCTCAAACAGGCTGGAAACTCTCTCTAGGAAGTCTTTAAGGTGGGGACGACAGCGGACATAGACAGTATGCTCTTCAAAATTAAAATTAACAGGAAATGTGAAGTCTGCATCTTCACATGATTCAAGGGTAGAATGCACCAAAGTTTCTGCCAACAAAAAAACCACAATCACCATGCAAAGTACAAAAGACAGCAGTTCAACCCATAGCTTGACATGATAATTATTGTTCTATAATCAAAAAGGAGAAGAAAAATTAGTTTACCTAACTAAATATTTATTGACCATCGAAGGTCATCATAGGAAGGAATGAAAGCAATTTTTCTTAAGCCAGGCCAAAAATATTCATAAACCATCAAGGGGTAAAACGATAGTTAAATTCTTTTAAGAAAATGGCAGTTGATGTTAACAAAATTCAAAACACAAATACCTAGTCACAGATTAAGACCTAGAAAAAGAGACTGTAATGCAGGACAATGAGACTAAAAATTAATCAGGAACTGTGAGCAATCAACACTGAAGGAGATTCATTAACACTAAGATTTCAAAATTCAAATAAAAAAATAAATCTTTTATTTTTTGTGTAATTGGTTTTTTTTATGCAGGAAACTTAAAATAGGCATGTTATTTCATTTTCTTACCATCCAAGTCCAGGACAAGAGTGGTAGGCGGGCAACTTCGTGTCTGCTTGGGTAGTAACAGTGGTCTGAAAGTCGGAACCACTGATGACAAATCAGGTAGGGTCTTTATGAATAAGTAAGGATTGAATTCATCAAAATCAGAAAACTCATCATCCTCTGGGCAAAGATCGGAAGATATGGAGTCCTGACCATGCTCATCGACACATTCGAGCTTTGAGTTCTTAACAGATAGATGAGTAGCAGAAACTTCTCCATTTCCATCAATTTCAGAACTACAACCACTGTTATCTTCTGTGCCTCGCATCTGATCACCACAAATCAGTGTGTTGTAGTTGGATGGATCATTCATGTCTACTTCCATTGCATCAGAAGATTCTTTATTAATGAGACCATCTACAGCATCCATCTGAGGTGAATCTATTTTTTCATCTGTGGAGATACTTTTCTGGTCCCCATTCTGAAAAATTTTGACAAAATCAACTAGAGAGAAACAAAGAAAATGATCAATGAAAATTTTTAGAAAATATCATAATTGAATTATTAAGATTACATAGTCAACCAGAAAAAAGAAGTCAGTACAAAAAATTATGAAAACCAAACCATAGTCATTTACCTCTATCAACTACTTTTCCTCCACAACCTCTTGATGCATGAAAGCCGGGAGAAAATATAGTTCCAGACTCCAAATGCCTGGCTTGCTTGTCACAACCCTAGAGCATCATTTCAGACCAGAATAATTTTTATATAATGATAATTTTTCCTTATGGAAAGCACTTGTATCTAACATGCTAATCATATGCAGGAATGTTCAGATATTCACTACATCATAAAGAACAAGTTTGTAAGGGGACTGTGTCTTCAGGCAATTGTACAAAATATCAATAAAGGGCTTTCATGCAAAAGAGAAACTTAGCAAAGAAGATCCCAGACAGAAACATGACAAGATTGTGAAATTAACTTACCAAGAAATCTAATGAAGCTCCATCAACTGCATCATTTGCCAAACAAGCATTGGTAGTGTCATGATCTACCAAGTCATACTTATTCCTCAAATCTGTAGAAGGAATTGGTTCAGCACCTTTCTTCTTAAGAGTACTGACTGAGAGATACAGCAAATAAAAATAAAATCATCTTTATTGGCCATTAATCTCTTATTGTCTGAAGAGATGTCATTTTAATTTATAGCTTATCTAACAAATGAGCAGTTTTCCGATAAATAATTAATCATCAATCATTAATCATTCCAATAATAATGGAAAAATGATTAATTGATTAATTCAGTCCACTGACAGCACTTTACGAAAAAATTTACCAGCATAGTTCAGATTAATTATGGAAGGAGTAACCTCATTATGAGTCATACATCGTAACATGGTATAATAACAAGATATAAAAGATACAATAGATAAAATTAAACAGATAATGTTATTAGACTACTTTCAAACCAAAACAGAAATTGGCAAGTAACTAGTAACTTACTAGGCTTCTTCTTTCTATTTGAAGATGTAATTAGGTCAGTAACATTCTTCTCTACTTCTTGCCCACTTTCAGAAACCTTCTGCTGTGCTCTTGAAATCCTCGGACTAACACGCTCATGACTACCATTTCTCCCAGAAGCTTTCTTCTTTGTTTGCATGTCTGCACTGTGAAGATGTTGCACGAGTAAGCAAAGCAGAAAATAAAGTCCCTGAACAAGTATCTTGCTTCCAACATAGCAATAGCATGCATCAAGAGAAATGGTTGAGGATCACTGCTAAGGGGAGACAACTTAAGCTATAGCTAAGAAGTAAATACTATAGAGGAATATTGAATATTTAAAACAATACAACTGTCAGTGCAGCAGGCTCCACATCTGCAAGACTTTACTGGGACTCACTAAATTAAGCAAGCAAGACACTTTTACATAAAGGAAGAAATATTTAATTCGAGAAGAACACGCATAATGTTGCCGGAATCCTGGCTTGATAAAAACTTGAGACATGCTCGTATTTGCAAGAAATGAATATAAAATTCTGATTTCTTTGTTTTAAAGACAATCAGTTCATTGACATGCAAGAGATCACAATCATTGCCCATAAGAACAAAAGCAGAACATATAAATCGTAGAGAAACAAATCAAATTAAGCCTCGAGTTTGCCTTAGTATTCAAATTACTCAAACATGCAGGACAGAAGATTAATAAAAACCATGGTCAAGCTCAAAATTTGTTCCAAAGCAACAATAGTAAATACATTATATATTCACACTGTCATCATATTAAACGAATAATCATCCAGTTAGTAGGACTCTATACCCTAAATCAAATTATCTCGAAATTACGAGCTGAGAAATCCAAAATCCCGGATCACACCAAATTAATCAAATAACATCGTTGTAAGGGTATCAATAGCCAGGACAGCACCCAACAGAAGTACAGACCGCGGCAAAACTTAAAACCAACTCAATCGAATTGAAACCCTAGAGAATCGACTTTCTGAAAAATATCTTCGAGAAACTTGCCGGGGCTAAATAAACAAGCTCAAACATAAAACAAATTATTACCTGAAACAAAAATCAACAGCGAGAAGCTCCCAAACCAAACGCCGCACTGACTCTTTCCAGCAATCCGAGATATATCAGAAGGAAATATATTAGTACGGAAACAGCTCGTACGAAGCAAACCTGGAAGAACTAAACCCCTATAAATCCGTTAGCGATGGAGGAATGAGCTCATAGTCTCTTGAGTGCTAGGAAATTCTTTTAGAAATTTTCCCTCCAACACGGAAATGAGAAAATGAGAGAGGGAAAAAAGATGCGGGATCGAAAACTATTTTTGTCTGAACAGAGGGATGAGACGACAAATAAAGTCTCGTACGCACCATTTTTTTTTTTTTTTTACACCGAAATTTGAAAACTACTTTAGAAAATGGAAGTTGAAATTTGAAACATACACGGGAGTATTATATGTAGATCGATACTCGCCCTGTCAGACGAGCACGTGTCTCGATTGGCGGGGCGGGCCCCCCAAAAATTTCAAATTGTGAAGGCTGACTTCACTTAAAAAAAAAAAAAAAAAATGGTAAGCTGACATTTGGTCCCCATAATTTATCTAAATTTTCAAGTTGGTCCCCTTAACTTGGAAATTGATAAACCGCTACCTATCTTTTTGAGCATTTGACAAGTTGGACGCTGTAGTTTTGAATAAATTTCAGTAGTCCCCACAACTTCCTAAAATGCTTAGGCTATGTGGAAATTTTATATTATATTATATATTATATTATACCATGTAGAATTACAATTGAAATATGACCTGGACATAACTTATTCTTAGTTATATAAAGAAAATTGTGATTCCTAACATCTACTCGCGCCTCATGTTCTCTCTCTACTTAAATTAACCTTAACTGGTTTAAATTTAACTTATTTTAAATGCTAAAGATAAGAGAATACCCAAAGAAAACGAGCAGAAACCTCACATCTGTATGCTTTCGAGAAACAACTGTTATTGTATCAATTAAGTGCAGTTTATCGTTGATCTACATCCCAATCGTAGACTTGAACTATGGCATGTTGTTTTTTTGTCAGAGATCAATAGCGTTGAATGTTGTCAAATTATAAGACTTATTAGACGTTGTTACATGGGACAGATTAGGAAACCAAGCAAACATTTTACAATTATAAAGACGGAACTTTACTTCCTTTAACTCTGTAGGGGTTGAAAAACAATGCTTTTATGCTTTTACTTTTTAATGATCAAACCTATAACATCCAAGAGTAATGCTCAAGCACCGCAAAACATATCAAATACCAGAGAAAATAGAGATGACCCGAATAATCAAGAATGCAGGAATTCAAGCCTCGAAAAAAAAAAAAGAACATATACACGATTTTTGTATTGTTTTAAAATAACAAAATTACTAATATGTGATCCCTAATGATGCGCTAACACTGTGCTGTATCACAATCTAAGGCATGGAATGGTGAGGAAATTTTGTGTATCATATATTATATTCTCTTAAAAAAATCTACAATACATCACAAAATGGATTAGTCTTTCATAATGTGACAACATAAAGTTTGAATTCTTATTGAGAGAAATGTGCACATTTAGCACTCATGTCTTGAACAAAATTGTCTCTAGTAGAAAGATATTTGTAAACAATAAAAAATTTTACAATACAACTAACAAGGAATTGGTCTAGTAAAAGAGGCTAGACTCAAAGTTTGAATCTCTATTAGGAGAAGTGTCCACATTTAGTGCTTTATTTTATTTCAAATAGAATTGCCTCTAATTATCATATTGAGATTCTTTTTGGATGATAGAAAGTGTAATGCCTGAAGATTTGGACTTCTTGTAATTGTTTTAGATCATTGAATGCACTTTTCACTTTAAAAAAAATTTTCTTTTTCATTTGAAAATAAGCTCGAGCTTTATGCACGATCAACAAACTAGTATTGCAATTAAATTTCACGTGTTATGCTTTTAAGAAGAGAGCTCGATAAGCCAAGGGGATATTGATAAGGCCTTCTCTCAATATAGCATTAATATTTCAGTCATTAAGTTAAGGGTGACGTGATTTTAAATCCTTAATGATCCCTTGATTGTCTCCTATATTATTTCCTATTTTAATGGTCCTTTGATTTGATTTCCTATTTTGAGTCTAGTCAAAGGTTAGAATTAATTATAGTATTAATTTCTAAATTTTGCAATCCCATAATTTTAGGATCACATCTCTTAAATTATGTGGCTGAATATTTTATCATTATTTTATATTATTTCTCCTTTTAATATTAGGAAATTAGGGTTTTAATTTTAGGAAATATTCTTTTCTATGAGCTTATATAAATTAGGCATGCTCCCTCTTGTAAATGGAATAAAAGTTGAATGAAATTATTCATTTTAGAGTTTATAACTCTTGTGAGCCTTAGTGCTTTGTGGTAGCATCCTGTGTGAGAAACAGACGTGATTGAGAGCATGATCAACTCTTGTGGTGTCTTCGAAAGTTGAGGTTTCTAGAGGCAGGTGCTCTAGAGGATCTTCTTCTTGATCATTATCCCATTGTTTATTTCATATCTTTCTTTATTTTCGTCATAAATTTCGTCTCTTTCTTTTTGTTCTTGTGTTTTTGTTGTGTCAGGGTTCTGTCCCTAAACTAGCACGATTCTGCTTCCGCAACCCCTATCAGATTGGCATCAGAGCTTTGGTTGCTAGTTTTGGTTCAAATTCTTGCCCTTTCTTCTTCTTTTTCATCTTGAGTTATTTCTTTTTGTGATCGTCTCTTATCTACCCCATCTACTTCTATCTTTTGGTTTTTCTCTTCTTCATCTTTGTGACTTTTTTTTTATCTTATATGAGTTTTCATTTTATTAGTCTTCTCAAAAAAAAAGAGAAAAAAAACCTAAAATTCATGTAAAAAAAGGCAAAAAAGGTGTTAGTGTGTTGAAAAAAAGAGAAAAAAAATCTGAAAATTAAAAAAAAATATATTGCTGTGAGTTATGACTATAGAAAAAGGCTATTCTTGAACTCCAAGTCACCAAGAGGTTGCCTAAAGAGAAAAGTCAACTTGGGTGATAAGAAAGTCTTCTACGTTGATCACTTTTTTATTTTTAATTTTTAGTAGCACTTTTCAAATTCTCTACTCTCTTATTTGCTATTTGTGCTACTCTCCTATTTTATTTAGTTTTCTATTTTTGTCTTTGAGTATTTGACTCTTTGACTTTTATTTCTTTCTTTCTTATTTTTGTTGTCACATGTGGTTTTTCCTTTTGCAAGCTTAATTTTATTTGAAAATTTTGCTTTCCTATTTGTTTGAAAATTGCAAAAAGAAAATATATCCTATTTTCATCTTGTGCTTGTTTTCTAGTTTCCTTAATTTAGAAGATATTCACTTAGTTATTTCTTAGTTTCTTGATTTGTGTTTGGTTTCACTATTGGATTCTATCTACAAGCTTAGTGAGTGGTAAAAGGCAAGTGTGTTTTTCATCATTAAAAAAAGCCATTAATTTTTTTTATTTTTTTTGTAAAACACGAGTGACTTTATTTATCTTAGGAGTAAACACGTGAGTTTGTGTGTGTGAGGATCCATTTTTATCTTATATGGTTTCTAGTGCTTCTATAAACATGAGTAATAAGGATGAATCCCCTAGTATTGATACAAACTCTGTTTTAGAACTTATTAAAACACAATTGCGGCAGTTTCGCTTGGAACTTGATCATAGGTTCTATAAGGAGGATAAAGATGAGCCAGAGACTTCCTCTTCTAAAGGAAAGAAGCATGAGACCCCCAGCAATGATGAGGTGTATGAAGAGCCCCCTTCTCCTAAGGGAAAGAAATCCTCAAAGCATGATGTTGACTTACCGAACCAAAAAGTAAAGTATCATTCATTCAAGGGTAGCAATAATCCCGAAAAATACCTTGATTGGGAAATGAAGATGGACTAAATCTTTATGACTCTTGATTTGTCTGAATCAAGAAAGGTAAAAACTGCTTCTTTGAATTTCACTGACTATGCTATTTATTGGTGGCAAGATTTGCAGTACAAAAGAAGCCAACTTAGGAAAAAGCCCATTAAAACGTGGGAGAAGCTTAAAAGGTACTTGAGAAAGGCTTATGTCCCTAGCTACTATTACACAGAGCTGAATAGAAAATTGAGAATGTTTTCTCAAGAATCTATAACAGTGGGGGAGTATGTGCACGAGTTAAATATCTTGAAGTTTCATGCAAACATTCAAGAAAATGAACGTGAAGTAATGTCAAGAATTATGGATGGCTTGAGGCCAGAGTTGAGAGATAAGCTTGACTTGTACACTTTTGTGGACAAGGAAGAGCTCATACACAAGGTTATAAAGTTGGAGCAGAGAAATAAGAATAAATGTTCCAAGTCCTCTTGGAAAGACTCCAAGACAATTTTCAAATGGAAGGATTCCAAAGCCAAAGATACATCCCAAGCCAAGGAAGAAATAAGGACCAAGTATGAGGGTAAAACTTCTAACCCTAAACCTTCTTCTTATTCATCTAACACTTCTCCTATTAAGTGTTTTAAATGCCATGGTGTGGGTCACATGGCGAGAGATTGTAGCAATAAAAGAGTTATGATCTTGAGAGATGATGGTGGCTATGATAGTGTGCATGAAAGTGATAAAAATGATGCTGATAATGTTGATGATGATTCTACCTCCCATGAATCAAATGATGATCTTGAATGTAATGGTGTAGTTGACTCTATCTTGGTGGCAAGGAGAGCTCTCAATATTCAACCACAGGAGGATGATGAACATGAGCAACGCGAGCATATTTTTCACACTAGATGCTTCATCAAAGAGAAAGTATGTAGCATGGTAATTGATGGTGGTAGTTGCACTAATGTAGCTAGCACTTTACTTGTAGATAAATTATCTTTACCTTTAATTCCACACCCTAAGCCATACAAATTGCAATGGTTAAATAGTTGTGCTAAAATTAGGGTTTCTAAGCAAGTATTGATTACTTTTTTTGTTGGGGTTTATACTTGTGATGTATTATGTGATGTAGCCCCTATGCTTGCTGAACACTTGTTATTAGGTAGGCCTTGGCAGTTTGATAGTAAGGCTACTCATGATGGTTTTAGAAATTGTTACAAGGTGCCTTTTAAAGGCAAGACTGTTGTGCTAAATTCTCTTAGGCCCATCCAAGCCTATGAAGATCAACTAAAAATTTCTCAAGATTACAAGCAAAGGAGAGATATCCTTGATTGTGGCATAGGTGAGAAAGAAAAGAAAGAAAGTATTACTTTACTTGAAAATCAATCAAAAGAGAGGAAAAAGAGTGGTGGTAAGGTAAGAAAAGAAAAAAATAGAATGGTGGGAGTGAAGAAAAATAATGAAAAGAAAATATTATTGTGTGAGAAAAGTGAGACTCAAGAGGCTTTGATGAGTGAGCAAGCTCTTATTGTAATTTTCAAGAATATTTATTTTTCTATTGACACTCTTGACCCTACTTTTCCTTCTAGTGTTGCCTTTTTATTACAGGATCATGGAGATCTATTTCCTGATGAGATTCTTGATGGACTTCCTTCCTTAAGAGGAATTAAGCATATGATAGATTTCTTGCCCGAAGCTGCTATTCCAAACAAGCCTGCTTATAGGGCTAACCTTGAAGAGACTAAGGAGATCCAACGCCAAGTAGAGGAATTGATGATGAAAGGCTTTGTGCGTGAGAGCCTTAGCCCTTGTGCTGTCCCTATTATCTTGGTGCCAAAAAAAGATGGATCTTAAAGGATGTGTGTTGATTGTAGAGCAATCAATAAAATCACTGTAAAGTATCGTTACCCTATCCCTAGACTTGATGATATGCTTGATGAATTGCATGGTACTTCTATCTTCTCTAAAATTGATCTTAGAAGTGGTTATCATCAAATTTGTATGAAAGAGGGTGATAAATGGAAAATTGCCTTTAAAACTAAATTTGGATTATATGAATGGTTAGTTATGCCTTTTGGTTTGACTAATGCTCCTAGTACTTTTATGGCATTAATGAATCATGTTTTTAAAAAGTTTATAGGCAAGTTTGTTGTGGTTTACTTTGATGATATTCTAATTTATAGTAAATCTTTGACTGATCATATGAATCATCTTAAAACTGTGTTTGACACCTTGAGGGAATATAAGCTATATGCTAATTTTCAAAAGTATTTCTTTTGCATGGACTCTGTTATCTTTTTAGGATTTGTTGTTGGATCACAGGGAATTCATGTAGATGAGGAGAAAGTTAAGGCTATTTGTGAATGGTCAACTCCTAAGAATGCAAGTGAAGTGAAAAGCTTTCATGGCTTAGCAAGCTTCTATCGGAGGTTTGTTAGGAATTTCTCTAGCATTGCTGCCCCTCTTAATGAACTTGTTAAGAAGAATGTGACCTTTAAATAGGGTGAGACACAAGAAAGGGCTTTTCAAATCCTAAAGGATAAATTGACTAATGCCCCTTTACTTGTTTTGCCTAATTTCTCTAAAGCATTTAAAATTCAATGTGCTGCTTCTGGTTTTGGTATAGATGCTGTTTTAATGCAGGATTCTAAGCCTATAGCTTACTTTAGTGAAAAGCTTCATGATGCAGCTTTGAATTATTCCACCTATGACAAAGAGCTTTATGCTCTAAAGAGGGCCTTAGAAACATGGCAACATTATTTATGGCCCAAGGAATTCATCATTCATTCTGATCATAAAAGTTTAAAGTTTCTCAAGTCTCAAGGTAAGTTGAACAAGAGACATGCTCGCTGGATGGAATTTATTGAGACCTTTCTTTATGTGATTAAGCATAAGCAAGGTAAAGAAAATATCGTTGTTAATGCCTTATCTCAAAGTTATACATTACTTTCCTATTTGCATGCTCAATTACTTGGCTTTGAGATTCTAAAAGATCTTTATAAAACTGATTCTGATTTTGAAAATATTTAGAAATCTTGTGAAAATCATGGATTTGGTGATTTCTTTAGATTTGATGGATTTCTTTTTAAGAAAAATAAATTATGCATTCCTATTTGTTCTATGTGTGAGTTGCTTACTAAGGAAGCACATAGTGGTGGCTTGATGGGACACTCTGGTGTAAAAAAAACTTTGGCTATTTTGTCTGATCATTTCTTTTGGCCTCACATGTAGAAAGATGTCATATCTATTTGTGATAAATGTATTAAATGTAGACAGGCAAAATCTAAGGTCCAACCTCATGGACTTTACTCTCCTTTACCTGTCTTCTCTCACCCTTGGGAACATATCTCTATGGATTTTGTAATTAGATTGCCTAAATCTTCTGTAGGCAAAGATTCTATATTTGTTATTGTTGACAGGTTCTCTAAGATGGCACACTTTATTGCTTGTGCTAAGACTAATGATGCTATTAACATTGCTGACTTATTCTTTAAAGAGATTGTTCGTTTGCATGGTTTACCTAAGACTATTATGAGTGACAGAGATGTAAAGTTTTTTAGTCACTTCTGGCATACCCTATGGCATAAATTAGGGACTAAGTTACTTTTTTCCACTATTGCCCATCCACAAACTGATGGTCAAACTGAGGTAATTAACAGAACTATGACTACACTATTATGAGCAATAATTCAGAAGAATTTGAAGAATTGGGTGAATTTTTTACCTCATATTAAATTTGCTTACAATAGGGCTGTTTATTCTTCTACTTCTTATTCTCCATTTGAAATTATTTATGGTTTCAATCTATTATCTCCTATTGATATTTTACCTTTGCTTTTCTCTGAGCATGCTAACACTGATGGCAAGAAAAAAGCTGAGTTTGTGCAGGACTTACATGCTAAGGTTCAAGCAAACATAGAGTGAAAGAATGAGCAATATGCCAAGCAAGCTAATAAAGGCAAGAGACGTGTGATCTTTGAGCCTAGAGATTGAGTTTGGTTACATTTACGGAAAGAGAGATTTCCTAATCAAAGGAAGTCCAAACTTCAAGCTTGAGGAGATGGACCTTTCCAAGTTTTAGAAAGAAGTAATGATAATGCTTACAAGATTGATTTGCCTAGCTCTTATAGCAATGTTAGTGCCACATGTAATGTTTATGATCTATCTTTATATGATTCTACAGATTCGAGGACGAATCCTTTCCAACTGGGAGGGAATGATGGACCCCATGGCACGGATGACATAGCATTAATGGAAACAAAGTTTGAGGATGGTAATCATGAGCATGTTGACATGGAAGGAGCCCAATACTTTCAATCCAACGTACCTAAAGACCCATTACAACATATTAGAGGTCCAATGACAAGAGCCCGAACTAAAGCCATGAAGTAAGCCTTGTTCAGTCTTGTGCAAGAAGTTCAAGAGCTTGGAGAGCATTGGGGCACTCCTCTCAAGCCTAAAGGAGAGCATCTATACGTGTATAATGTATTTAAGATCCAAACTCATGAAGAGTTAAGCCCAAGAGATACAGACCTTAGCCTAATGCAAGAAAGACTACAAGTTGAACCTCTTGCAAGCAAGGAGGCATGAAACCCTAGTGAAGAAGTCAAGGGTGACGTGATTTTAAATCCTTTATGATCCCTTGATTGTCTCCTATATTATTTTCTATTTTAATGGTCCTTTGATTTGATTTTCTATTTTGAGTTTAGTCAAAGGTTAGAATTAATTATAGTATTAATTTCTAAATTTTGTAATCCCATAATTTTAGGATCACATCTCCTAAATTATGTGGCTGAATATTTTATCATTATTTTATATTATTTCTCCTTTTAATATTAGGAAATTAGAGTTTTAATTTTAGGAAATATTCTTTTCTATGAGCCTATATAAATTAGGCATGCTCCCTCTTGTATACGGAATAAAAGTTGAATGAAATTATTTATTTTAGAGTTTATAACTCTTGTGAGCCTTAGTGCTTTGTGGTGACATCCCGTGTGAGAAACAGACGTGATCAAGAGTGTGATTAACTCTTGTGGTGTTTTCGAAGGTTGAGGTTCCTAGAGGCAGGTGCTTTAAAGGATCTTCTTCTTAATTATTATCCCATTGTTTATTTCATATTTTTCTTTATTTTCGTCATAAATTTGTCTCTTTCTTTTTGTTCTCGTGTTTTTGTTGTGTCAAGGTTCTGTCCCTAAACTAGCACGATTCTGCTTCCGCGTCCCCTATCAGGTACTAGTGCCAAAGGTGGATAACCCTGAATTTATGAATCAGTTTAGACCTATTGGTCTATGTAATTTCTCTTATAAGATTTTCTCTAAGGTGATTGCAAATAGAATGAAAGGATTGTTGAATATTGTTATTTTTTAGAATCAAAGAGCCTCTGCACCAGGAAATCTTTTTTTAATACTATACTAATTCTCATTAGGCTTTCAATTATTTGAATGCTAAAAGTGGTGATAAGGTGGAAAAGGCCCTTAAGCTTGATATGAATAAGGCCTATGATAAGATTGAGTGAGATTTTTTTAAGGTTGTTTTGATTTATATGGTTTTTGATAATTTGTGAGTTTGAGAAGATCAATACTTTCATTTTCTGGGTCAAGTTCAATTTACTGATGTTGAGCCACCTAAGAGTGGTTTAAGGGAACAAGATCCTCTCTCTCCTTATCTTTTTATAATAGTGGCGGTTATCTTGTCCTAAACTTTAAATTGATGTACTGAGTTTAAGGCTATATGAGATATAAAGTTAAGTAGGTACACTCCTATGATCACTTATTGTTTTTTTCATAAATGACTCTATCTTTTTTCTCCAAGCAAGTGATGCCAATGTTATTTTGTTGAAAAAAATCCTTGAATGCTACTGTAAGGCATCAGGTCAACTAGTTAATTTCTAGAAGTCATGTGTGTTTTTTCACTAAAAATACTCCTAATACGGTGAAGGAGATGGTTTTACAAGTTCTTACTGAAGCTAAGGATGTGGGGAAGTATTTGAGCCTTCTAATACTTTGGAAGCAATCCAAGATTAAAGCTCTTTGTTTTGTAAAAGATAAAGTCTGAAGAATGGTCAATGGATAGGGAAAAAACTTCCTTTCTACTGTTGGAAAGGAGGTTCTAATCAAGGTAGTTGCTAATGCTATTTTAGTTTTCCCAATGTCTTGTTTTTTATTTCCACTAGATACTTATAAAGACCTTGATAGTATTCTTGGCAATTTTTGATGGGGGAAAAAGAGGGATGAGAACCTAATTCACTGGGTTAGATGGGGTGCTCTTATAGAGGTTAAGAATGATAGAAGTATTGGTTTTCAAGCCTTTTATTAGTTTAATACAGTGCTACTTGCAAAATAGGTATGGCATATGATGAATGCATCTGCTACGTTAAGGGCCAAAATTATTAAAGGGTTGTATTTTCCAAAAGTAAAATCCTTTAGCTAAAAAATGATGGAAGAACATTATGGGCCTAGTCTAGTCTATTGAAGGGTAGATCTTTACTGCAGGATCTTACTTGATTTAATGTTGATAAGGGGTTTAACAGCAAGATTTGGGGGGATCCTTAGATTCCTACTTGAAATAGTTTCAAAATTTCCTCTAATACTCCAAATAAGAAGGTAAAGAAATGGAATGTGGTAGATATTATTGACTCTTTTAGCTGGAATCTTGATAAGATTGGTGATCTTATTACTGTTGAGGAAAAGCAAGCTATTTTGAAGATTTTATTGCCTAGAAGGGAAAGGAATGACAAGGAAATATAGATGGGGAATAGAGATGAGTTGTACACGATAAAGAGAGGTTATAGGTGGGCTTAAGGTAATCATCATGTGCCTGTTAAGGCGCCCTAGTAATTCTTTCATTTTTGATAAAAAGGTGTGGAAGTTGATTTGGAAGTTAAAAGTACCTATAAAGATCATATATTTTTCTATGGAAGGTGGTTAAAGGAGCAATGCCTTATAGGGATGCTCTTTGGCGAAGGAAGTACATCTTTTCTCCGATCTACAAGCTCTATAATGATATCGCTAAACCTTTAGAACATATGTTTCTTCTTTGTAACAGAAGTCGTGTCTTGTGGTTTGGCTGGTCTTTGGGTCTGAAAATTAATAAGCTTAGGATTTCTAGAATTGATTGTTGGCCATTAAAAATTCTAAATGATGTTAATTTACTTGAGAAAAAAAAAAGGCTTTGGTGGCTTTCTTACTATGATAAATTTGGAAAACACATTGTGCTTATATTTTTGAGGAAACATGTTATGACCCTATAAGTATAGTTCAAATTGCTTCTTACTCTCTAGATTCATTTTGGCATGCCAATGGATGGAATAGGACATATTTGGATCCTAAAAGCTTTGATAGTAGAGCAATAGAATCTTCAAATGAGTGGCATTGTGAATGAGAGGGTTTGATTTTAAATACTAATAAGACATTTAATAAGGACAGGAATGAGGCTAGTATAGAATTTATTGATAGAAATTCTTGTGGTGTGTAAAATCTCCAATTATAACAAGTAAACTAGTAAGGTTATTTTTACTAATCTACCTTTAACCCCAAAATCTAAGGCAATGTTTGGACTAATCCAATAGATTACTATGTTTGTATTTTCTTAAAAATGGGATTTTAAGTTTTCATAAATCAAAATATTTAAATAACATTTAATAAATCTCAAATTAGAGTAGAACATTGTTTTGAGAGTATGAGATATCTCATGGGAGTAAAAAGATTTAAAATCAATTGAAAAACATCAGGACATGAAAAAAAGGGATGCGTAGTGTCATGTGCACATACATTGCATCTTTCCTTCTCTATACCATGTGTCGCAGTTTATTGTACATATCAGACAATATTTTGCTATCAAATGATAACAACCTAAGTCAATTTCTAACGTGCCCTATTTCTCAGTCCAATGTTCGATTGGAGTGACTTAGGTGTTTATAAAAAACTCTTTTCAAAAACTAGTTAGTGACACAATTTTATTTTTGAATTATGTCACACAAGGAAGATAGACATCCAAACATATTTTCAAATTTTTTACAATTTTTATAACTCAAGGGTATTCAAAACCCTACACACATGCCAAAAGTTACTCTTAACATCCAAAACACGCTCAATAAACTTATGATTACTTGTATAACACACCACATTCATGTAATTTCAATAATACTAAATTTTTACTTCTCAACCCCTTTCAATACCAAAAACAGCAAGGGGAGATTTTCAACGTTGCACAAACAGTCCTTTTCAATTCCAACAATATGACAATAGTTCGTACACTTGCATTAATATTTTAGCTCTATCAACACTTAATAATCTCATAAACAACATTTTAGGATCTAAAATACATTCCAAAATTATAAATAACAACATAACACACAAGTGTATTCAAATGCATTTTAATTGGTAATATACTAACTATTACACAAAATAAATGAAGATAAAAGGCTTTATTATAGAAATCCCATATTCCTAAACCTCTAGAGCCTTTTTCCTTTTCTCACTAAAGCTAGAGCCTGTAAAATATTAAGAGAAATGGTGAATATCACTACTTAGTAATTAAGGTATATTTATCATATGCAGCTGCACATCAATTGTTAAAAACACATAATTGGGAGTTGAATACTCAAATATATGAGATTATACACAATACAAGTTGCATTTTCACAATTAAACTCATTTTCATATTTCACATTTCAAATTACAAGGTACATTGCCACAGTACTAACAAACGTGTGACAATGACCCAATCCACAATCTCAATGCACATTATCACAATATAGATAACTATGTGACAATGACACAATAACTATCACGACTTCCTATAAATTTATCGACCATGTGACACATCAAATTTATATATGCGTGATCAATACCTCATTATATTCTTCTTGTTTCTATTGATTGAAACTGTAGCCTCTAATATCTATTAGAGTTTTGTCTGTGTGATTAGATAACCTAAGCTCATCAATTTGTGAGAAGTGACCTGGCTAAAGATCACTATACTCATTCTTGAGCCATGGCTTCTCCCATTCTTAAATCTTTGAGGTGTCATATAATTTAAACTAATCTCATCGACAAATAGGTAGAGATAGGACAAGGCTAACCTTTGTGCATAAAAAAGTGGCCATAAAAATATTATATGGACTTTCTACTCCTCTTCCCAGGCAAACTTCGACCAAGTGATCATGTAATGTCTTGTGCTCACACACATTTATTTTCACATGCTTGTAATTTATAATTAATAAGCTTATTGTTTTCAATTACAACATCAATTTAAATATGTGAGCAATATAAATGCTTTCACAAATACTCCATCTTTCAAAACTCACACATATACATATATTCTCTACTTTACTTAACCATCACATATACACATTTATCAAACAATTTGTCAACCACTCATTTCTATACCTACTTGTAATATACACCATTTTAAGTTTCAACTCCATAAATATCACAAAATTAAGGTTAATGAAAACCTTGCACAATTACAGCATGTATTTACAACCACCATTTCAATCATTCATGTAATGAATCCATTTTCAAATTATATTTCAATTAACATACAACTATACAATAATAAATTTATCTCGATTACCTCAAATTTTTGAGATGTCAAAAATTCACCCCTCAATATATACTTCCAAGCTTACTCCTCAAGCCAATTATAGTGCTCGAATTATTAATTTACAATTAATCTAGTCCAAACTCATCACCATTACTAAATATACACTTTTAACTCTTACTTTTTACTTTTAAAATATCCAAAGCTCTTATTTCTTACATTTAAGCTTATTATTGAGTATATTAACTCTCTTTAGCTCTCATTAGGTTCATTAAATGTTTCTTGGGTCATTAATGTGTCAACAACCCTCATAAATTTGAATTTAATGTCATTTTCAGATACTAATGAGGCTTACCCACACATAAGTGTGTAAAACGTTTAATATAAACAACTTCCATTAACTCTATTTGAGTTAATGTATCTAGATCCATAATCTATAAGGATAAAAAATGGTCTCCCATTATCAAACCCTAACTAAAAGCTTAAAAAAAAATGGGTTTGGAAGGAAGAAAAGCAAGCTAAGACACTTTCCCTTTTAGGGTTAGTAGCTTTAAAATGCTCCAATCTCCCTTTAGAAGCAAACCCTAGTAAAGCTTTCTTAGTCCTCTTCATTCTCTCATTCCACTCTCATAATTTTTTCTCTGTTTTTTAAGTCTGTCATAACTTAAGTTTACAAAAAAAGACCTATGCACTATGGTGTACGTCACATACGTCATGACAAATGGTCAAAGAGGCTCCTTCTTGTTCTTATAGCCTTATGCACTGCAACACATCACACACGTGCTGCAGCATGTGGCACAAAGACTCTCTTCCTTATTTTTTTTACTGCTTTTAATACCCATGTGACTTACTTCACTTTGGGCCAAACTTAATAGCTAAAAACATAATCAAAACACTTATTAATTCTTTTTAACCACACACCATATTTTCTTTTCTTTTTTTTCAAGCCTATACTCGTCTTGAACCCACACCCTAAGGTCCTTAGCAAATCCAAAAGGTTTCACTAATCCTTTTTAACCATTCCCTACATTAATTCCACTTAATTAGACTACATAACATCATTAGTAAATCAAAGATTAAACTTCGGGATGTTACATGGTGAATGTTTATGTATCAAAGGGAATTGGTTGTTTTCTAGCTCGCTTTTCAAATATGAGGTTTTAGCTTTACTTTTTAGTTTGAAATGGTATCATGAGGCTAGACTCGATGAGGTTATGGTGCTTTTTGACTATCTTCTAGTGATTTAGAGGATTAAAGGTGAAATTGCTTGCCCTGAATAGGAGTGTATCAATCTACTGGAGGAAATTATTAATCTTGGCAAAGCTCTTGGCTTTTGTTGCTTTGAATGGATTCCAAGAGACTACAATGCAGCTGCTGATTGATGTGGCAACGTTGCCAGGGAGAAGTGCTCGAAGATTAGGTGTTCCAACCCCCTTCCTAGCTGATGATTTTATCAAAGGCTTGGAATCGCTATTGTTGAGTTTTGTTCCTTTGTTTTTTTGTCTTCTTTTTGCTGCTGTTTTTTTTTTTTGGCTGTTAGTTGCATTCTGGTTTATCCCTTGTGCTGATTGTAGTTTTGTGCTGTTGGTTCTTAATGATAGTTGATTCCGTTTTTGCCAAAAAGAAGAGAGCTCGATAAAGCAAAGCACATTTATATGAATGGTTTGCATAAGTAACCGCTCAAATTAGGCAAGGGATTTGAAATAAGTTAATTAAGTGGAGGTTCCGTCTTCTTGTATCTTTAACAGGCCTTACTTCGAGACTAGAGGCATGCCATCATTTTGTCTCATTAGGCCCAATTGTCTTCTGTTAATCACTGCAAGGCCCATAAATTGCAATGGAATTATGGGAGAAAGGAGTAATATTATCTGTATATATATATATATATATAAAGAAGTATTGTAAGTGACCATTTTAATTTTATCCCAAATATATAAAAAAAATAAATTGGCTTCTAAATTATAAGCCCATAAATATTTAGGATTTTAAACTTACTCTTAGTATAATATTTTCATTCAACTTTTAAAAATGATGTACTTTGACATTTATTATTAATAAAAATGATTTTAATCATTATTTGATCAAAAAATAACTTTAAAAATTGTAGAAAAAAATAACAGTAAAGGAACCAAAAATTACATACAAGGACCCAAAAAATTACAGGAAAGGACCAAGAAAAATTTTATTGATTTTTTTTTATAATTTTTAATGTCCTTTTCTAATTAACTAGTGTTAAAAAATTAGCTTTTTTTAATTGTAGTGGCTATATTGCATCATTTCTAAAAATTAAAGGGAGACATTGCAATCAAAATAAATTTAGAATTCTAAACACCCTTGGACATATAATTTATAGGACAATTTACTCTTTTATAACCTTGTATTTTTTTTTGGCAAATTTATACCCTTTTATTTAAGTATTGATAGATTCTTATGTATTGATTGGATTACACAACAAGACTATAAATTAACAAAAGAGCTAAGTGTAAACCAATTATATTGAATCAGTTTAACTATATAATAATTAAATGGAATTGTTAATTACGGAATCTGTTTATATGTGGTCCAGAGGGAAGTCCTTAGGGTTCAAATTTTTTAAAACAAATTATTATGAAAGTGACATTTTAAATTTTAATCTTTAGTCATATGTGATGGGGAAATAGTCATGGGAATAAGTGCTTATTGCATGTCTTTAGAATAAGTGCTTATTCCTAAAGAGCTTTGCTTTTAAGATACAAGCGAATAATTAATAAATAGGGGCAAAAAAAAAAAAGTTTCAAAAGCCACGTTTAACTTCACTTGATTCAAGTTTTAATTAAGAAACTGATTGATTATTCAACATAACAAACACTTAGATCAGTTTAGTGCGCAGAAAAAAATAATGCAGAGTAAATAACAAATTAAACAAAATCATTTAAAAGAAAAGAAAATATATTTTTTTTCTCTTCTATACCATACAAGGCCCCATTTCAAAAGTGATGGAAGCTACATGCAGGACGCCGGGGATTTCCAAAGTTGCCATTAAAAAAAGGACGAAGGTTTGTGCTAAAAATAAAGGGTTCAAAAGATTTGGATGATTTAAAGTTGATATTTAAGAGTTGGTAGAGTTATATGCACAATGTCACTTTCATTTATCTTTTCACTTTCATTGACGAGCGGATTGATTTTTGAAAGTTATATAGAGTTTGACTAATTCAGATAAAGTTAAAGCGAAATACATGAGTTTTATGACTATATACATTTTACTATCTAACAAAACTTGAACTCAAGATTCTATTTAAGAGAAACAAACGTTAAATAAGGAGAACCAATTTATTTCATAATTAGTTTATTCATACATAAAATATAAAATTATTCAATGCAAAATATTAGTACTTTGCATTTTATCAACTATACCAACTTCAAATGCTACTCTTAACTTCAGTTAATTTAGTAATTTCCAGTGGAAAATAAAGTCAGTCACTCACAAAGGCATGGCATGGTGGCATACAAGTAAAAAATGAGAACCAGTAGAAATAGCTCCTTCGGTACTTTTCTCCTTATTTACTTTAGTTTTGTTATTATTTTTTCTCTATGATTAAAAATTTTAAATCATTTGAAGCAATAAAATTCATTGCCTCATGAATTTGAAACCTAAAATAGTCTGAGTTATAATATTGTCATGACTGCCGTACACTTTTACATGATTGATCATCATACTGAGTCTTGACTATAATCCGAATCAAAATGAATTAAGTCACAAAGACAAAAAGATTTTACAGCAACAAGCTTTCACTAGACTAGACTTTTCTTTCTGTTTTTTTTTTTTTTTTTTTGGCCAGCTTCATTAGACAAGACTTCAACTTAGGGTTTTGTTTAAGAATAATGGTGCAGAACCAAATCAATTTGTTTTATATATATTTATCTCTACCTACATGTACAAAACAAATTTTAATATATTGATATTATCAGAGGCAGAACTATGTTGATGATGGAGCGGCCCCACAGGATTAATGGTTGTTTTTGTCTTGAACTATATACGAAAGTTACAAATATTTTTAAACTCAATTATAAGTTAATTATGTCTTTCAACTTTAAAAATTCTTTTTGTCATCACTTTGACATTAAAAATACTTAATGTTCATTAGTCATCAACGAGTCCCACTATTTTTAAATATTTTTTATTAGATTAATGGTTATTTTTGCCCTTCAACTTTTATTTGAAGGGTCATTTTTTTCTCTAAACTCAAATATTTTATAATAAAAAATACTAAAAAATATAATGTGAGAACTATTAACGATGAAAAAATATAAGAGATAAAGAAATTTTTAAATTAAAGGACAAAATTGACTCATAATTAAATTTAAAAATATTTGTGACTTTATATATACAATTTAGAATAAAATGACCCTTAACCCTTATATATATAAATAAAACACCAGCCATGAAGCATATGAAAAGAAAAACATCAACACCCACTTTTTGTTTGATTCATGTCCACATATAATATATATATATATATATATATATCTCTCTCTCTCTCTGCATGTATGTATATATTTTGCCTCTTATAAAATTGTGAATGTAAGTTTAAATATTAGTATTTTTCTATCTTAGTATTTAATTAATTAGTTTTAAATTAATAATATGTATTAAATTAAAAAACTTGGCCAACCTAAAATCTGAAGTCTGGTATTCCGCCCCTAGATATTATGCATTTAACTATACCAACTTCAGGTATGGGTTGGACAACGAAGCCAGTCACTCATAAAAAGACAGGACAAGAACAAATTAAACGAGAAGTGAGAACCAGTAGAAATTATAGTTATCCACAAAATGTCGATCAACTTGGGTTGAGTTAGTGGTGGGACAATGCCAGAAAAAACTCAGTACGATGATTTGATGCTATCGAGTTTTTGTCCTCAAGAGACGATTTTAATATCTGTTTGGACAGTTTGCCCCAAAAAAAAAAAAAACAAATATCTGTTTGGAAAGCGATTTTGATGCAATCCCCAATTAATCTCTCGTTTGGATGCTTCCTAGAATCGAATTATATGGATAAGGTTCAACGTCGCAAGTGTCGCAGAAGGATCGTGATTTTTTTTTATATTAAATTTCAAATTGTATGCTTTTAAATGACAGAATTAGACTACATATAATGTATTTATTAAATGCAGAGAATCTACACTCGTGGCTTAATCAAGCACGGGGTTAGTTGATTGTTGAGCAAGAAGGCAATTGGATGATCTGTTTAACAAATTAATGGCTTGGGAAAGCACCGATACAATATCACGGTATAGTGCTACCTCTGCTTTAAATTATAATATATTTTTAAATAAAATTTTAATATTTTAAAATAAAAAATATTTTAACAAAAATAAGATTTTAGTAATGACATATTTATTATCTCTTTTTAATATTATTTCACAAATAACTCATTAAAAGAATGATATTTTTAGAATTTTATATTTTGTTTCGCAAAAAATAAGATTGTAAAGTATATTTAATGAGATTTATTGATATGCATGATTTTATCTAAAAATATTTTATAAATTATGACTGAATCTATATAATTTAGGAAAAATTATGTATAGGTTTTTTGGAGCATATTTATTTACAAATAAGTCTCACAAAATTTAAAAACCACAGTTAAGTTCTTGAAACACGAGTGCAATTTGAACTTGGGATACAAAGATAATATTATCCTTGTTAAAAATACTGAAACTACAATTGTAAAATATTGAAGTATGAATTGTAAATAACCAATAAGATAACTGTAAACAATTAGTGGTAAACTTCATTGACAATGCATAATCAATTTAACTATTAAATATGTGGAGTTATTATTGTAAAATGTTGAAGTGATAGTTGTAAATTATTGATAAAGTAATTGTATACAATTAGTATTAAATTTGTATGCATGATCAATTTAATTATTGAAAATATGAAGTTACATTTGTAAATAAGTTGAAATAATAGTTGTAAATTACTGATAAAATAATTATAAATTATTTAATTGATGTAATATATTTTTAAAAGAGATATTTTTATCTTTGCATCTTAATTTCAAATTATATTCAAGTTGTAACTTCCTTGGCAATGGTTTCTAAATTTTGTATAAATAAATCTATTTTATGAGACCTATACCTAAATTTTCCTAGAATTTATGGGCAATATCAAATGTATTGGACTGAGCCTAGAGGTTGGGGATTTTAATATTAATTGATGAAAACTACGCTAGTATTTTATTGGACCAAACTCCAAACTATTGATGATAAAAATGACATTTTTTTTTGGGGAAGGAAGCTAAGCGAGTCATATTTTCTGAAGAATCCAATCCAAACTCCACCTTCCACTCCCACACGCACATATATTGAAAAAAAGGTTGCATTCCACAAACACAAAGAATAAAAATGTGGGATAAAATCAGAAGTGGTTAGTTTTTTTTTTTTTTTTATAGCAGCAAAAAGTGGTTAGTTTAGTAGAAAGGAATTTGATGGTCTCTATATAAAATCCAGTGTTTAAATTTTATAGATGAAAAAGTAATGTTACAAGAGCTGTTACATATGACTATATATACTTGAATTGAATATAATCAAATAGAGCCAGATGTCGCATAGATATATCAATAAAAAAATGTGGGTTAGGTTCGATGGCATTCTCTATAAATAATTTTGTAATACTAAGGATAAAGAATGAGTCATTTTGTTGATGTAACTAGATGTGGGCTACCTAGATATGTTTTTTGAATGAAAGACTGAATTGTATTAGCCATGATTTGTAAGTAGTGAGGTTTGTTTTATACAAAGAATATTTAAAACACAAGTATAAGCTTATTCCCTTGATAATTTGGTATATTACTTTGTTTTTGTTTTTGAATATAAAATTACACATTTCAATGAATGTTTATCACAAATTGTCTAAATCACTTCTCATAAAAACATTATTCTAGGTTTATTTTATAAGTACAAGAGTATTTCAGTCTAATTTTTTTAAATTTTTAGACATAATTCTTACACTTAATTAATTTTTTCAAACAGTGTGAGTTAGTTATTTCTCTTATATTCAAGAACAAAGGAAGTACTCTTTATAGTCCTATATAGCTAGTTGAGGGATTATATTATGTATACATATATAATATGTATATATGTGTGTATAAGGTCACAATCTTCTTTATTTCTTTCATGCATTATTTTCTGCCGAACTACTCCTATTAATTGCAATCAATCAATGATAATGGTTTCTAATATAAATGATTAAAGTAAGATATTTTAGGTGTAACATTCGAAATCTATTTAATGATGGATTAAATTAATGAATTAGGTGAATTAATTAATCAATTATGGTAATTTAGGAGTTGGCTATGGGGCATGGGTGGCCATTTGGGCATAAAAGACCTCTTAGGAAAATTAAAATAAGGTTAAAAGGGTTTTTAGGCTATTTTGAGCCTAATATTTTGGATTTGAATGACATCAACTATTTTAAATTATTCACTATGGTGAATAGCACAACTTGCCGTGGCAAGTGTGATAAAATTTTAAAGTCAAATCTATCATTTTAAATGACAAATTTGAAGTATCTTTAAGAGAGGTCCAAGGAGGATAAGCCTAAGCTTTGTTAGGATTCAACTATAGTGGAGTTTGGGAGGCATTTTAAGGTCCCTACATAAGCAATCTACTTCATTACTCTTGTTTCGTTTGCAGTTAGTTTTTGGGGTTAATAGGGCTGCAGAAAATAGGGCTATATGAAAATGATAGCATTGATGAGACATTTAATGACTTCTATAAAGCTTAAGGGAGCTCACAAATGTTATTAATGAATGGGTTTTGATGGTTGCCAGCATTAAATGTTATTGTTGAAGGTTAAAGTGCTGACTCTAGTACTAAATGATTAAAGTAAAATTTATGAAGATAGCTAGCTAACAGTGATCATTGAGTCTAATGAGAGTTAAAAAAAGCTAATTGAAATTTATGTTGGGGTTGGATATGCTCAATCATGCTTAACGAAGGGATTAGATCTTAATCACGATTAAGGATTAATTAATGATGATTAGTTGTTAATGATGACTTATTAACCTTGACATGTAGATTATAAGCTGAAGCTTATCGAATGGATGAAAAGTTTCTCTAGGGATCTGACTTTCCACTCTTTTAAATGATAGAAACTTTGGCGTGAAGATAACCAAATACAATATTCTACCATAATGAATTTATTGAGAGATATCATTATAAGATCAACTATGTGATAACTATATTTTAAATCTTGAACAATTACGTGGAGAGCCCTAGAGTGGAATACAAGGTTAATTGTGGAGGATAAGAACTTCATGTTTGACCTAATAATACTTTTGGCTTATGGGGCTAAAGAGGTATGTTTGTTATATTTAAGAATAACATTAGTATGTTCAAAAATGTCATGCATAATTAGTGTGTTAAGGTGGAAGAATTTGATGGTAAGTTCTTTTTGGTTGATTGGGAAGATAAGATATTATTCATAGTACCCGTGCTAAGAGATTCGATGATTAATTTATTGAAATTATATGGATCTCAGTTATTGTCAATATAGTTGAGTATTAATAATTGAATTGAGACTGAACATACGCTCTATGTGATTGAAAATCTTTTTAATGCATGTAAATGTGACTACAACTATGATGAATTGTGATGTAATGCATGATTTGAGGTGAGAAATGATAGTATTGATGAGACATTTAATGACTTCAATAGAGCTTAAAGGAGCTCACAAATGTCATTAATGAATGGGTTTTGGTGGTTGCCAGCATTAAATGTTATTATTGAAGGTTAAAGTGCTAACCCTAATACTAACTATTTAAAGTAAAATTTATGAAGATAGCTAGCTAATAGTGATGGTTGAGTCTAATGAGAGTTAAAAAAAGCTAATGGAAATTTTTGTTAGGGTTGGATATGCTTAATCATGCTTAACGAAGGGATTAGATCTTAATCACAATTAAAGATTAATTAATGATGATTAGTCATTAATGATGCCTCGTTAACCTCGACGTATAGAGTATAAGCTGAAGCTTATCGAATGGATGAAAAGTTTATCTAGGGATCTGACTTTTCACTTTTTTGAATGATAGAGACTTCGGCATGATGACCAAATACAATATTCTACCATAATGAATTTATTGAAAAATATCATTATAAGATCAATTATATGGCAGCTATATTTTACTTGAACAATCACGTGGAGAGCCTATTAACCTCTAAAATTTCATGTCATTTCATCACATTTTCTTTAGATTTTAATTCATTTTGCCTCATTTATATATATTTTTATTGCCCAAATTAGGAAAATGTACATTTGGTTTTGGATTTTCTTTCTTAGCTTCAATATAATATTTTTGGCCTAATTTCATGTTATTTCGGTATAAGATTTAATTAGATACATTTCTAGAGTTCGGTTGATATTTTTAAAAAGCTTTTGAATGAAAAAATCAAGTACAAAAATGATAAATTTCGTTAATTGCAAAAATAGTTTAAAATTGCTAAAGTCATTGGAAAGTCACGAATTTCACCATTGTTAGAAAAATGCTATGTTTTATTTATCTAATTTTAGTTGGGTAGGACATATATATTTAGAAAGCTTGACCCAGAAGGGATGCTACTCACTTTTAGACACATTTAAAGCTTAGTTGTGCTAGGGTTTGGGCATTAGAAGAATTGAGATTAAGAGATTGAAGTTTTGAAGACGAGCTTATTTTCTTCAATTTTTCTATTTCTCTTCCCTTTCCTCTTTTATAATCTGAAATGGGTCTAATTATTTTGTACATTATAGCTTGTGGATGATTATGAGCAGCTAAACTCTTTGTTCTAGAATTATTTGAAACCCTTATATGGATTAACACTATGTTCCTCCTCTATTTTTGTGATTAATGATATGTGTGTGTGTGTGTGTTTATTTTACTCTTTTTTAATGCTTCTAAGTGATTGGCCACCATTTAGATGTTGGGTTCACTTGATTGATACTTAAGAGGGCTTGATTAAGTGTAGAACTTGGATAAAATGGTGCAAGAACTTGACATTTGCATGTTGAGTAGATGATTTTGCTACTAAGATAGAGATATACTTGCTAGCCTTGCACAGCCACATTAGGGTTGGTGTTTAAAATTGAGTTTTATTAATTATAACAAGAGATTAGGCAATTAATTTAACTAAACACTTGCTCATGACTTGAGAGAACTTGTCAAGTATTTTTAGAACTTTAGGTTAGCACTTATTTTCATTAAAAGCATTTATAAGAGGAGATAATTTTGGTGTTATGAAATGCAAGAGGGATAAATAATTCTAGATCTCAATTTGTATATGAAGTTTGTGAATCAATTACTTTTCTTTATTTTCTAATGTTAATTTAATTTGGAAAATTATTTGCACTTAACTATCTTTGACTCAACTTGATTGAATTCACTTAGTCTTTTGTTTGATCACTATTTTTAAAGAAATCAATGATACTTTATTCTTACTTTATTACTTGCTACGATCCATGCACTCGTGGTGAGCAATAGAGCCCTAAAGTGGAATATAAGGTTAATTGTAGAGGATAAGAACTTCATGTTTGGCCTAATAATACTTTTAGCTTATAAGGCCAAAGAGGGATGTTGTTATATTTAAGAATAACATTAGCAAAAATGTCATGTATAATTAGTGTGTTAAGGCAGAAGAATTTGATGGTAAGTACTTTTTGGTTGTTTGCTAAAAAAAATACTTTTTAGTTGATTGGGAAGATAAGACATTATCCATAACACTCATGCAAAGAGATTCGATGCTTAATTTGTTAAAATTATATGGATCTTAATCATTGTCAATATAGTTGAGTATTAATAATTGAATTGAGACTGAACATACACTTCTATTACTAGAAATCTTTTTAATGCATGTCAATGTAGCTACAACTATGATGAATTGTGATGTAATGAATGATATAAGGCGAGAAATGTGAAAATTGCTATGAGACTGTGGACTTAAGATTGCTGCTTAATGAATATTATGCCTAATGGTGCTACTATTTTGGTATAAAGTTGATAATGATTATATGTAATTATGAAATGTAACTAAGGTTCTTGAAAGGGGTATGAATTATTATTGATGATTATGTATTGGAATATATGCTTATGCTGGCTATAATACTAATGTGAACTTGATACCTTGTAGTAATTATGTGATTGCATGAGCTGTGATAGTATGCATGTTTTGTTGATTATACACATGCTGGGTATTGAGATATGCATGTGTAGATTACATATGAGTAGTTGAATTGGCATGAGCATAATGGATGAGAATTCACCCTAGAGTAGTAGAAAGCTAGAATAATAAAATTCACATGGCATGGCCTCTATTGAGTTTGTGCACAGTGGTTGGCATCTTTATTATCAATGTGCTTAGTATTATCAATAACCTATAGGTATGGCATGGCTTGGGCATGATGCTAAGTAGTACTACTCGTGGACTAGACAGTGTAGGTTAGGCAACTTATGATACCTTAAAATTTGAGTAAGCGAAACCTATGGTCGGAAAGTGAGTGCGGGAATCTTTAGTCGGGTAATTCCTCATAATCTGAGAATGCGGCTAATCCAGTTACATGAGTTAGTTTTATATGAGTTACTAGCCCATAGGTTTAGTCAAATGATATAAGAAAAAATGTAAGGTAATTGCATTGATCATAAAGCATTGAGGCATATTATCTTGTGATTATAGGGCGAATTGAACTATGTGAGTATTACCTTTATAATGGATTGTCATAATTTATATATGTTTCCACAAGGTGATACACAAATTAGTATAAAGCAAAAATGAATTTGTAAATTTCTGCTGTTGAAATCAAATGCCTTTATCATAATGTATCATTTGTTTTATTTATGTGGGAATAATATCATACCATAGTACTTCTTTATAGACTGAAATGTTGGTTATTAAGATTTCTATATCTCACATTAGTATTATATGTGCCTTTTAGGTGTCTGTGGACAAAAAGTGAAATGCTGTCAAAAGGAAGAGACTAAGGCTTTCGTGTGTAAAACCTTTAGTTAGTTTTGTGTAAGGTAGTACGCATATTTGCAAACATTAAGAAATCCTTTAAGTATAGAAGAATTGAATTACATGTATGAAGTATTTTTTTAATTCAAATGGTAAGCTAAGCTTGAGATACACAAATAGTAGCAAAACAAACTATAAACTATTAATCATTACTCAAGGTCTTCCAAAAGTAGCTACTAACATCCTTGAGGTGATTCAGTGATCACCGTGATATTCATATCAGAATGAAGAGCTATTTTAGCCATGTAATCTATACATTTCATGCATTTTCTGTTGCAAAACTAGATTTTCAACTCCTAATCTTGATATATCAATTCCCTGATTGTCCTAAAAACGTCCTCAAAGTAATGATCAGCCATATCAACCTTGAACAGAAGATTAGTAGCATCAAGCGAGTAAAAGAAAAGTTGTATTTGTTTAAAACCATGGTAGTTGCAAATTTTCAATCCTAAAGAAGCCTAATATCCATTTTTCATCAACATTCTTGACTAATCCGCCGCATGCCGCTTAGTTATGAGAGTAGACAGAGACATCAACATCTACACATATGAATCCTTGGCCTAGTCTTCTTTATGTTTTTGCTTTATTAGTAAGTTCTTTAAGTATGTCGTGTTTATACTTGCAGTAGTTGGAGTCTTTCATGAGGAAAAATATGCTCAAATAAATAAGATCATGAGGATTAGTAGTAGTTCCTTTAAAAATTATTTAACATATGTACTCCTTAATAACCAACTAATATTTTCAAACAATTTAATCCATGTCCACCTTGTGAAGTATCATTTTCCTAGGTTTTAGGTTGAATTTCTCCACATCCACGCCTATAAATTATCATCAAAAAATGCAATAATATAGTTCGGAGAAATCACACATTCCCATACCTCAGGGCAATTTGGCATTCTCTCAATATGTGAATAATACTCTCCTCACTATCACACTCAAAGGGATACTTAGAATTATTGGTGAGACCATGATTGACTCTTAGGAAATTAGTTAAAACTCTCTCATAGGTGACTTGTTAAAAGAAGAATTTCAACTTTTTTAGAATTGGCTACTTTCAAATCTTCCTTCAAAGAGGATCAGTCCTCACCTTGTTCTAATTTTTAGAAGTATGATAAGCAAATTTGATACTAAATCTTCTATTAGATGCAACCTCCATTTGAATTTGTCTCTTTCTTCACCATGAGGCGATGTTATAGAGCAGATCTTATAAACCACCCTTTTAGGTAAAAAGTATAGTCATGTAGCAACATCTTATTGACTATTAGGAAGTACAAAACTCTTAACAAGGTCTATGAAATTTACTTGGTGGAGGTTCTTATCAACATAATAAATTAAAGGTTGATCAAGTAGGGATCAATGTTCACTCCAACTACGTGTATTTCTTCCACTATTAAGTACTTTCTCTACTCCTTTCATGAAGTCACATGTATGAGGTATTGGGGTGAATTTCTTGTGTAATTTGGTAGTTAATGATTTTACAGTACAACTAAAAGTGTTAAGGATGATTTAGTTTTAATATATTCATTGGAGTAGTTTTGCTTAAGTTTAATAATGAATGTGAGAGGAAAGGTTCTGGTCATGGCATATATAGCTTGTCAGCTCGTCATGTTACTAAGTGTTCTAGGATCCTCTTCAAGGCACTGAGTGGTTGGTGATTCAGGCCATAGTTAGTTTGTTGCATCATTCATAGGTGTATGCTTAGACATCTAGATTGGAGGATGATTTAATTAAATAGGCATTTGTGGGGTTAACTGTTGTTGCCATAACCCCTATACTGCTAGGGTAGCATTCATTGCAATGAATACATATTTAGCCGCTGTGATTACTTAGGTGTGTAGTAGCCGCAGTGAGTATATCAAGGTGTTGTTGGCTGCAACAAACTAGTGCAAACCTTCAAAACATTGTATTTTACCCTTTTTATCTTTTCCTTCTATATGACTCCCCATTTTCCATATTTCTACATAGTTTCAATTTCTCTAATTTTTTATAAGTTTATATTATATTATATTTTTTTAAACCACTATGGGTTTCCAATTTCAAGATTGTCTTTTATTATTAATACTAAACTTAAATGACATGGTTGATCCTTAAAGTTAAGGATTAGTAGTTAGTAGAGTCAATTGGAAATTAATGACAGAGGTCATTACATTAGGAACTAATACACATTTTTTTTACAAATAATTAATTTACATATTTTTTTAATTTATATAAATTAGTTAATTAACTCTTACATTTAAAACCGGAGAGAGTATCTAATATTAATGACAAATAAAGAAAAACTAAGGCAATGAAACACAATGAAAAAGGCCAATGAGTCCCTAACAATGAAGAAAGCAATTTAAACTTATTAGTCCATTATTGGTTTTATTACTAAAAAAAAATCTAATTTAGCAATGGAATTTAATGAGGAATTATTCTTTCCTTGCTAAAAGCCTGAATTAACTTAAAAATTAGTGAGGAACAATGACTTTATAGCTTGAACTAAATTTAGTGATGTATTTTTTTTATTTCTCTCTAATTAGCAAGAGAATTAACAGGGAATTTTTACTCTTTTCTAATTAGCAAGTCCTAATGGTTTACTCATTTCTAATTAGTGAGGAAATCAATGAAAACTAGTTTATTGTTCTCTAATTAGTGAATCATATTTTATTCCTCCCTTATTAGCAAATAAATTAGAGAATGAACTAGTGAGGCCTATTTTATTCTTTGATAAAATAATTCACTGACCAAAACAAATTTATTAATTTTTAAAATTTCTAAATTTTATTTTCATTAGATACTACAATATATTAAAAATTTTAAATATAAGAAAATGATGAAATGTAAACATGTAATTGATCACTCTTGCAAGTACCAAAATTGATGTAGTATTAATTTCTCATAATATTCCAGGTGTTAAACTTAGAGGAAAACAATCAACTTTAATTTTTTATTTTATAAAAGAAAATATTTGAAAAGGAGATTTAATAATTAATTAAAAGAACACAAATAAGAAACAATGATAAAAAGTGATGAACTAAATCAATCAACCAAGCGCTAGAGATTATGATTCATTTAGTGAGATGATTTACTCTAATTTAGTTATTTATTTTTCCTTTATTTATAGTGACAATAGTTTCTAAAATATCCTAATTACCTTGTGGTATATTAGGGTCTATCTAACTGGCATGAAATTGGCTTCCACTTAACTCAAAAAACACTAATTAAATCATGAAGTCATGATTTAAGTCATCACAAATAAAATTGTTTAATTTTTATTTATATATATTGGAAGATATATATTCTAAAATATTTTTTTCAAAATATTAGCAAAATTTGTTATCCCAAATAGTTTTCACCTATATTAGGAAACTGGTGCATTTTGAATTAATCTACCAGTACGTATATTGTTGAACCTTATTTTTGATTATTACAAAATTAGAGAAGTTGTTATTTTACAAATAAATAGTAATTTGCAATGTCAAGGAAATAAGGTTTATGTGCTTAAATTCTTTGATTTTCCTTTACCTTAATTCTTTAGAAATAATTATTTGAATTATCTCTAGTTCCTAAATTGATTTAGCTTGAATTAAATGTGGATTAAAGCTTTTGCTGGATTTGTTCTTGAACATACTGATATATGTCATTTCTATTGGTATGTCAATGTTCTACCTAAATATCTTAATCTCTTATGAGTCAGACATATCTACCGATATGTAGAATTTCTACCCAAATGCACAACTTCTATCTAAATGTCAAAGATCTACCTAAAGATCTTGTGTTTTTCATAAAAATTCCTACTTCTACCCAAATGTTCAATTTTTACCCGTATGCCCTCTCTTTTTCTTATCTTTCAAATTTCACATCACCTCTACCGGTAGATTGGAGATCTTCCTAAATGTCTCATTCCTACTGAAATGTCCTTTATCCTACCGATAGTTGTATTCGTAAATCAATATCTTTTACGATCAATCCTTTCGGTATATTTCTCATCTACTCATATGAAGATCTTCATTGCCAATCATAAAACATTCATACTCATACCAGTATATCCTACCTTTTACCTGTATATCTTTGGAGTTTCCCCCTGTTTTTTCATTCCTAAACAAAGCATTTCGAAACTCACCTAATTATTAATCCTCTGTGATCTTAAGTGTTGTGTTCGCTTTATTATCATTCTAGAATCATTTAAACATAACCAAGGATAAGATCAAATTATTATTCAAATCCTTGATTAATTCTTTCTACCCATATGTCTTTACTATATCGGTATCATCCTTTTTACCTTTTATCAAAGCATTTAATGTATATAGCCATTACTTTTCTTGAGGCGCTAAAAACACATAAGCCCATCAGAAAAGCATAGTTTCATTACCTTAAATGATGAAAAACTCTAAAGAAATCAAGATGATATTCTCAATGGTAGATATATAAGTCTAACAAATATATTTTCAAAATCAACTATAAATTGAACTCATCATGAAGAGGAAAGTATGTGTGAAATTAATTGAGCCAATTACCTGCATTTACTACTTTCTATCAGTACATTTGATATTTTGAGTGTTTCATTGATTGTATATTCACTCTAAAAGAGAGATTCACTAGTAGTTATTCATTATTAAATTCACTCTATTCTTTTCTATATTTTTCATTTGAGATATAATCACTTAAGCTCAAAGAGCTTAAGGAAATTATAGAGCACCTTTGTCAAGGGGAGAGTTACATACTTGGAAAAGAGTTTGAATTATATTGTGGCAATCAAGAGCCCATTTAATCTTAATAAGAGTGAAAAATCTCAAGTGTATCTTAGGGACTAGATGTAGGCTCAAGTGGTTAAGAGCTGAACTAGGATAAAGACTCGATGCAAAGTTTCTCTTTCCTTCACTCAGCCCTATTTGATGATATCATTCCTACCTTATATTTAATATTTGAACCATTTATTTTAAATTTTATTTAGCCTAATTTACCTCCTCTTAGGCAAACTTTACATATACTACTAACCCTAAGGTACTATTAGTTTTGTATCGGATGTCGCCTTGGATGGGATAAGTTAATAATATTTGTCAATATATTTAGTCATTTTCGATTGTCAATATAATGTACTTAATAATAAAAAGACTTTAAATTCTTAACAAAAAAGACTTTAAGTTTAAATTTTGAATTTTAAACTAGATAAATTAATATTTTAATATATGATAATGTGAAAAGAATGTCAATTTTAATTTGAATTTTCCATCCACACATATATTGTAATGATTAAAAGAGTAAGATGCATTGACTTCTGTTTTAATATACTTTAATTAAAGGTACTTAGTCCCTTCTATTTTTTAAATATCTAACATTTTTTAAAATTAATATTTTTAAAATACAAATCTCCCTTTTGTTTTCAAAATTTTATTTCTATTCACCTAACTTTTAGTTACCTGCTTAGTCATATATTAAAATAAAATACCCTTTTAAATACAAATGTCATCTAACAATCATTCAAGATATTTAAAAATAATGTAATGCATATATTTTTTCAAACCTTTTATTCATATTTTAACATTTTTAGTTTTGCAAGCTTATTTATTTAGTTTTTTTTTGAAATATAAAAAGGCAAGTTGTCTAAAATAATATTTTAACCACATATGCACAAAAAGTTAAATGACTAAAACAAATTAGTCAATATAATATGTGCTTATTTTTCTTTAAATTTTATTGATTTGAACACAAAATTTCTAAATGACTTGTTTTAAAATTGTCACACTTAATTGTTTAAAATTCCTTAAATTTGAGAATGCACCATCTTGATTTAAATTTTGATAGTTAATTTAGATTAATAAAAATTTAAAAAAATATTTAAAGGTAAGTAAATTAATAAGAGATGATTATTAGATTTAATTTAGGATATAATTTTAAGTTAAAATTTTTAAAAATTATTATTATTATTATTATTATTATTATTATTATTGAAAAAGAAGAAAAAAGAAATGTAAAAGAGAGAAAGATTAATAAATTAAATAAAAGAAGAAGAAGAAAGGTGGGCGGATATTTATCCATTTGCATTCGTATGTAAGATGTATGTGTATAAAGTTTTTTTTTGGGGGCGGGCGGTGAGAGTGGTGTGAACTACGCACTTCCTCTTCTTTATTTTCCTTCTCCTTTCTTCGGCACCTTCAACAGAGGAGAAAAAAAAAATAGAGCTTGCACGACACGGTGAGAGGGATATGATTGAAGGTTTTATAATAAGATATTTTGAATGAGGTATCAAGAAATTATATAAGTGTTTTAAAAAAATTTTAATCATCTATTTTTTTTAGTTTTTAATTTGGTAATGGTGAAAAATTTAGGATTTGAAAAATGGACGAACTTATAATGAATAAATATGATTGTTGAGGTTGTTAGTAGTATAATAAATTTTTTAAATATTAATTTGTTAATGAAATTTAAATTTGAGGCTTATGAGTTAAACTTTAAACTCATATAGGTAGTTTTTTATTAAGTCTGAAAATATATGTTAATTTATTAAGGTTTGGGATGAGAAACATATTATTATGACTATAGAATGATAATTTTAGATTTATGATGAAATTTATAATTTTTAAATATTTTTATGTGCAAATTTATGAAATAAATAGGGAAATTTTAATAATAAAAATTAGTTTAAAGGTTAATTTTAGTTTATTAGTGTTTATTGATGATTAAAAAGGAGTTAGAAATTTTATTTGAAGGTACTAACTCTAGACTTGTATTAATAATGATATTAAAAATTATGTTACACTCTCTAATGTTATAATTAGAGCTATTTTATTAGTTCAATAATTAAAACTAATATTTATAAATAATATATTATGTGTAGATTATGTTGTTGGTGAAACTTATGGTGGAAGAGAAGTTATAAGGAATAATTTATTAAAAAACTATGAGATAACTATGCTTTAATTTGTGATTAGTGTTGTTTCATGTTAATTGTGTGATTATTGAGAAAATTACAAATTGTTGTTGATAAATTATTTTGTTATATTTATGAAAAAATTGTGAAATTATGAATATATATTTTGGAGTATTTTTACCAAATGGGATATCATATTGTAATATTGTTAAAAATAAAAAATTATGAAGATTGTAATATTATATAATTGTACAATGTTGATATGTGATTGTTTAATTCTTATGAAAAGTATTGGGAGCTTTGTTGTTATATTTTATGTCATGTGGTATGCCCCTATTGAAGGCACAATAGGTGGCTTGTAAGAGCTCGGGCTAATCTATTTTTGGTCGAGTAATTAAACACTGAGTGAGGGTTATGGCTTGAATTAATGAAAGGAGATGATGATAGTTATTTGTCATGCATTATAATATCTCTTATATTTTTGTTGGAATTATACGATTGTTGTTTTTCCACTTAACAAGCACACATTTAACTGTTTACATATATTATCATAAATTAGCATTAGTTATTGAGATTTATAGGTCTCATTATATGGCTAACAATTTTCAGGATAGAAGCCACAAGTAGCACATAGTGAAACCCTTGAGACTTAGTAGTGTAGATCCGCTATCTCTTTTTGATATTTTTATTTATAATTTTTAATGTGTTATATTGTCAATACTAAGATATTTTGTTTATTAACAATTTATGAATATAGTGATATAATCATGCCCTTCAAATTATTTTTGTTTTTGATACACTTTAGATGATTTTAACTTTGATGTCTGATCTGTTTTTAGATTATTTGAAATGGCATGATTATGGGAATATATAACCAACTTGTTTAAAAAATTGATTAAATTGTCTACTTTGATTGTTGGTTCATAGTTTGCACTTGTTGAGAGCATAAGGTTAAAAATATATTATTTTAGTTAATGGCGTGTGAGAGATTAAAAATTTACTTAGAATATTGTATTGTACAAACCTAAGCCAATTGTTATCTATTTTTTTATATTGATTTATTCATATAAATTGTGTTGGGTGACTATAACCCAACTATTGTTGTAGATGTGTATTAGTAGTATAAAAAATGATTTTATTTTATTTGAAAAGATTGATTGATGGTTATAAGATTTTAAAATGCATAAATATTTCTATTTTTCCTAATCCATTGTGTTTTTCATGTTCTCAATTTTAAAAGGAATCTTTTGGGTTTTTCACACTTATTTTGTTTTTAAATGCTTGGAATCCCGAATTTTAAAATGACAATTTAAAAAGTTTAAATTCTACTTACCATAATAGTACTTATTTATCTACTTTAATTTTTTCTACCGTGATAGTTATTTTAAAAGGTAAAATATTTTATAAAATTATATTTTATCATTTCCTATCATAGTAGTATTTTAGGTTATAGAATTATTTCAAAAAAATATAAGATTAATCGACTTTTATTTACCATGGTAGATACTTTTCTACCATAATTGAGTTAATTATTTTGAAAAAGAAATTTAGGGTGTTGCGGGTAGAATATACAAGTAAATTATAAGAGAAGATTATTAATTTTAGGTTTCTTAATATAATTAAAATTAAAGAATTTTAAAATCTTTAACTAAATATTTCTAATGGGTTATGAATTGAACTGAAGTATAGGTTTTAAAAATAAAAGAGAGGTCTCTATAATTTTACTAGAATGGAAAGGAAATGATTATATTTTACTCTAATTAAAATAAATGGTATCCGCTACAATTTCATTCTAACTACTCCATTTATTTAAAAATGCAAAATATTTTTAATCGAATCTCATTGTCAATAAAGTATTTACTTTTTTAAATTAATACCCTCTTTTCATATTTACCTATATTTAATAGAATGCTTTGCTTGAAAATACATATAAATATAAAGTGACTTATTCACTAGAAGCATTTTTTTTAAAAAGACAATGATTACATCTTAAATATTAAAAATGCTTTGCGCTTTTTAATGGAATGAGTATATATTATACTAATTAAATATTATTATAATATATATGAAGATTACTCTAATTAGATGTTGGAACAAAATGAGGAAGATTAGAAGAGGAAGGAATGGATAATTAAATGATAAAAAATTATAAACAAGTTAGTTAAAGGTATGAGCCAAGATTGGCATTATACCTTTACTTCACATGTCAAGTTTGGATGTAGGTAGGAACAAACTAATAAAAAATAAACTAAATTATGATAATGCTGTATTATGAATTTATAAGATTACTTCAGAGCCTAACTTTTGAGCAAAAGAAGATTTATCATAAAATTATTGATGCTGTTGAATTTGATAAAGGAGATTTTTTTTTCTTGCATGGATACAATGATATTAGAAAGACATATGTTTGGAGGATATTTTTTGCTTCATTAAGATTTAGAAATAAAATAATTCTCAATGTAACATGGAGGAAAAGTAGTTGTGTTTGGTAGAGATTTCAAGTAAATTCAACCCTTTTATTATTTTAGGTGGGTGAAGAGAAGACGTTATTTTTGCTATCATTAACTCTTTATTTAGGGACGATTGTCAACTTTTGACACTAACAATAAATAAGAGACTTTTAGTAACAAATAATGAAACATCTATCAATGCTTTTTAATTAAGATTTTATTGACTGGAATATCTCAATCGGTGATAGGATTGCTGTTGGAGGTAATAAAGAATTTTTGAATACTAAGATCTTAGTTGATTTATCAATGGCTGGTTGATCGGATAATCCAGTAAAATCTATTATTGATTCAACTTTCTTGGATTTCCTTACCAATAGATATGATTCTTCATTCTTCATATTTTAGAGATAGTATATTAGCTCCTACATTAGTTGTGGTTGAAAAAATAAACAAGTACATGTTATCTTTGCCACCTGAAAAAAAAGTTATATACTTGAACTATGATAGTGTTATTAAAAATGATAGGGACATGAATTCACTTAATGACTTATATTTTATAGATTTTTAAGTTAAATTACAATGTCAGACCTCCTAAATTATGAAATAAGACGGCTTAAAGTGGGTGCTCCAATTATTTTAATGTGAACTAGAACATTGATAAGTCTTTGTGGTTGTGCAGTAATACACGTCTTATAGTTATATGAACTAAAAAACATGTAAATGAAGCCTAAGAAATGTTTAGATCAACTACAGGGATGAAAATTTGTATACTGTGTATTGCTATACATCCATCTGATTCAAGGTTGCTATTTACCATGAGAAGGAGGTAGTTTCCATTATGTTGGCCTTTATAATGACCATTAATAAGAGCCAGGACTAGAGCTTATGTCATGGTGGTTTGTTCCTACCTTATCCTATTTTTACCCACAATCAATTATATATTGTTGTTTCTCTTGTTTGACATAAGAAGGCTTTAAAATTATTGATTCTTGATGAGGATGATCGCTTTAGATATATAACTTTTAATGTCATTTATAAGAAAGTTTTTAATACGTTGATCTAAATAATTATGAATTTTTGTTAATCTGCTTCCCATCGTATCCGTTTACACAGTATGCATTTAGTTTTTACCATTTGCTTTACTTTAATATGCAGCCTCATTGTGCATAGGATGATATAGAGAATGTGTCTAGTATAAGTTATTTTTTTGAGAAAAATTTTCTTGCAAGATTAATACCTATTTATAAAAACTGTAGTATAAAACCCCATGCATCGCTTGGATATTTTATTGACTTATAAAAAGTTAAAAAATTTAATATTAAATTAAACTATTCAAATTAAATTTGCATTGTTCAAATTAGTAATAAATATATTTATAAATTTTGTTATAATTTATATAATTTTTATAAAAGTACAGAGTTTCTTTTGATAACTAAATTATTTTTTAATAAACTTGATTGTGTGCTTTGTATGAGAGAAGCTTTTTTATGCATATATGTCTTCCCAGTCATTAAATAAAATGCATGGTGAGAATTACCCCAATTCCCAATCCTCTGCACTAGTTTCACGACTTGTGATCCATATCCATAAATAGGACCTATTAGCAGTTAATAATAATAATAATATATAATAATATATATATGGTATGGTATGTATGTATGTATGTATACACTTTTTCACCTCAAGTGGCAGAAAAGGCAGATACAAGAAAGAGTTCGGCGTTTGGATAATTATTGTTTCACATTTCAAAAGTAACTTTTTACCTTTGGAATGTAAAATACTGTTTGGAATAATTTTATGAGAGTAAATATATTTTTCAAAAAGACTTCTCAACCTAGTTGAAACGTGAAATTTTGGAAGTTTTATTAGGTAACTTTTGAAACAGAAATGTGGATATGAAGCATTAAAATGTGTGTTTGGTTTTCAGTTTGTCAAAAGTCAGTTTAATGAAAATTCATTTCCCAAAAGTCAATTTAAAAAAAGTCAGTTGTTGTAATAAAAGTTGTATTTAGATAATTTTTTTAAAAGTCAGTTTGGCAAATTTTGTTTGGATTAATGTGTTTTTGAAATTACTTTTGAATATGCAATAACTAAAAAGGACATTAACTTATAATAATTGGTAATTTTTTTATGCAAATAATATATTAAAAATGTTAAAAAATACAAGGATAAAAATATAAAATTTAATATTGGAATAAATTATGTAATCATTTTACTATTTATGTATTTTATTTATTTATTTTACTATTTATTATTTACTATTGATGCATTTTATTTATTTTCAATCTATGAAACCTTTGTGTTTTGATCTATTCGCTAGTGCTTTTATATTTCTTTGTTTCAAGTCGAAGAAACCCAAGGAGCTTGAGTAGAGATAGGAATAAATTAGTGAAAATACGAGGCGATTGCACGACAAGAATGAGGGTATCATAGTTAAATGCAAAATTAGGTACCAATCTTTCATTTGGGTAATTACTAGACCCTTATAAATGGTAACGAGCAAGTAATTAAGGTATCTTTGAACATCTCAACAAACCGGACTACTCAAACTCAACAAAGACTCTCAATCAAGATCAAACTTGCCTAACACGAACTTCATCTTTAGTCTAAACTTTTGAGATTTATTACTTTGTTCCACTCTTATTGCCATACCACCTGCCTTGCACATATTTTCAAGGAATGAACAATAACTTCCTTGTGAACATTTGCACTCCTTGAAATTCTTGATAGCTTAGGCATTTCAAGAAAATTGTAATAAAAGATCTTGAAAACTCACAATTGCTGATTAACATCTTCTTCAAAGAAAAGAAACCCCTCTAGCATGCATGGTACATAGGGACGAAAAGAGAAATTTTTATTAGGGGCAGAGATGAAAAAGCAGATATGATAATTAAAAAAAAATTATATGTATGCATGTATGTATGTTACTAACATAACATAAATATTTAACATATATATTTATATTTAATTTTATGAATATATAACAAAAATAAATATATATATTCATTTTTTAAATTTCGCTCATCAATTTTTTATGACATAAAAATTATTAATTATAATGTCTATGATAAACTTTTTAGCAATGTCCTTATTAATATAAACTATCATTAAATTAATGAAAATCCCATCTTCTCTACAAGCATTGAATGATTTAAACATATCTTTAAGATTTAAAGTTTTGCTTGATCTAACAAACTCTATCACTTGCTTACTAAATTTAATATTTAATTCTTTCAATTGATAATTGTAGTAAATAGATATATCAATATGGTAATAAGATCAAACATAGCCTCTTGGCTTTTGGATAATTTATTTTTGTTGCAATGCTTAGTAATAATTTTCATAATTTATTTTATCAAATATAAAATGAAAAACAAAATCAAATAATATCAATGCTTTAAGGGCACGTGTAGTATTATCTTATTGAAAATAAGTAAATCCTACAACAACTATATATCTCCAAGCTAATGAAAAAGTTGTACTATACATGCATAAAAGACTGTATATAAAATTAAAATAAAAATTTATTTAGTGTCTCAATACTTCTGTAATGTGCCAACTTAAGAATTGAAAATATATAATTCTCACATTTTACCAAAAAAAATAAAAAATTAAGGAGCTGTGGCCTCTCTGATCCCCCTATCTCCACCCTTGCTGGCATATACAGGAGGCATGCAAGGCTCCAAAAACATGCATGGACCAAATAATATTATTAGATAACTTAAAAATAATGCAGATATCAAAAAACCTTACTTAAGTTGCAGTCCTCTTAATTTTTCGTTGAATTGATGATTTTTAAATTTAATGGTCAAATTTAGAAGGGAAAAAAAAGGGAGAAACCAATTCACAGTATTCCATTTTTTTTTTTGAAGATGTTATCTACATGGAGTTAAAGTTGATCAAAATTCTCGCAAATTGAAAAACTAATGTAGTACTCGTATTATTCTTGTTGGAGAATCAATACGAGTCTTAGCTATTAAATTAGGTTGGTTTTGTATATTAGTGGCGAAGAGTGAAAGAAAGAATCGCATACTGTACACACAACACACACATGCATATCTAGTGCATATATAATAGGAAAATTAGAACTCGCAACTCCTAGTGAGATTTTTCTTGCCATCAACGAACCATGTTTTTGACAGCTTATACATAAAGAGCCTTGGCAAATATATTTTATATTTTATTAATATTATATAACTTTATTATGTTGAACATACCTTCTTCTTCGTTGCTAAAAATGCATAATTAAACAGTTCATATGGTAAGTTCAGAGCTCAAGGCCTAGTGTTAAATCTACTAACAAGTTTACATCGGATAGGTTTTTTCGGTTCAAGTGAAAGCTTGAGACATTCTGAAAGATCCACTGGCTCTACTGGAAGCCATATGAAACGGTGAAGAAGCTGTGCGAGCCAGAGATGAACCGTGGCTAGGCCTAGTGCTCTTCCAGGACACACCCTTCGCCCAGCTCCAAACGGTGCAAGTCTCAGGTCCGACCCCATGATGGACGCTTCCTCTTTCATGAACCGTTCTGGCTTGAAGACCCATGGGTCTTCCCAAACACACGAGTCATGTGTTATGGCCCACATGTTTACCATTGCCGTTGTGCCAGCTGGCACAAGGAACTTACCCACATGGACATCGTGTACAGAAAGCCGGGCCCATGAGAGAAGTGGGCCCGGTGGGTGTAGTCGAAGAACTTCTTTCACTATGGATTGAAGGTAAGGGAGCTTTGGGATGTCGGAATCTCTCACAGGATATTGTCGTCCAATGCAGTCATCAATTTCTTGACGAGCTTTTGCTTGAACATCTTGATGTAAAATCATCCTAGCCATAATCCACTCAAGAAGTATAGCAACTGTATCTGTTCCTCGAAACATCATTTCCTACATCAAACAATCAAAATCAACCATAAAAGAGACGTAAACATGTTTGTTTATGTTACAATCTCAATTGTATTTACAAGTGGAAGATCCTTACCCACAAAATAGCCACTGTATCTGAATCACTTAACCTCTCTTCCTTGGGCAAGGACAAGAGAGCGCCCAGAAAATCATTCTCTTCTTCTGCATTCAACGTCACATTTCTTTTTCGTTCTTCGACAATTTGACCTACAACACTATTAACCTTACATGCCAATTTGTGACACTTTCTCTTCACTCCACCAAAGTCCATAAACTTGAACGGAAAATAATCTTCCCAATTGAACTCAACAATTAGCTCATACCCTTCCTTGATCATGCGGCCTAGCTCCTCTCCTTTTGAACGCGTGCAATTACCAAAAACAGCCTCCAATATATTCATCAATGACCCTTCCTGTAATATTCCCCTCACTTCCACGACCCCTTTCTCCTCCATCTCCTTCCACGCTCTTGTCATCATTTCGTCAGCCACACGCCGTCGGGTTCCTTCAAGCCCTGAGATTCTCCGTGGACAGAACAAGTGGACGGCTGCGATCCTGCGGAGCCGGCGCCAATATTCGCCGCTCGGAGCGAAGCCAATAGCGCGCTCGAACATGAGCGAGCGAGCTGATTCCTTGATGGGCCGGTCCGAGAACGCCGAGTTGCATAGAATTTCCCGAGCCGTCTCCGGGTGGCTGGCGATGATCACCGGGTTGGCTCCCAGGCTAAACGCCATGAGCTGTTTCGCGTCAAGGGAAGCAGCCATGGCGGCGAGTTTACGGTGGGCAAGAGAGCCCATTTGAGGCAAAGACCCCAAGATGGGCCAGCCCATTGGGCCAGAAAGTTTAATGGGCTTCTTCTCATCGTGATGGCGAATGTAACGGTAATTCCTCCATGCAAAGCCTCCAGGGACGATCCAGTAGTTGAGAGAGAGAGCACAGAGAAAGAGAAAAAGAGAAAGAGGCCAAGAGGAAGAAGAACAGAGGGTAGTTTGGGAAATTAGTTGAAGACCAAGTATTGGTAATAGGAACAGTATTGGGATAAGCTTCATGTTTGAGAGAGAGTAGAGAGGAGAAGCGAAGCTGAGAGAGTGTTATGCTTTATGATATGAATAGCTCGTGGAACTATGGGGAGATGGACGCCTGTCATACGGGGGATGAATTGTACATATAGGTGTTTCAAAAGTGGTTGAGTTTGACGATCTCTGGTTAATATCTAACCATGGTTAGTAGATTTTATCAAGATGAATATTCTAAAAGGAAGGGGAAGGGGGGGAAATGCTTTCACCACCAACTCACTTCATTACACCAGACCCACACCCACCTTCCCTTTTCTCGTGATCAATCTGCCAGAAACCATCAAGAAGAAGAAGTGATGTGCCCATTTTTCTCCTTAATTAATTAATTAATTTTAGAAATTTAGGTTGTGTTTAGGACGTAATGAAATGGAGTGGGATGTCTGGAAGTTTTATATCATTGTTTAATACTTTTTTTATTTGAGAATTCAAGTGGAATGACTTGTAATCACTTTTTAAGTCATCATTAATCATCATAAACTCATTTTCTTCTAACCCTCAATTTGGAGAGTTGAGAATGGAATGACCTAATATAAATAATATAATTACAAAATAATTCTTGTTCTTCTCACTCCTCATACTCTTTCACTTCTTTTTACCCTGAAACTAGAAAAACATGACAATTAATTAAAAGCTACTTCCTTCTTTTAAAAATATAAAATATTTTTAATTAAATTTTACTTCCTAATAAAGTAGTTATTTATTTTTAAATTAACTCTATCTTTTCATATTTACCTCTATTAAACATCCTATAATAAATATAAAGCCATTTATTAATAAGGGTACTTTAAAAAAAGATAATAATTACACCTCGAAAGATTAAAAATTTTTATATTTTTTAACATCTAACTCCTTAAAAAATATCTTATATTTCTAAACAGAAAAAATATTTATTTTTGTAATAATTTTTAAATAACAGTTAAATAAAATTAAAATGTCAAATAAAATATTCTATTTCATTCTACTCAATCCCACTCCAGTATTCAAGGGTGGACCCACGTGCTTGGAGGGGACTTCCCACCAACCCCCCAAAAAAAGGTGTGTTTCTCAAGTGCAATAGGACATGGAACTACATGAATCAATATTTTGAAACACGAACCAGACATCAAACTAAAAAAAAATAACAGGTTGTAGTTTTCATGACATAAAAATTAAATAAAAAAATATTTATATGTGTAAATATATAAATAAAACATTAATTTGTCAATAATGCTTGAGATCTTGACTCCAAAAGCTAGATGCTTGGATTGTTAGAGTTAAAGGTAGATGCATGTCAATACAAGCTTATGATCTCGAAAGAAAATGCTGGAACTAGAGGCACGTCGTCATGTCATGACTCACAAGTTTTCGGTTTCGATAACAAAGGTTGAATCTTTAGAGTTGGAGGTAGAGGTTGGAGGAAAAGTTAGAGATTGAACTTAGGTTATGAAGGAGAGATTAGAGATTAGAGAAGAGAAGAAAAGAAAAAATTAGTGATTAGAGAAGAGAAATTGCGAATCTAAGCAACTTAGCCTAATTTTTTTTTATTTTTTTGGCTTTGACCCAGGTTGACCCAGCTCTGATTTCTGGGTCAAAGCCAATTCTTTCAAAACCAACCAGTTCAATTCGGGTCAGATGCTAGATTGATTCAACTGGTTGAATAAAACTATTTTGTTCAGCAGATGGTGGTCGGATCATCCGATCCGATCCGGTTTCAATAACACTGATATGAACTTGACTAAATGGGCTAATAATGAGATGGCCGATTGCGCAAGCAAAGAGTGAACTAAAATGATATCAACCTCTTCCTTATTCTTCCTCTCCTCCAACAATCTCATACTACTAATAAGATAATTCTCCCTTTTTAATTGCAAGTTCCAACACTTACCCATAATCCTTTATTTTGTCTTTAAATTTGATGAATGCATGTTTAATTTATTCATTACTGATACTTTCATTCCTCACTTCCGTTCAATGTTGCAGCTCTACTTCAAATGAGTAGATCTGCCTATATTAGATAGATATGCATCACATATTCTCACACTTACATAATTTTTTTTTTTACTAATCCAGATATGCTCCAAAACAAAATAAACTGGAGAAGAATTTGTATGATTTTCCTACTTATTCATTTTGGGATTTAGGTGATATATATGGCCAGCAACTCTAGCTTTAATTTGCCCCCCCTAATCCAAGGGTGTATTTGAATTTCAATTAAAAAAAATTGATCATAGAAAAAATTGATTGTTAGAATGTGATGATGTTTGGATAAATTTTTAAAAATTGATTTTGATAAATTGAATATGTTTGGATGATTTTTTGAGAATCAATTTTGAATGTGTAAATAAATGATATAAAGAAAAGTAGCCAAATGAAGTTTTATAAATGAAAAAAATTTTAGCTTCTCTAAAATATAATTTCCCAAACTAAATGAAATTTTGTAAAATGAGGATATTTGAATAAATTTTTACAAAACTATAATTTTAATCTCAGAATTAATTCTCAATGAGTATACAAACAGGCCCAAAGCTAATTCTACCCCTGCGTGCTCCGTCCCATCAATGACGGCTTCCATCATGTAGTATCAAACATTCAAGTCTGCTTCACTATTAAAATAAGAATGAATAGTGAAGAATGATAGTAAGATTACCTCAATTTGTAGGGTTGAGGATGAAATGAAATTATATGAGTAATATTATCACAAAATTATCCTTATCCTTCTCAATCATCTCACTCTTTCACATCCTTTCATAATCCTAAAACTAGAATAGTTAAATTAATTAACTGATAATAATTCTTAAATAATAAATAAATTCATTTCTTTTCTTCTTCTAATAAAACTCTCAAATAATGGAATTTACATTTTATTCCATTTCATTACATTTCATTTTACCGTCTCAAACATACAAGTCTGCTTCGTCGGCAAGAGAAAAACACAAATAGTGGAGAGTGAGAGTGAAATTATGGGAAAAACGAGTGAAAAGAAAAAGAGTGAAGGGAAGGGTGGGGACATTATCCATGGGAAAGGAAAGGTCAGAGGAAGCGCAAGTGCAAGCTTTTTTGGCTCATTTTGTTTTGTCATTCTAGTTAGTCTGTGAAAAAGAGTACGTACGCTTTTGCAAATTGCAATGATGTGCCATATTTTGCGTTGCCAGGTGTTACATAAAATCTCACGGAAACTTATATTGTCTCTCAATAATGCAGCTATCATTTTGTCTTTTACTTCATGGACACCGCATGAGGTCATGCTTTGGACTGAACAATATGGTACGTGTGTTTCCCCGTACTATGTGCCCTTTAATGCGTTCCAATCACCTTTGTCCTCACGTTTATCTACCGACCTTATTTTTATTATAAAATGCTTTTAATTACATCACTAAAATTAAAAAGAATTCGTTATTCTCTTCATTCATATATATATATATATATATATAATATTTTTAATTAAATTACATATATTAATAAAATTTATTATTTAGTTAAAATTTTATTAAATCACAATAATTTTTTAATTTTATTTTTAATAATGTCAATTGATATTATAGTGGTTGTGGGTAAAATACACAATTAATATTTCTCTTTTTTTTTAAGACAAGGCAAAATTGTAAAATTATTTAAAAAATATTATAACACCTCTTATATTAGGAACGAAGTAAATTTTTAAAAAATACTTTATACATAGGGACAGACGGACGGAGTAAGTCATTAATTTAATAAACTTCTAATTTTACTCCTATTTTAATAAAAAATTTTAAATTGCATTACATTTTTCTCTCATACTTAATGAATTTAAATAAGAATAATATTGAAAAAATATAATTAATATTTCATCAAATTCCTTATATTAAATATCAAAGAACTCTTTCAGAAAATGTTCTATAATAGGGATATCTATATTTCCCTTGATCATATCTCCTTTTTTGTTTTATTTTATTTTTGTCTTTTTTCCCTAAGATAAATTTAACTTTGATTACATACCTTAAGTTGTAAGTTTTGTTTGCTTAAAAAAAAAATCTTGTCAATGACTTTATAACCTAGTAACATATAAATTCTCTGATAAGTGAAAGAATATGAGTTTGATTTTACTTGTAACCACATGCAATTAGTGAGTTAAATCTCTCACTTATAAAGAAATTTGATACCATTGAGCTACGGCATCATTCATCTTTTAAAATTTGTTAATACATGTCAAATTGCACTAACTTTAGTATGAAATTAAAATGAATCTAACGTTCTGAGTGGTGCCTCTCTTTATTTTTTTTAATTGCTCTCTCTTTTCAAATAACAAAATCTTACGTATTAAAAAAATTGAAACACATAATAATGTGGAACTATCTCCTCCTCACAGAACATAAAGTTTGGCCAATCAAGATCACATCCCCACTGGTGGCTGCCTAAAAAAAATTCAATTAGTAATTTAAAAGGCAAATACTTTTATATGATAAGATTTAAAACCGCTTGCAGTCAATCAAGTTAAGAGAACATTCATAGAGTTGAGGAATACAGGTGGCCACATCAGTCATTTCCTGTGGTAGGATTAAGGGAAGATAATTTAAATGCCCACTAACTCCCTCATGTAGGTTACAACAAAGAGATGATTGGATTATGAGAGAATCAAAAATCCAAAGGAAGACAAATGACTAAAATTCCCAAAAAGCAAATGCAAGAGAAAGCAGGGGACCTTTACAGCAAAGTTAAATTATTGTCCCAATAACCAAAAAAAAAAAAAAGAGTTAAACTATTGCCCCAAACAGAATCTTCAGGAAAAAAATCAGCAAATTTCAAGATGATTCTTTTGCCTAGCTTTTCACATTTCAAATATTTTATCAATGTACATTGGATAGTGTATAGGTAATGGCCATTATATGGGTTCAAGTGAGATCACTTTCTCGTGATGGCAAAAAGTTGACCAATGTGCATCCACCACCTGTATAGGTAATGGCCATTACAAGAAAGCGGTCAGCTTTAAGCAAATTAAACAATTCAAGAAATTTTCAGGAATATCTAATTTTTTTTTAAAAAAATTAAGATTATCATGGAAAAAAATTGAGATGGTTCTGCATGAATGTTTAGGTATGATAGAAATATTTTTAGTAGAACTCTTATCAGAAAATCAACTTGCATATTTATTACAATTAGTTTAGTTCACAAAATTTTTTTTTGATAAAACTGATCTATTTAAGAAATATTTTTCCAAGTAGATATGACACCATCAATAATGCTTTTGCAAAAAAAAAAAAAACTTAGTTTAGTAGCACCCACATTCCCGGAATTGAGGGGTTGTGAGTCCTGTATCAAATGTGATAAAGGGTGTTTTTACTTCTTCGATCGGGACGGAGCTATCCTGAATTGGAAAAAAAAAACAAAAAAAAAAATTAGGACGAGACTTTTGCGGGATGCAACAAAAATTTCCATCCCATCCTGAATATATTATTATATATTTTTTTATTTAATTAATATTAAACATTTTATTTATTTAGTCAAAATCAAAGAATATATTTTTTTTGTTAAGAAAATTTAAGACATTTTTATAAGAGTTGAATATTAAAAAATAAAAGGTATTTTTAATCTTTTAAAGTGCAATTATTACCTTTTTTTTTAAGTATTCTTATTAATGAATGACTTTAATCACCTTATATTTATTGTAAGGTATTCAATAAGGGTAAATATGAAAAAATGAGGTTAGTTTAAAAGTAAGTAACCATTTTATTAGGGGGTAAAATTTAATTAAAAATGTCTTATATTTTTGAATGGAGAGAATATTTTTTGTTTATTTATTTTATTTTCTTTTTATATAATTATACACTTACTTAAATTGTATAACTCAATAATTCTGTTATTGCTATACTATACTTGACTTTGAACTGTGGTTGTTATCATTATGTTTTTTTATTTTAAATTGTAATTTAATGATTGAATTTATGTATTTATGTTGTTTTGGTTTTACATTTAGTAAGTTATGACATTTAATAAATGTTATTGTCCTAATCCCCTTTTCACGTTTTATGTGTTTTATTAAGACCTCTTGATTCCATCTTGATTTCAAATAGGACAAGATAACTATCAAGACGAAAAACAAGATAAAAATTTAACCTCATTCATTTCTTGAGATGAGACACACAATAATTTTTTAGAATAAAGCATATGATAAGGCTATCCCAATCCTGTCCTATAAGTACCCCTATAATAAAAGAGTGGTTGCATAAATGTCAAGTGTACAGTGTATTGAGCATTCCTCACTCTTCTTTATGAAAAAAGAAATAGATAGATAGATGCATATGAATGTTTGTATTTGATCTATTTGAAAAAAATATCAAGTAATTATATTTGCAAATGATTATACAACAACGGCGAATAACCTTATATGTAGAATCACTTACATGACTATAATTATAGTCATTTCTTTTGCAAAAATCACATTTAATTGCCAATTCGTCAACTTGACCCTTCCACATTCAACGAAATAAGCTTTCTAATTGAACTAGAAGGCGCAAAACTGCAAATAGCTACACGTATTACCTAACAGGCCACTTCCAAGTTTTGTTCCCCCCAAAAAAACATAAAAATGCTTATCTAGGAGGTAGCGAAGAGATGTGAAATCTAGCCATTTTAACCCCTGCTGCCATATACATTGCAAGAATAATCCAACCAAAGATGTCATATTTAAGGTCACTATCACTAGTCTCCTGTTTTTTGGATTCCTGAAATAAACCACAAAATTGTTATTGAACAGCCAATGGCACAAAGCTATGAGAATATGGTTGAGTCAAATTACCTTCAAAGAGAGAAAACGAGAAAAAAACCACTATCGAACAATCCAATTCCAGAAAGCTACTTTCATAATTTTTGTCCACAAACATGGTAAGCTAGTGAACAAGCAGTTCAAATGGCAAAGAATCTTAGGTCACATTTGATACAATGGAAAGGTTTTTAAACAGAATGGGAAAGGGTGAGGAAAATGGGCCTTTCAACCTGCATGTTTGGTATAGACGGGAAAAAAAGATTGAACATAAAAATTGAAAACACAGGAAACTGACATTTTTTTACCTGTCTTACCAAACACGGCACCAAACACGGCAAAAATGATTTTCTCTTTAATTCTCCACCAAACATGCCCTTATCATTTCAAAATTCTCATCAATTTTTAGCAGGTTAACAAAAGCTACACGCCCTCAGTTTATATGATTATATAAAACAATGAACTGGTGAACATCTCAGTGCTAACGAACATCTTTATGTAGATAGCCAAATCGCCAACCCATAAATAACAATTATATCAGGCCCAGGCCCAGCCTATGGTAGTACTTTTACAGACATCTATATGCAAATTATGCAGAGAGAACAAACAATGGAGTCCAAAAGCTTGTTAAATCCACATTTAGACTCGCAATACTTTATCATTCTATGAACACAAGCAGACAGATGCAAAACTCCACTAGAACTCAGAGACACTCAGCTTCCACCAAATTCAAAGAGCATGTGGTCAAAACTCAAGCATTCCACATCGAAATCCTATTATCTGTTGGTTGTATCAAAATATATCATCCTAGTGAGACCATGTTAATCAACAATGCAGAAATCTTAGTAGCCAATAAAAGAGTGAAAAGCCGGTCCTTTCACTCAAAAGAATAATTTAATTTTTTGAGGCATAATGTCTCTGATGAAGAAGGGCGAATCCACAGGACAGGATATGAGTTAACAAAGCCAGTTAGCCAGCTCCAGAAGTTAATATTGCACGCTGTGGTACTCATAAACATGAAATAAAGATAAAGTTCAGTTAAGGAAGTTAAATTCTTGCAAATCTGACCTTCCTGTTAAGAGTAGCTGATGATTGACCACTCTGCTCCTGATCAAACCCATTTTTGTAGACCTTCATGTGCAATTCTGTGGCCTAACATGTATGGATCGCAGTGAGTTATTGAAGTAAAAAACATGCAATTGTAAATTAGTTACATGAATTCTTATAAAACGTAAACAATAAAAAACTCAATTGACACCAATTGCCTAAGGAAAGCGTCCTAACGACTTCTATGGAGCATAGACTCAAATTTGGCAAGTTGCACGGATATTTCAAGACTGCAGTATCGTAAAAATTAACTTCACCATCTATGACCATCCAATTCAGTTCCAATTAAAGGAGTAACAATGACAAACACAATACGTTGCCTTATGACCCACACCAAGCTCAAAACAGCCTTTGATTGACTGCTTGAATATCTATCAAAGCCAACCCTGTAGTCTGACATAAGATTTTTAGTACAGTGGGTTCAAATATGAGGGCAGCCAGTCCGCATTTTCCTCCCCTTTTTGTTGCTTGTTCATAAAAATTCAAAAATATTGATTGATAGACTCTAGATCAATCAATAAAACCTGACAGAAAGTCCTGTAGTATAGCGAGAAGTCTTAACATTAATAGCTTACATTTACCAGTTCACATCAAAATATACGCAGTTAGATGTCTTCATATCAAAGATGGAAATGAAGACTAACAATGTTCAGGCGAGGTCCAAAACATAGTAATACACAAGGAAGTTGCAGTCGATTTGAGCATAAAAAAGCAAATTTTGAGCATGAATTCTATGGAAAAAATATTCATGTAATTGCCATAGCAATTTAATTATACCTTAATGGTAATTTCCAAGGACTTCTTATATAGCTCGTTCTCAGGATCCTACAAAAGCAGATTCCACTGCTAAAAATTTGCCAGATTTAGAACTAAAATATACCGTAGCTCAATAATAGAATTTACCTCTTCTACGGCTTTTTTAAAACACTTGTATGCCTTGTCAAAATAATTATTTGCCTCATGAAGATCAGGAGTTAGAAACGCATAAGATTTGTGGGCATTTCCCAGGTACCAAAGAGTATCATGCTTCGTGGGACAAATCAGTAAAGCTTCCTCCAGATTTGAGATGGCATCTGTGTAGTTGGCCCCGTCAAAAATCTATTAGAACTAGAAAGAGTAATTCATGCTGACAAAAGAGAATTCACATGAAAAAAAGATTAAAGGAGGAAGGCGAGTGGGCGTAAATTTTGCTCAGTGAGACACATGATATACCATTAATCATCCTCTTGGATTCACTGGGACTTTGGCACTGCGACAACTCAAGTAAAGCTACTCCCCACTTGGTCAGAATCTGCATGAATGCATGTTTAAAAATAGTGAAACTAGGGATGAGGCGCCAAGAGATGCAAGTGCAATTAGAGAGGGAAGGCTATCAATTTTCACTCCTTGGTTCTTGGAGATCTTTTTTCTTCTTTAGATCCAATCCTCATCTCTAACTCTTTTCCATGTAAGGTGAGGGATTTTGGTAATAGAACAAGCAAGAATTTTCATCACAATCTTCACTTCCTCACTTATTAGTTACTATTAGAACAAAATTCAACATGTGCGACCACACACTTAAATATTTAAAATATGTTGTTATTATTTAATTAAGCCTAAATAATAGTATGGTCTAATATAATTAAAATTTTAAGGCTTTTTTGATTAAAAAAAATCAAGGCTTTAAGGTATATAATTATTATGAAAATTAACGAGTAGAAATTTCTAATCACTCATATTGGGATAAAATAATCCCTCATACAAAATGATCTAAGGATAAAATTAAGGGAAGGAAAAGGGATATAATTAAGGGAGAATGACAATTAAGGACCTTCTAAGAACATTAACCTCAACTACAGACCATGAAATTTTGAAATTCCAGTTAAGAACCATGGTCCTTAATTGTGATAAAAAAATGTAATTTGTGAAGTGGGATTCACTAATATGACTTAGGAATTTACTAACCCAATTTGAGAAAATTACTAACATATATTGTGAAAACATAAAACCCTACTTGAGAATGAAATGTTTAACAAAAAGCGTCACTTAAAAATTTACTAACTAAACTTGAAAAATTTCTAATGCATATTGTAAAAAAATAAAACCCTACTTGAAAATAAATTGTTTAATAAAAAGTAATTTGTTCAAATTGGTGTTTTTTATTAAACAATCGATTCTCAAATGGAATTTCATGTTGTCGCAATATAAGTTAGAAATTTTTTCAAGTCGAGTTTGTGAATTCTCAAATGGCGCTTTTTGTTAAACAATTGATTTCCAAGTGGGGTTTCATATTTTCATAATATATGTTACAAATTTTCTCAAGTTGGATTAGTGAATTCCCAAATGACAATAGTAAATTCTACCTCACAAACTATATTTTTTTATCACAATTAAGGTCTATGGCCTTTAACTGAAATTTTAAAATTTCATGATCCGTAATTGATATTAATATTCTTAGAAGGTCCTTAATTATCATTCTCTTATAATTAATGATATTTCTAATTTGATGGTGGACAGATTCAAAGTATCACAAATTAATTAGGTTTATATAAGGGGTTATGGTCATCAGATTTCATTGTTGTGAAAATGGTTCTTTGTCCCCCTTGGAGAATCATTAGGAAACTTCACTCATTAACAATATTGATGATGATTAAACTCGGCGATCCTTGAACTATGGATTCAGGTACAATTCCACATTTAATCTCTCATATTCTCTAGAATTGAAATGGGATTTGAAAGATGTTTAGGGGGGACTGAAGAATCTGGATAGAGTCGGAATAATTAAATCCTACAGTTACTGTCCTCTTATGTGCAGGTCAACCAGCATACTCCAGTTTTAGTTTTCATTGTTTATCCCAAGGCCCAAACGTGAACAGCAAGCATCGATACTTCCATGTTATCACCACACTGTCCAAAAGAAACTAAAAGCTTCGAAACAATGTCACACATTAATTAAAAGAGTTTTGCAAAACATTTCAAGCACAAAATTTGTAGGTACGACATTTAGGTAGCACCTTCATAAATTCGAGGGAAAAAATGTGACTTCAAAAAGAAAAAAATAATACGAACCTCAGCCTCATGAAGGTTTTCTTCGCAGTTAGCTTCGGCATTCTTTGAGTTACATTCTGACAACCGGGCGCAATCAAGGTCTTTCTCGGAAAATTCCATAGCGAAAATGTGGGGAGGGAGAAAAAATGGGATGCACTCTATGAAGCATTTCTTTAAATTTGCTTCGTCTTCTTCTTCTTCTTCTTCGCTTTTTGCCTTCATGCGTCGTGGGAAATCAGTGTGACTGCTTAAGATCGAAAATCGATAGTGATGAATATGACAAATTGCAATTTAGATTTGTAACAGCCAACATTTTGCGTACCTTTGTTGACGTCGATGATTTTAAACGAAGAACAGGTGATTGAATTCGCAGAGGGAGATGATGCAATAATCATTCATGATTCTACATGATTACATCATTTGAGAGAAAAATTGGTGGGATTGAGCATAATGGTAACGCCTTTAGCGGATTCAAAATAATATATGCACAAATGGCAGAGGATGGGGTGGTTGTTTACTCGCCATTCTCTCCTTTGTGTCCCTTAAAATAAAATGAAGGAGAAAATTGATTTACTAAAATAAAATAAAAAAATTATCATCTCCAATTTCACAGTCTAATTCTGAGTGATCATCCCTGCCTTCGTTTGTTTTTCTCACAATTCAAATTCTTTTGTTCATGTCTCTCGCAAGTCGCAAGTCTCAATTTCATATTTGTTTTGTTAATGAAAAAAATATGCTTTTTCTAATCATTCTACTCTCTTTAAACCAATTCTTTTTTGTGGTTCTTAATTTTTTTTTATCATGAATAGGTGGTTTTTTATTGGAGTCAATACACTGTCTAATATTAAATAAGGACACATTTTCTAACAAGAATCAAAACATTATTCATTATATTATTCATTGTTTTGCTCTAAATTGCTCTAACAATACCATTCAACTTTTTGAACCTGATACCATTTTTTTTTTCGGTAAACAGAGATGGGTTAAGCTTAAGCCCACTAGCCTGGAAATTCAAACTACAAATCATTAGAGTAACATTTTTTCTTAGGCCAATCATAAGGATGATAATGTATATAGTTCTTCAATGTTTTTTTTTTGGGCATTACTCTTCATGAAATAACACTTTTCTATCCCAACTCTTCAATTCAAAGTGGAGAATATAAAGGAATCTTAGACTTGGGAACAATTTGTACTGCTTGATTCTTGGTTTACACAAGCAGAGCCATTATCACCCCAATTACCAAAGCCATCACCCTCCCCTAAACCTTCAATCTCACAATCTCTTGTGCCAGTCACAGAAGAGAACTCAAAAGAAGGGAAGATGTAGAGAAGCAAAAAAACAAAGATTTGTTGGTTTATTTAGGAAAGCACAAGTCCGAAACAGAAACAAGGGGTTAGGTCCCAAACAATCCTTCTGCACTAAGTTCCTTAGAAAAGAGGGAACCAAATCAAAAAGGGAAGAGGCAATGATTCCTTCTTTTGCCAATAAATCTACAACCATAGTTCTTCAAACTTTTTCTAGGACCATGTCAGTTCTTCATAGTTGAGCTCCTCCATGGAAATCCATGACTATAGGTAAAGTGGAATGCCAATATGAGTTTCCATACATGTAGTCGAGATGAGAGGACTTTAATGAGACCTAATTGAATTAAGTTAGGATGGGACCCTTTTGGGTGGAAGTTTTATTATCAACACTGTTACATTGTCAAAGTCAGAACTTAAAACTCAAATTTTTTTATTAAAATGCTACAACCCCTTTATTATTATTAGTTAAACCAAATGTTGTCACTTATCAAGGGTCATTTTACTGCAATCTGTCTATAACAAGGGCAAAACAAAAAACTATAAACAAGATTACACAAGAAGCATTAATTCTTGGCAAACGAACCTATTTAATTAAAACACCAGCCAACAAGAGGGGTGGGGGAGGCAGAGTGTGATAAATTAAGGAGAGAAAGGTCCAGAATAAGTGGAAATGACGGAAGAAGCCTCGTCTCTGATATGAGAAGCGAATGAAGGTTGGCGAAAGACCTTCCTGTTGTGTACCTGCTTGTTCCTTGCAACGTCCTTCATGAATGACATATTTATGCTATTCACTGAATACCCAGAACGCCTACTACTGCTAGTGCTTGGTCTCATCCCATAATTATTGTTACTATTCTCTTGCTCTCCTACTCTTGCACTCGGCACCTTCTTCTTCTTCCTGTTACACAAATTCAGTATCACATTCACCACCAGCGTTTCTAATTAAAGTGCATTGATATATCCACATATATAAAAATAAGATGTATTGTATTATATGCATATTTGATGTTATACACACATATATACACTTCATCCGTTACTATATATAAAGTATTTTTAAAAAGTTTATTTTGTTTTTAAATACAAGGAATGTCATGATATCTTTAAGTACTTAAACAATTTTCTCCTTGTCTTGAAAGGAGGAAGAGATATTAATTGCATGCTTTATTATCTACCATCATGATATTAATTGTGATATTATTGAAGGCGAAACTAAAAAATTCTTATTGTTTTATGTGCTTTCAACTAAATAATAAAGTTTTACTAATATGCGGGCTTCAATTAAAAACACTTTATATATAGAGATGAGAGAATATGTGTGCTTTAAACTAAATAACAAAGTTTTATTAATATGCAGGCTTTAGCTATAAAGTATTTTTAAAGTTTATTTTATCTTTAAATATAAGGAATGTCATGATATTTTCAAGTACTTAAACAATTTTCTCCTTGTCTTGAAAGGAGGAAGGGATATTAATTGTATGCTTTATTATCCACCACCATGATATTTATTGTGATATTGTTAGAGGCAAAATCAAAAAATTCTAATAATTTTATGTGTTTTCTAAATAACAAAGTTTTACTAATATGCGGGTTTCAACTAAAAATATTTTATACATAGAGATGAGAGGGTATGTTATATTTCAAATTTTTACCCTGATCTGCCTTCTCTTCTCTTCCTCCCTTTTCTGCTTGACTGAGTTATACTCTTCCAACATGCCATCAAAGGTACCTGCCAATAAATATCATTTTCCGTGTGTGTGTGGGGAGTTAGTCTCTTAATAATTGGTCAATTACAATACTTGTTCATGCTTTATCCGCAATCTATGCCTAGAAGCCTGTTCATTAAAAGTTCATGTATGTTTGAATATATATTTTTAAAAATCAGTTTTGTAAATTAAAAATTATTTGGATAATAATATGAGAATTAATTGAAATTAGCTCCAATTTACATTTGAAAAGTTATAAGCTATCTAAAGTTTTGTTTGCCAAATGGATCAGACTTACCATCAACGCAACAAATATTTAAATAATATCTATGTTTAGACGGCATACTGAAAGTACTTTTCAAATTGAAAATATTTTATCCAAACACAGCCTCTATGACTATGACGACGAAATGGTTTGGCTATTTAAAAAAAAAAAAAAAAAAAACAAAGAAAGAAAGAAAGTGAATACATACACTACTTCATAACTTGTGTTGGTGAAGCATTAATTTAGAACTTTAAATTGAAGACATATTTTGTGATACCATCACTTTTAATTTAAGACATCTTGCGTATCATTGCAGTTTTATCAGATGTCTTTGAGGAACTACTAGTCTAAGAAATCACGGAATTAATGCGCCTAATTAAGGGGAATCTCTAGATATGTATTAGTTAACTCTTGATTTGTTGTACTCTTTTCGAGCACATAACTTACCAATCTAAGTGAAGGAAAAATCTTGAAGAGTGAATACCAAATCGAGGATTGGTTCATTAACTTACTTGATCGTACAAGAAAACTTTATTTCTTTCTTCTTCCCAGCTCCGAGTCATATACATAAGCAAATCAACCAAAGCTGAAAGAAAAAGTCAGGCTGATTAGCAACATATACCATGTAAGCCACGTGGTTTATTAATGAATTAGGTCACTCATTTTTTATACCTGGGATTTTCTGGACCAGTGATCGAGCACGTTCTGCACGTCTCAAGTTCTTGTGATTTCCTCTACCTACTGTGTATCGTTTCTCATCCTGACAATCACACACAAACAAGTTTCATACTTTAGAATTTCAACATGGATTTAATTTTCATAGGATATGAGGTGTCTATTGTTCTGTCTGAAGTCTCTTCGAACATGTAAAATCTTAATCTTTCATTTCAGCTAATAGCATGGTCAGGGAAATTTCATCCAATTCTATCAATGAAGGGCTGAAATTTTGAACGATATTAGAGAGGACAGCAGATATCTCAAATCTAATTTTGTATACTTCGTAGTCTCAAGTGTCATAGTGAAATGAAATGATTTAATTTAAGAATTACGTGCATGGGATTTCTAACCATGCTATATTCTTCAAGCCAGCGTTCTTCATCGCGTGCTAAAATCCACTTTTCTACTTTCTCCATTATAGCCTTCCTGCTTGAAGCTTCTTCTTTAGCTCTTGCTATCTGTTCATCCATGCTCGTGAGGAGATCGGAATGGTCAATCTCCCCTTTTAATTCACATATATTCAAGTCAATTTAATGTCCACATTGCTTCAACTTTCAGTTTTATTCAAATATATATGTATATATAGATATAGACATTACTACCCCACTTTCTAACCTGAGTTTATGAGGCCAATAATATTGTTGATATCAGACTTTGAAGGAATCTCCATGTGGGTTTTACTGCATATAAGCTCAAGCTCTTCTTGTTTCTTCTGGAAAAGCTCTTTCATCTTGCTGGCTTTCAGATGATCCAGTCTCCTTACTTCAGCTTCAGCCTTGAAAAAGTTTAGTAAGACTCTGAAATGTTTCTGATATATATATATATATATATATGTCATTAAAGATATTGTAATATATGTACTAACCTGTTGAATTATTTCTATGGTGAGACTTCCTGGATCTGATACTTCTGCTGGTGAGCATGACAACAAGTTTATCACGTGGGAAAAGGTTTCTGATCTTCTCTTGGCGTGTCCATAAGATTCCATAGCTTTGTCAGTTCTTTACCTAAATGATGAAGCTGCAAGAATTATCATAAACACCATAAATTTCTTTCTTGGATAGAAACTAGATTGAATCTTGTGCTTTAAAGATGATTTAAAGCACAAGTGTGCTAGTTATATATGCGTGTATTTCACTTGTGAGGTTCCCGATGTGAGACTCATCCACTTCAACTATTACCAGCAGAAATAGTCTATAAAGAGAATACATTTCAAAAAACCTAGAATGTTAGATGAAAAAGCCTTTAAATTTATAAATTTTACTTCACTTAAAACTCCTTAATATGAGACTTAGCTTTTAACAGTTCAAATATTATAAGTACAAGTTTAAAAAAAATCAATTTCAAAAGACTAATCTGTAAAATAAAGAAGCTTCTTAAACTTATAAATCCTACTTCATTTGTGAGGCTTCTGATGTGATGTGAGACTCAACAAAATTTCATCCTATGAAAGACATGAAAAGATGAATTTTTAATTACCTGGTCGAGTCGCTTATGTTTTTCTTCCACAAGGGAGTCCACAGTGTGATTGAGTTTAGTGAGAACATTGTCACTGATATTCTTTGTTACTCCACAGAGATCGTTCAAGCTCGGGTCAACTTCTGTGATGATGGCCGAGTAATCCCTTCCCAATATCGTCGACAAGCTGTGGATTATGTCTATGTACTTGTCCACTTGCTGCAGCCTCTCATTCTTTCAAAGTAAACCACACACAATGACAATATATGAAAAATGGTGAGCCTATGCAATAAAACCATTAAAGCACCAACAATGCAATCTCATTCAATTTGTTCATTCATATCTAAAAAGCTAGTAGAGAAATAGTCATATGATAGTGGGTCCTATTTTTATAAGAGCCACGTGTTAGAAGTAAGGAAGATTACTATCATACGTTTATCTTAATCTTCATTAAAAAAAATTTTATTATTCAGTTTTTATCATTTTGGTTCAATTGTAATTCAATTATTAAACTTTAACTTAATATAATCTGGCCTTTATATTTTGACTCAATTAAAATTTAATCCTTAAATTTTAACTCAATGCTACCTATCCCTATATCTTAGTTATTTAGTTAAAATTATTAACATTGAATTGCCTCTCTAGTCAAAGTTTAGAAACTAACTTTCAAAGAGCCATTGTATAAGGACTAAGTAAAACTATTAATAGCTCTAAGACGGTTATAAGAAAGAGGATCGGAGGTAGCGTAATGGTACCTTCTCGTTGCGGAGACGCTGCAATTCACTGTTAAACTCGTCTAGTTTTTTGAGAGAGAGATCATTTTCGTTAACTATGAAGTTTGAGGGTGTAGTAATATTGTCAGAGTGGCCATCAATTTCAGCAGAGAGTTTCAGAATCTGAGACTGGACGCTTCGGAATTTGCTTAACCTCTCTTCTTTTCTGAGTCTCATCTCCTTCAGTGCTGGTGTTATTGAATCTAACTGCTCTCTCAGTGTTCCCGCCCTTCTCTCCGGCTGCACTATAACTAACTGCTCTGTCATCTTTTAATATGTAATTATATATACCCCATCATCACAATAGCACAAATCAACACTACTATGAAAAAACCTTCGTCAGAGTGCTTATAAAAGAAAATGTTTTTGTAAACCAGAAGCAGAGTCTATGGAAGCACTTATTTAAACAAGCATTCCTGTATATCTCGTTTACCAAAGCGCTTCACAAATAAGATGGTAGATCCTTTCAAAATGGGACCAAAAAAAAAAGAATGAATATATAGCGGTAGTTTTCTCAAGTTTAATTGATATACCAATTTCATCTTTTCCAATTTTTTTTACACATTTGATAGGATATGTGTATATATATTTATATAAGCTCAAATGCTCCATGAACATAGTAACATGTCATATAGATTAACAGTGTCAAACTCATCTCAAAAGCATCCCCCATTCTCGCAAATCAATATAGCTCTTGCTCAGTTTAACGTACGCGTGTCTATGGGATGCATACATACCCGTACTCCAGGGATAGAGGGTTCACAAAGAGACAGAAGACGCTGAGTGAACTCAGCCTCAGATCAGCCCACTTGCTGATGAAGACGAGTTTCATATATTTGCCCTGTCCACTTTTCTCCTGTAAGCATCCACACTTTTCTCCTGTAAGCATCCACACACTCTTGCTCCACCTCCAACAATGCCTTCTCTCTCTCAAACTTGTCTTCTCCTACCTCATCCCATATCATCTGTACGTGTCATCATCATTATTCCATTATTCCAAAGTTAGGATCATATGTATTTGAATTCATTTTCATGAATTGATAATAATTACCTGCAGTTCCTGCAGTAAGAATCCGCATGATGTTTCCAGCAACGTAGTGGAGCTTCTCGAGCCGATTAATGGAGTCTGAACTGAACCCATTTGATTGATCTCTTAAATATTGTTGTGTATATATATCCTTCTCAGTATGTTTTTAAAAGATGAAACGACCGAGCAGAAGAATGTGATTGAAGGCAGCTCCGAGTTCAAGTGTCAATGGTAGGAGCTAGCTAGCATGTCGGGTTTACTTTTTTAATAATTTTGATGGTGTTGTACTCAGCTCTTTCCGCCTCAATTTATAAGATACTCTCAGAAAAATTCAATGTCTCCAAATGTAAAATATTTTGATAAAAATAAAATTTTATTAATGATACTTTTTTTTAATATTATCTTTTTCATATATTTTTCTTCATTTAAATATTATTTTTCACAAATAAAGTATTAAATGAAGAGTATTTTTGTACACTTATATTTTTTTTTTTGAAAGAAATAAGATTATAAAGTATAATAAACTTTATTGATATATGTCTTTTTATCTAAAATGTCTTATAAATTGGGACGAAAGGAATAATATGTAAGCATATTTTAAGGTGCAATTACAAAGTTGAAATTAACTTATCTCAAACTCCAACTTAAATGGCCAAAAAAAAAACATTCAGAACGATCCCATTTCATATCTCATGATATTTGATTTAAAAAAAAAAACATGATGCTTTCACAAAGTTGAATTAAATAAATTTGATTACACACATAAATTTGGATTCAATAAGTGATCTAAATTCACTTACTCAATAAATGTTTTAATTATAATCATTAAATTTTATTAATATTTAAACATTATTAAGATATATTTTCTTCCAAAAATTTAAAATAATATTAATGATCAAAGTAAATATCACATAAGTTATTTCAACCAAAAATTTGAAATTTGTCATTTATTATATGTCATTTGGTAAAGGACTATTCGACAATAATTTGGAAGTGAAATTGGGAGATCAAATTATACCTCAAGTAGAAAAGTTTAGATATTTGGGAGCCATTATTCAAAATGATGGCGAAATCTTTTTATCTAAAATGTCTTATAAATTGGGACGAAAGGAATAATATGTAAGCATATTTTAAGGTGCAATTACAAAGTTGAAAAATTAACTTATATCAAACTCCAACTTAAATGGCCAAAAAAAAAACATTCAGAACGATCCCATTCATATCTCATGATAGTTTGATTTAAAAAAAAAAACATGATGCTTTCACAAAGTTGAATTAAATAAATTTGATTACACACATAAATTTGGATTCAATAAGTGATCTAAATTCACTTACTCAATAAATGTTTTAATTATAATCATTAAATTTTATTAATATTTAAACATTATTAAGATATATTTTCTTCCAAAAATTTAAAATAATATTAATGATCAAAGTAAATATCACATAAGTTATTTCAACCAAAAATTTGAAATTTGTCATTTATTATATGTCATTTGGTAAAGGACTATTCGACAATAATTTGGAAGTGAAATTGGGAGATCAAATTATACCTCAAGTAGAAAAGTTTAGATATTTGGGAGCCATTATTCAAAATGATGGCGAAATCAGTGGAGATATTTCACATAGAATTCAAACTGGATGGTTTAATTGGAGAAAAGCTAAAGGAGTTATTTGTGATAGTAAGGTACCTAATAAACTTAAAGGAAAGTTTTATCGCACTGCTATTAGACCGGCAATGTTATATAGTAGTGAATGTTGGGCTCTAACGGGACAGCAAGAGCATAAAATTGGAGTAGCAGAGATGAGAATGTTACAATGAATGTGCGGACATACACGTAAAGATAAAATTCGAAATGAGCACATACGTGAAAAAGTGAGGGTAGCACCTATTGAGGAAAAAATGGTAGAAAATCGGTTGAGATGGTTTGGGCATGTACAATGAAGACCATGGGAGGCACCAGTGAGAAGAGTGGAACATATAACTTTGAGTCCGATTAAGAGAGGTAGAGGAAAGCCTAAGAGAACACTCTTGGAAGTTGTTGAACGCGATCTCTTAATTAATAATATTCCTAAAAGCTTGATAAACGATAGAGCACAATGGCGTCTTGCAATCCATGTAGCCGACCCCACCTAGTGGGATAAAGGCTTGTTGTTGTTATATTATATGTCATACGACAAAATTTTTTACAACTATTTTATTACTGTGCCATGTGAAATATTTATTTAATAAATAGATCATTTATCAAATTTAAATTCAAATTTCCACATACTACTTCATTTTTATTTGTAAAAAAAACTATCATTTTTTACTTATTTTTTATATAAGCAAAATCATATATTTCAATAAATATTTATTACATATTTCTTAAATCACTCCTCATAATTTACTTCAATGAGAAATAATTAATACATACTTATGTTGATTAATATAAGGCATTTTAATTTAATTTTTTTATTTTCAGACATAATTATTATAATTAATCAATTTTCTTAAATTGTGTGATATGATTTTTTTTTCTTATATATAAAAACAGAGAGAGTACTAATTAACCGTTGGATACAGGCACGGTTCAAATTTTTATTTTAAAGCTATATATCAGTTGCCTAACTGTTGGTTGAATTTTTACTATTTACTTGGCATTCCAACCAAAAAAAAAAAAAAATTCTTGGACTTTGTCACGACGAGTTCAAATAGAGGAAATGTGTGTTTAATTAATACTTTTTATCCTTTCGTGGAAATTAGATTAAGTGGGCAGAAAGATTAAGAAAGTAAATTATAGGAAGAAAATTGAATAAAACGTACTACCTTGCTCACCTAATTGCGTGTTAACTCAACTGAAGTTTGAGTGCGTGAGAATGTTTGATTCAGCCAAAAGGAATAAATTAATTAAAGAAGATCAAAATACAAGCACGCACAGCCTTCACTACCAAGAGTGTGAATGAAGGAAGAAAAAAAGACTATGAAATGAGAAAGAAAAGCCACCATTTCGTCACTTTTTTTTAAAAGACCATATGTATATGCAGTGATCAATGCTTCTAATTCAGGCAACACTTGGATAGCTTGTATTCATAGCAACAAACATCTATAACTCCAACACCATCATCTTTTGCTCCCTTCCCAATCCCCTTTTAAGGTCATAAGTATATTCTTTTGCTGCATTGTTACCACTCTTACACATATTTTTACACATAATTACTAAGGAGGATAGATGATTGGATTAAATGAAAAAGAAACTAGTATTTTTAAATAGTTATAAAAAAAAAAAGCTTTTAATGTATTTGTTTTAATGAAAAGAGCTATCATTGTTTAAGTAGGAGATCTCAAATTCGAGTTCACATAAATAAATATACATACATACATACATATATGATCCAATTAGATCATAATATAAAAAGAGTAAATGAGTAAATTAATTTTTAGATTTTAAATCCAATAGCATCATAAACTCTAAAATTATTTATTATGCAAAATATTCTCTTAACTTTTGAAAGGTCTATAATCCGGCTCCTGCTATTGACAAAAGTTAGCTTTAATTGTTAGTTGACTATAAAATGGTAAAAAAAGATTTAAAAATTATTAAAAAAAGATAAACAAAAAATGACAAAAAATACAAAACAATGACCCAAAAAGTTACAAAAAATGACCAAAGTTAACTTAAATGTTTTATGTAATTTCTGATATCATTTTTTATTAACTAGCGGTTAAAATTAACTTTTATTAATGAAAGAGTCTAGATTGCATATACAACAAATGAATTTAGGGTATATGGTACTATGGAACCTAAAGTTCAGAAGGTAATTTACTCATTTACTCTATAAAAAATATCCTTATAATATCATGTAAATCAAACTATTATTTAAGGACATATGAATTATAATTTTAATAAGAAAAAACATAACTTTATGTCCATGTACTTTGCTTGCATTTTGTTATCAGTTCTTATAATTTTTTGATATTTTTGATCCCTATACTTTTATTTTTTTATTGTTTTAGGTCCTTTCAAGGTCATTGTATTTTGTTTATAGAAGAACCTGAAATAATAAAAAATAAAAGTGCAAGGATCAATAACAAAATGCAAGCAACATATAGAGATCTAAAGTTAAGTTAAATTTTTCCTTTTAATAAGTGCAAATAATTATTTATTTTTAATTGTATTTATTAAAGTTATTAGCTTAGTCGTTAATATATAATCATAAATCTTTAATAGAGGTGGAAATCAAAGTAGGCCTGGCCCTTATGAGCCTAGCCTTTAAGGGCTTAGGCCCAAAAGTTTGATTATCAAAAATTTGATTCTATAGCATGGCCCTTATTTACAAGGCTCAAGGTGAGGCTCTTAAGCCTTCTTTTAAAAAAAATATAACATTTTAGTTTAAACGAAATATTTTAAAATTCAAGATAAAATAAATTAAAGTCTTACATAAAATTCAACAAAGATTTAAAATTTTAAATTTAAGATGAAGATTAAAAATATTCATCAATGTAAATCTAAATTATCATCAATATCATTTAAAAATAAAATATTAAATCTTTCAAATGTAGGTTCACTTCTTAAAGATGAAGATAGAGATTTAATGTTAATTATCTCTGTAAACTCTTCTTCATCACTTATAATAAATATTAACTAAATTGTGTCATTATCAGTTAAATATATGTATGAATGTGTATACATATATATATATATAAGATAACTTAGCTTATCAGGGTTTGAAGAGCCGTCCGGACTCGAGCTCTTCTTTACATAGCATGTTAAGGCCAGGCTTTCAAACTCGATTACTTTAAAAAAAATTTAATTTTTAAAGTTTGAATTCTTGTTTAAATAGAGTTTTCAGGATCGATCTTTTAGGTTTGACTCTTATTCTACACTTTAGTCTTTAATTGTCATTTTCTCCTTCCTTAATCATAATAACAGGCCTCCGAACCTTCTTTTGGGTCCTGAGATTTTGGGCTGAATCATATATAACAGGCCCATAGGTTTGAGCATCAAATTAGTGGGCTTTGGCCGAATTTCATGTGGACAACGCCCGTTATTCTACTTCGGACCTTCACACTGCCTTCACGGGAGAAAGTACCGTTTTGGAAGTTTCAATTCTGTGATCTGGTTTCTCCTTCTCCAGTCGGTAGTCACTCCGTTCGGACTCCAAAGTCCAACTACCTCACACTACACTGCATGACAAAAAACCTGAACCTCCGATGCCAAACGTCCTCAGTTCAGTCACTCCCTTCACCTGAAGAGTTTCAAAACAATCCAGGAAAATGGCTGGAGGTGGAAGGAGAAGCACTCGTAGCAGAATCAGATCCTCCACTGATCCAAACGATGACGATTCTGTTCGTCCGATAAAACCCGGTATCAAGCTTCGTACACATCGAACTAAAGATAGAAGCCACATCCCAGTATTCAACGCTTCTTTTAAAGTCATGCTTGGCATTTGCTTATTATCATTCTTCACTATCTTGTTTGTGATCCATTATGTCCTAAGTCATCCATCAGAAGCTCAGATACCTAGAGTGGTCACGCCATTTCCTGCGGCAAAGATAATGGACCTTCCTCAGGCAAGGGATGAATTCCTTTAGTTAATGGTCTTTTGGAAATTTCGGCTTTTGTTTGTTTGTTCTGAGGATTGAGTAGTTTCGGCGTTATCGCAGTTCCAAGGTCAGCATAAGGAGAGTTTATATTGGGGGACTTATCGCCCCCATGTATATCTCGGAATTCGTGCAAGGTATTTTCATGCTCTCCTCGAAACTCCTTTTTGTTCCTTAAACGAAACTCAAACATTTATAGCTCATAAAAATTCCGCTTTCATAGCAACCCCCAAAAAAAAAAAATCCGTTGTCATATTTGTGGGATGTTATTGCGTTATAAGCTCAGGCCTTGGCAGTGTGATATGAAGTGGGGTCTGAAAACCAGTTTAGTATTGTACTACTAGTTGGGGGAAACGTCTGATCTTACGAAGGACGATATGATGAAATGCTTGCAGGGCCTTTATATAAAAAGCGTTAATGTAGTAATATTGGCTGCTGCACTGGGAAGAGGTTTTTGATCGATCCATTTATTTGGGTTAACTCCTGAGATGCTTGTAGAGAAAATTTTGGCGGTTAAGCATTACAAATGCGTGCAATATCTAATTTCATGGATTTTTGTCCTGCAACATCGTGGATCACGCGAAAGATGGGGCACCTTAGCCTGCTTGATTGTGTGTGGTTATGACACCATTTTTTTTTTTTTGTCTTTGCAACGTTCTCAAAAATTGTTATTTTATAATTGCAGGACTCCTAAATCTTTGATTGCTGGATTAATGTGGATTGGCATAAAGGATGGAAGATATCACTTGCGGCATGTGTGCCAGAATGATGATGAGCTAAGAACTTATGGTTGGACGAATCATAATGGCCGTGATTTTGGGCATCAATTGCTGGTTGACCATGGCATGAATTTGGATACTAATTTCTTGAAATCAAAAATGGATGGCAGTGGTTATGGAGGAGATTGGGCTGTTCGAATTGAAATGCAATTTGAGAAGTGAGTGGTATTATTAGTATTTGCTTTTAATTATAGAAAGGTACATTAATGAATCTATCAGAACTAAGTTTCCTCAAGCTTCTTTTTAGCTTTTGATTTGATTTAATTGGGACTTGATGGATAACAAGTACTCCCTCTGTCCTAAATTATAAGACACTTTTAAATAAAATGTCACAAACCAATAAACCACATTAAATATAACAACCTTATCTTTCTAAAACAAAAATATAAAATTTAAAAAATATCCATCATTTAATATATTGAAAAGAGAAAGGATGGAAATTAATTATAAAGAGAGAAAGGGTAACATTGGAATTGGTACATTTAATGAAACTTTAATTTACCCAAATTGTCTTATATTTTGGGATGGAAAAACTCCTTCAGAAGTGCCCTATAATTTGAGATGGAGGAAGTGCATTATATTGAGTTCAACATTCTGAATTGAGTTTTGTATTCTTTCTATGCTTACATGTGATTCTATAACAATTGAGCCTTCATGTCTCAAAGCTATCCGTTTTTGTTCTATCCATAGGGTGATTTATTGTGGTCCATTCGCAGATCTGAATGGGATGAAGAATTTGGTGGAAACGCCCAACTCTTTTTCTACTTGGCTGATGAGGGTGGTAATGTTCTAAGTGTGAGTGGAGAGTATTTGAACAATCATGAGGATTCCTTACTTGCATCTGGCTCACGAACAGATATTGGAGATTGGCAGCTACATTTAAATTCAATGGTAATGTTGATGGAAACATCTTATCGTAAACTATTCAAGGTTGTGCTTTTTGTACGATCAGTGGACCCATTTATAGAGTTTATGATTGATTGCCTATAGTGGAACCGCAATTTTTTTAAGAAACAACCGTTCTTCCTGTTTCCTTCCTTGAAACAGTTTAACAATATGATAAAATCATAAACAAATGAATCCCCACAACTTTTAGTCAACCTGTATTATACCCTTCTTTTGGTAGATAAACTACCTGGATGAAAAATTTAGACACTCCTTTTTCTTGAACCTTTCAGTGACCAATAAATTCAACTTCATTTGCCATCCTGATACAGTAATTGTCACTCTTCATGATTCATAATATATCTTATTATGTTTGGTGGTAATCTTTAGCTCAGTTTGTTATGGTTTTGCTCTGTCAGGATGACTTGGAAGTGCATTATGCTGGATTTAATACGCCTCACTTCCACAATTTGTCTGATCTTGTCCAACAAAATCTTGCAGCACAGGTATGTTAGGTTCCTACTTAATCAATTCAAATATTTGATGACATAACTTTAGAGGCGATGCAAGAATTTGCTATTGTGAAATAGTCTTTGTGGATCTTGTTCCTTACTTCTGATATCTCTACTTACATGCATATTTTACTAGATAGAGAAGCATGCTCGGTTGCAGCTATCTGACTCATCAGACAATTCTCCAAATGTTTTAGTTTTTCAGGTAATAGAGCATATAGACACCTGCTTTCTAAAGCCCATTGAACATTTTACTTATTTTATTTAGTGTTGGCCGCACTCCATTTTTCTTACCCCAGCATTTAATTTAAATTATTTACATAAAACAAGAGATCTCTCCAACTGCTCTTGGAAAACTTCGTTCTCCATATGGTTTTGTTGTGTCATGTTCTTGTCATTTTCTTGTTGCAGATTACTGGTAGATTTCCTCTCAAAACAGATGTTGTTCTTGTCTCTGGAACTGGATCAGAAAGTTCAAGAGTAGAAGAACGGATCAGCAATCTTACAGGTCTTGCTAATTTCAGTTCCATATTTTTTCTTTTTAAATACGGCATGTCCTTATTTGTGCTTTTCCATGACCAAGGAAGGCAAAATCAGTTTTGACTTCATTGTAGGAGTTAGCTGGTGCCTAAAAAGCTGCTTTCTTGTATAATGATATCCTTGACTTCTACATTTGTGTTGCTAATGTGAATGTGTGACAGTTGAAATTCAGGCTTTAGTTTGGAAGACATGTTTACATGGCTTTCAAACTTATTGCTTCTGGCTTCTGTTTGCCCCATGGGCTACTTCATTGTTTAGTTAGTGTATACTTTTGCGGAGACTAGGCTACTAGTTACTGAGCTTGTAGAATGTCTTGCTTTAATTGACATTGGCTTGCTAAATCAAATATTGTTTTTTTTTCACTTGTTCTTCTGCTTAATGGCAGGTACCTCACTTACCAACCAACTGAAACAGAAGAAACAGGAATTTGATGATAAGTTCGAGAAAATTTTTGGATTGGCTGACAAGGTAAATATTTTTCTTTTTTAGTTTTTTATTTTATTTTTCTTTACATATTCAAAAATGTATGCTTTCTGACAACACATATGGCCATTGAATGTGTTGATATCATGTTTCAATCAGTTGATTAAATGCTGCAAGAAACTGATGCTCGATGGAAGTAATTCTTTATCTTGGTAGCGAATTTCTAGGTGGATTCAGATTCCATATCTGTTGGTAAGGCTGCTATTGGTAACTTACTAGGTGGTGTGGGCTACTTCTATGGCCAGTCAAAAATCGCTGTCTCAAAAATACTTGATGTAAGCCACTTCTGTCTAGTTTTAGTCTTTATGAAGAGTATGCCATCATTTAATTGCATGTAATTAAACATGTATTTACTGAAAATACAGATGTTACATGTTATAACCATGCAGTGTGTTTTGACTTTCTACTTCTCAGTATGCTTTGAATTGTTGCTTTATGCCTTAAAATAGCCTATTTGTAACTCAAGATAAGAAAAGAACAAAAAGTTATGTCATAAGAAGCATATCTGTAACTCTTACCTGGTGTCCGACTGTGTTTTGTAATATTTCTCAAAATGTTTTGTATTATTTCTCAAAATAGGCGGTCATTCTATGATTCTTTGTAGAAGTTTTGTTATCTGAGGTGCTATTAAAAGGAGGTTGGATCATCTGAACCAACAAGAATTACTGCGTCTTGTGCATTTGAAAGAGATAGAGAAAGGTGAAGGGTGTAATTATAAAATGTGGACCCCACAAACAACCAAATCCTCATGTCACTCTCTATTAAGTCATGATTGCATGTCTATAGAGGATCCATTTTCCTATCACAAATTGGTTTATAGTTTAATCAGCCCCTCTTTAGAACATTGCTTTATGTGTCTATTGAACTCATGGCTTGCTAGCTTGAGCATATAGGCTTTACTTTGTAAGTCAGGGTTTCAATTCTGCATGCTTCACTCTGAACATTGTGTTTTGTATTTGACAGAACAATGTTTTTTATCGGAAGAGAACAAACATGGTTTTAGGTGCTTCTTTTTAAATTCAGAAAAGATGTTGGTGTTAGTTCCTAGATCTTTGTCATCCGCAGTTTTTTGCATTACCGCAGCGAGTTATACACTATCATTTGGCTGCTCTTTGTGAAGTTAATAAGCTATTTTCAATTTGAAATATTGACATACAATGGGTGCTTTTCTCTTGCAGTCTAAAAATAATGACAATTATTTATATTATTGGCCTGCTGAGCTTTATACAGCTGTTCCTAGTCGACCTTTCTTTCCAAGAGGATTTTTATGGGATGAAGGTTTTCATCAACTTCTAATCTGGTTAGTTTTCAAAGTAAGCTATTTCAATTGTACTTTTTTGTTATTCTTGGATTGAGATTTGCCTCCAGAGACAAGTGCTGTGATTTCTTGACGGCAATAGACATATAGCTGATATAATTTGTGGATCATCTGTGGCCAGGCGTTGGGATGTTCATATTTCTTTGGATATCATTGGACACTGGTTAGATCTAATGAATGCTGATGGATGGATACCACGTGAACAAATTCTGGGGGCTGAAGCACTGAGGTGTAGCATGGAACATTTTGTTTGAATAATTACAGTTTTTCTTTAGTTGCCCTTGTGACATGTCTTGTCCTGTACTTGCAGTAAGGTCCCAGAGGAGTTTGTTCCCCAGCATCAAACAAATGGAAACCCTCCAACTCTATTTTTAGTAATAAGTGGTAATTTTTTACATTTATTTTCCCTTTTTCCTCATTCTTGAGACATTAGAATCATAACTTCAGGCACTAGAAGGCCATGCTGTTGACATGAGCGATATCATGGAAGCCATAATCTAAGATCAGGCTGCCAATGAGAAGTTTTCCTTCTCATTGAGGGATGATTAATAGAAACCTCCTGTGCTCTTCCATGTCAAGCTATCCATGTTTGCATGAGAATCATAAGTTCATAACCCCCTTTCCATTTCCTGATTTACCTGGGAATCATGTTTGAATAGAAGTTTATCAATCAAAGGTGGAGGATTTGGAGATGTTTCAATTTTTTTCTGGATAATTAAGTTTTGGGGTCAGATGTGATAATTGGCATCTTATTGGCACAGTGATATGTGCAAATGTCACTTTCAAGGGGTGTGATGAAGAAAATGGGAAACACAATAGTTTTCCAATCAATCACACCACTGATCTATCTCATCCCTCGTATATAGGATTATAGGGACGGTGATGGAGCTCTGCTCTATAATAGATTTCTAACAGAAAAATAAATGCAAGAACTGACCAAATGAGGGAAATTCTGAGGTTTTGATATTAATGAATAATAACTGAAATAGTGTTACAGAAGGGAAAGTGATTAATTCTGGCCAAAACCCTATCCCTAATGCAGAAACAAGATTACAGCAAAAGAAATGAAAGCAACAATATAACTGGTCCCTCAGTGGTGTTCAAGAGACCAGCACTCTCCTTACGTTTGTCTAACTCTCAAACATTCCTGAGTGCTATCCAAAACCACAATCAAAATATTAAGGTAACATAAAGGTGACTCCAGCATCTAGTCTGAAATTACAGCCACCCTACACGCAACCCTCATTGTCTGGACCCTTGGGATAATGATCCTGACCTGATGAATAATTGTTTCCTACTCCTTGCTTTCCCCTTAATTTCCTCCTATATGTCTGAATAGGCCTCATGGTCACATCGGATGCTGGCTCATTCTCACTAATCCTACATGACAGAATATTAAAGTACAGATTAGAAGGATTCCTAGCATTGTTCTGGTGGTAGTGATTACTAGTTATTAGGATTTCTTACTATTTTAGTTACCTCTCTGATTTTGTATTTATATAATGTGTTTGTATGATCATTTGGGGCATGAAAATTCTACAACGCATAGTAAATTATAGCACTCCTTTTCGCATGGGTACATTGCTCCAATGTAGTGTATGCCTTGTTCTTCCTTCTGCGGCCATGTGGTCCCCTCCACCTTATGCTGAGCAACATGGTAAAAGTTTTGCTTGCTTCAGATATAGTTCATGGCTTGAAGAACAACAAGTTTACTGGGGCTGATAGAACTGAGATCTCTCTGTTTCTGGAACGTGCATTTGTTCGACTAGAGGCATGGTTCCAATGGTTCAATACAACTCAGTCAGGTATATACTACATGTGTGGTCTGTTTCAAGCTCTCAAAATATCTTTTCCTTGTGGCCAAGTTTTGGATTAGTATCTATGTAACACAGGGAATCAAATGAGCAGCTACTATTGGCATGGACGAGACAATAGGACAATTCGTGAATTAAACCCCAAGGTAGACGTGCATTTTTAAACCCCAAGCTAATATTAAGTTTTGATTCTGCACTATTACAGGAGATCCCACAATCAAATTGATGAAAATATCTATGGTCACGCTTCTTTTTTGGGTCAAAATCTATGGTCATGCTTAAAACAGTATAATGTAAAGGCAGGAACAGCTCAGATTTGTTGATAAATTGCTCTAAAAATAGGCCAGAAACCTACTAAAGCATTTGGCTGCATAGCCAATAGTTTGTCATGTTGCACTTTGGTGGCAATCTACTTCATGGTGGTATTAATATGGCAGAATATGCTTCAACTTATGCTATGATATTATCTTTGTTGTTGGCAAGTCTGAAGCAGATGAACTGTGGATGAGTTTGGATTTTGGAACCTGTCTTCTCTCTTGCAATTACGTTGTACTTGTCCTTGAAGTGATTGTACTTTATAATTTATATCTTCATAAAAAATGGGGTCACTTAACCCTGCTATTAGTGTTCATCTATTTGGACAGACTGGAGTTATCTTTAATGAATAGATTTATTGCTACATGACGTTCGTTCTTGCATCCTCAGACACTGACCTCTGGATTGGATGATTATCCACGTGCTTCACACCCGAGTGGAGATGAACGTCATTTGGATCTCAGATTTTGGATGCTACTTGCAGCTGATTGTATGCATTCTATTGAAGAGCTGTTGGACAAGGAGACCAAACCTGGCAAGGTATTAACAAAGTGACGCACGCATTATTAATTAGTAGATCATATCACCAGAAGTAGGGGAAATACTAGCAGCAGGGAGGCAGTCACCTTATCTCATTGACGTTGAATGAAATCATGCAGGATTATGCTGCTACTGCTAAAGTGCTATCAGATTTTGAGTTACTGAACCAGGTACTTTCTTTCCTTCCTGTATCCTTTGTCCGGGACTACTTTCACCACGATATTCCATTGCTAGTTTCAGTTGCCATGGATCGGATGCTAGTTCAAATATATAACAACAAAGAATAAGGTTAAAATCATAAGGCCAATACCTGTGGAGACTGATGAAAAAATGAAAGAACTTGGAAACCATCAGGACATATATGATAATAGAAAATTTTCTAAGAATCAGAATACATATTGAAAAGAAAGAGTATGACAATATGAAGTTTAATTTCTGTATACAAAAATTGTTTAATTTCCTAATTTAGAATTTTTTGTCTTTCTAAGGTTTCCTCCTAGTGGTAAGCACAAATTTCCCTTTAACATCTTTCCTATGATTTTCATTGAAAAAAATAAATAAATAAAGACATGGAGAATGGAAAGATAAAGTGCCTCCCTGGCAGAGCCACAGAGCCTTAGATGTGTGGAATATTATGATTGCTCTGCAAAGGGATATTTCAAACTTAAATGTGCCCTTACAAGTCAGTTTGTAAACGAATAAGCCATGTATTTTTTGAAATTTCGACTACACTACCTCCATGTCGGGAATTTTCTTGTGAGGTATGTAAAATTTTTGGATTAGAAAAGGGAAAGCAAATGATCCGGGTGGCATTTACCATATACCTGTATCGTGATATTGAAGAACCAGTTTGTTGAAACTACAATTTTTTCCTAATTTGTGTTTGATGTTGTTACAGATGCATTTTGATGATGCATATGGTGCTTACTTTGATTTTGGAAATCATACAGAGAAGGTATACTGCTTCTTCATTTCTGCTTAGTATTACAGGCATGCTGTTGCAAAATATTAGCTATTAATTGTTCCTCAATTCAAGTAATGAGAATTCCTTTGCACACCTTACTATATTAGGTTCTGTTGAAATGGAAAGAAGTTGAGGTAGGACCCAACCATGTAACTCGCCAGCTTGTCCGGGATGTCTTAGAAAGGCCGAAGCTGAGATTTGTTCCTCACATCGGTTATGTTAGTTTGTTCCCATTCATGGGGAGGATCATACCGCCTGTAAGTGATACAGGTTAATCGATCACGATATTTGCTGTCACCAGTGTGCTACCTTCAAACTGAATTATGTATGTCACTGTTACATTCAGGCATCATGGATTCTGGAAAAACAACTTGAATTCATTTCGAACCGCAGCGTCTTATGGACCGACTATGGACTCCGCTCTCTGGCCAAAACAAGGTCTCTAATTAATGTTTTTAATGATTTTAATTCCAGAAAGCTAACGTATCGACGACCATGTATCTTGAACGCAGCTCCTTGTACATGAAGCGCAACACAGAGCACGATCCACCATATTGGAGAGGTCCTATCTGGATAAACATGAATTACAGAATTCTTTCAGCTCTCCACCATTATTCCAAAGGTACATTGCCTAGAATGATACTATGTTTTGCTATTGGTTTTAATAAACTAAACTCTCGGTTGAATTTTGCAGAGAAAGGACCGTATCAGGACAGAGCTAGAACCGTCTATGAAGAGCTGAGACGCAATTTAATTAGGTATGATTTGATTTCGTTTGTTGATGTCCTGATATATTTTTAGAGACTGGTTAAAATAAATGTGCCCTTCATGCAGAAACATAGTACGCAACTACAAGCAGAGCGGATTTTTGTGGGAACAGTACGAACAGAAAGGGGGCAAGGGAAAAGGCGCGCGAGCCTTCACTGGTTGGACATCGCTTGTAGTACTAATCATGGCGGAGGCATATAGCCAAACGTAGGACCAATAAGATTGTTACTGGTTAGTACAATTTATATCCACACCACAGACGCCAGATGGAATTTTCCTTAATCGAGAATATTTATTGTTGTATAATGATCAAAATAAGCACCAAATATAGTTAGTTTTGTACTTGTGAAATTCGAGTAATGCAAGGAGCTTCCAATAAATTAGCCAATTAGGCATGCTCTGTTCGCTAATGAATTTGGAGTTCATCATGACCCGGAAAATAAGTCCCCGGTAAATTAACTGTCTGATTTACATATATTATTTGACACAAATTTAGTTGAAATTATATAATTTTAAGAAAATTATATTGAAGCCTCACATAAAAAAATTTAATTATTACAAAATTCAGTGATAATTAAATTAAAAAAATTAATAATTGATTGTGTTAATAATTAATTTTTATGTATAGGATTTGCACGTAATTCTCCCTATAATTTTTAATATACGTGGCACTCAAGTAAGGACATGTGTAGTTACATTTTTTAACGTTTAAAGGAAAAAATGATTCAAAAAATTGGGTCAAGGAAACAAATATTTCAAAAGCAAAAGTAGCTTTATTTAATTCTAATTGAGTACTCATTTGGATGTCATGTGAGCCAAAAAAATAATAATAAACAGAATAAATCTATCTAAATAGATAATCGCTAACAAGCGATGCGGGAATGGTAAGACAACAGTGTTGAATTTTCAAAGTTTAAGCGATACCTACAAACCCCACGCCAAAAATTCAAAGGGCAAAAATATTCCTCAATCCAAAAATATATGTAATTAGAGTGCCAAAAAGAATAATTTCAATAAGCCCAAAACTCTGACAAGTTTTGTGAGGGATTACAATAAGCTGTAGCAGGGATTATCATGACTCAGTTCTAGTCAGGGGGAAAAGCTCGTAACATGGTGACTAATCAGCAATCTTTCAACGCAAAGCTAATGGTACAACTTTCTACCTTCAAGCTTTCGGTCAATAGCAACGGAAGCCCAACCGAATTTTTGCATGTCAAGTCAAGCCAACTCCTATTGTATCATTCTCAAGCTCCCTATATCAGCTGTCATAATTGCCGAGTAATTCAAGAAATACAATACAAATTCAAGAAAACTTGAAGCTTTATCAGTTGTTAAGTAGACTTCCCATTATCAGTTGTTCCTGTGTCCTCGGCCATCATAATCTCCATGTCCCTTATATCTCGCTTCAGTACATTTCCAAGTTTTGCTATTGCCTCTGTCTGCTGTTGCAAGACCTGCCCACAGAAAAATAAGCACCATTACACAGGAAATGTTTAAGTTCCCTTGAAAAGGCTTCATTCTTTGCATTGGAACTGCAGAGGATGATGCAGTCATTCATCTTGAGTGATTCCCTTATTTTGGTTTACAGGGAAAAAAATATTTTTAACAGTCAAAGATGACAGTCGTAGTTGTAAGGAAAATATACATTATATATTATCAAATTCAATAGTCCTTTCATTACTTTTCCAATTTTCTCATTCTTGTTCACTAATTTTCACAAAACGATTTTCTTTAATATGCCTATATTCTGCATATAATAAAATATAGAAGAAATCACACTATTCACAAATACAACTCACTCCATGCCAGGTCTATTTATTAGGAAACGCTATGGAGTAGTTGAAAATGGACGAAAACTTGCCTTCACATTTAAAATCCGTTGTCTTCATAGTTAAAATTTTTCCTCGGCTATAATTATCCTCCCAGCAGTTAAAATTCATGAAAACATGTTATCGTTTACCCATCCCTTGCCCTCTATTTGGGTTTTTCTCTTCCTTTTTCCCTCCTAGTCCTTACTCCCAGAAGATACCCAAGAAAAATTAAAAAGAAAAAAGGGAAAAAAATACGAAACAGAAGACCCAAATATTTACCCAAACCTGACTAATCCTCTGCAAAAGTATTGCAGGGGAGATATAAAACGTTTAAAAAAAGTAGAATATTCCATCCTCTGCAACATGACAGGATTTAAGAGGAGAAAGAAAATTTGAAAATATTGCAGCTGCACAGTAATTATACAGTAAAAAATTCTAAACTTTACATTGATTTTTGCGTAGTTCAAGAACAGGAAATAACAGTAAGTTCTATTTTACTTCTTATATTGATGATGTATTAATATTAAGCATTAAACCTTCCAAATTGGTCCCATCTTACCTCCTGCAAATCAGAAAGACTCTGTTCATGAATTTTGGTTGACCCTGGAAGATATAACGGGCCACCATGTCCACCACCATTTGCCTGAACACGGGATACAGTTAGCAGGTTCTGTACCCTTCTAGATAGTTCTGCTCCAGATCCTTTCAGCTGCAACAACTTCTTCAGTGTTAGTTCCACTTCAACCAGGAGGCAAAACATGGTGTAAGACTAAAAATTCTACCTGTCTAGTTATTGTCGCTAATTTCTCTGCAAGTTCAGCTTCCCCTTTTGTTAAGGGTATACGACAGCCTTTTCCTTCCAATGCTTCCACTATTCTCATTACCTTCAATCATAATATATTAGAAGACACCGCGTTAATAGTGGCAATGAATAACAAACTCCAATGCCCCAAACTCGGTTAGTGTTGCAATTTAACAAAAAACTATCAGAATCACAACCAGTTATAGAGGACTGTACCAAAGGCATAGAATTAAAGAGGGGATTACCAGCCAAAAGAAACATGATACTTTTACTTTCCCCGTAAACTTCTCATCAGCTACTATTCGTTTTCATAAATGTACAAGTCATGATGCACATTTTAATTAAAAAATGAGTTATTTCCTTCCAAATCAATAGCAAGTTACTTTCTCAAACATAGAATAGTTGCCCCTACTCTTAAAAGACGCCGTTGGAGAATTTGTTCTTTTTGCTGCAGTCTTTGAATCCAAGGAAGGGTATCAGCTTGAAAATGTCTTTGGAGCTGCATAGAACATTTGAAAATTAAATAGCTAAATGAGCAATGCATGGTGAAAACAAATTCTGCACTGCTTTAACATTGCACAGGGAAGAGCAGTACCATTTTAACATTGCTTTGGGTTATTCGTAATCTCTCTGCATCTGAAACAATGACTTCATCTTGGATCTGCACAAGGTAAATTCAGCATGAAATAATTGAATATGAACTCAAAGGATTGAGTTTGAAAAATAAAACTATTAATGCAAAAATAGAGTGCTTCTACATCAATCATGGAAAAACAACACTCATTATTCTCATGCATACTAAATAAGGGGGGGAAATGAAAACCATCAAGATTCTTGAGCTCTCAACTATTTAAGACATGCTCTACAGAAAACCAATAACTCTTATATACCCATGTAAACAAGCCAACAATTTTTCTTTCTTTCGTGTGGCTATTATAAACTATGTGGCAACTAGGGAAGCCTAAACATGAGTGATTTCATCCCTTAGCACGTAGCTCTTGTCTATAAAATCTATTCTCTCCCCTCTCCCTCCACACATGCGCTCCCCTTACTCCAGATCACAGAAAATCTTCATAGATTATGATACCACAGATGTATAGCGGTAAAGAGAAGGGAGAGAAACAGAGGAAATTGAATAGCACAACTGAATTTTTCTCATAAGCATAAGCCTCTAGTTTACATATAATCCCCTTTATAGAGGTTTCTACCCCCCTCCCAAAAAAAAAAAAAAAACCTGACAGCTATTTAACTCCTAACGGCCATATACAAGTATAACTACCATATCTCTTATTAATTGCAAATTACACATCAGATTAATTCTTAGATTGTTCAGCTCTCATAACTGAGAGCTCCTCATGAGGTCATGTTTAGCTTTGGCATAAGACGTCAGTGCTCCTTTGTTGTCTTGAAAAGTTATTTAAGTGTAAATTAATCCCCTCTAATATAGAAGTTATCTTATTTGTTAGATTATACACTCCCCACCAATTTTTCATCATTTGCCTGTGTCAATTTTTCATCTTAAAACAGAAGATATATATATATATAAAGCGAAAGTCCAAAGGGAAAGGAAAAGTGGGACAATATTTGATCAAAATCTCAAAGTCTTCAATATCCTTGCTCTTCATCCTGAGGCATTCTGATACATAATTGTAATATCGGAAATGATGGGATCGAGAGTTGTAGAAGTTAGTTAATAGCCGATAGGAAAGGGGTGAGTATTGAACCTATAAATAATACTACCTACTTGTAAATTCAGAATATGACTTGTATAAGAATACTCAGCATACTATTCAGATTAACTCTCCTCTAAACCTCTTCTTCCCTCTTGATCTCTCTTTCTATCTCTATTTCCCTCTTTTCTCTCTTCTATCCGAATTATAAACAGCTATCATATTCTACTATTTTGCCTAGCCAATTTGTATATGTTTTCAGGTTTCAAGAATCAGGAAGTTATAGATTAGCACGTTGATGAAATAATGAGTGGCGGCTAGATGATACAGATCAATATGATATTCAAAGCACCACTCCATTGTTGTGAGTGATTTCAATATATACCAAGTAACAAGTTACAAACCAATATAGAAAAAAGACAACAACCCCCTTCCAATACAGAATGTGCATCAGCAGTGACCATGGATCAAAATTTCTTACAATTGGAGAAACTATTTTCCAATTGAACCCCATTGACCCTGACTTATTTTAAACATAAACTAAGGAAATCAGCAGTCTTTTTAACACTAACTTATTAAGTATGGTACATATGCTCGCCAGAATAGACCATCTAAATAATCTCAGTGCACAAATAGAGCAAATGGTCAGCACCAATACTAACACCTTCATACTGTAAAATACTAAAATACATGATTGCGAGTACACAGAATAGTCAGATGCTACATCATTCAAAGTATCAAATATTCAAGTCAGCAGTACTGGTCTATTGGTTATCTCCCCTTTTTAGATCGATCTATAGGTTAAACTAACAGGGCCAAAATACCTCTATTAAAAAAATAAAAACAAAAGGGAATTTTACATGAAGCTTTGAGCTGACTAAATTTACCTTGAGTCGTTGTGAAAGATCCTTGAAACCTTGAACAAGTTGAGGCCACAGACGTTCTCGGTCAGCACTTTCCATACCTTCGAGCTTCCCCATTGCCTCTGCCCACATGATCTGGCAATACAATCTATTCCCCAGAATTAGCCAGTGATGAAACAAAAAAGACTTTATACTTCTATGGTTAACAAGTACAGTACAAGGTTTATATTATCATGTATACAAGGGAAAGAACTTACGTCTGATACACCAGCAGGCTTCACCCTATACTGCGGTTCGGTTACACTGAATAATAAATGCTGCAGAACACAGAAAGTCGAGATACTGAATGAACATGAACAAGCCTTAAGTCCCTTAACATTACACAAAATGCTGAAAATGGAAATATATACTTTACGAAAATAAAATTCTCAAAGGAACTTTCACAATCAAGACCCATGAGCACCGCCAATAAACAGTGAAATAAAGCTTGCAATGGTGGAAATTATTCTGTAACCAAAAAAAAAAAAAACAGTGACTGGAATACCTTAAAGGCGTACTTAGAATTTCCCGGCTCCTTATAAGCATCAACAATTGCCTAAAGATGAGAAAATAATAATGATGATGATCAATAAAAATACAATGTAACATATGAATAGGCGAAAGGAATTGAGCTATATGAAGTTTATGAAGGTGGATTAACACACTTGAATATCGCGATCGGCAAGAGAAAAAGGAACGGGAGCTACATTAGCCATCTGAGTAGTCAATTGTGCATTTTGAAACGGCGCGGGCTGTGGCGCAGCAAAAGAAGACTGAAATCCAAAACCAGTAGAAGAGGGTTGCTGAAACAGCGGGGTCTGCTGTTGCTGTTGCTGTTGCTGAGAAGAAAACGGCGTCGAGAAGAGTGAAGTGCCGAATCCAGCAGCAAAAGCCGGCGTAGACGGAGTTCCAAAAGCCGGCGTAGATGACGGAGTTCCAAAAGCCGGCGCGCCAAAAGCCGGCGTCGAAGACGCCGTGCCGAATGCCGGTGTCGAAGATGGAGTGCCGAACGCTGGCGCAGAAGATGGGGCACCGAACGCTGGAGTTGAAGAAGGGGTACCGAATGCGGGTGTTGAAGGAGTGCCGAAGAGCGAAGAACTCTGAGCGCCAAACATTGTGAAGACTGAAGAGACAAGAGTAAGAAAGAGAACAATGGGATTTCCCTTCGATCTAAGACCAAGGCGCCATTAATAGGCCAAAAATCTCGCAGTACAAGTGCTCGACGAAATGCTCACTACTCCGCCAGAGGTGCAGTCATCAAGAAAGACGCCTGACCTATTTTGCTATAAGGAAACGGGATTCGAGGGGTCTTTCTTGCCTTTGCCCTTCGCACATGAATCTTCTCCCTTTATTTCACATTCGTGTAAATGCAGTATTGCACCACGCAGAAAATATTATCATCAATTTATTATTTATAATTTTAAATAAAATAAATATTTTCTTTATCTCAAATTATAAAATATTTTTAAAAACATTTTTACATCTTAAAATATAAAATACTTTAAATATATTAAAATTTTATTAAATGTACTAATTTTAATATTATCCTTTCTCTCTATAATTAATTTTCATTATTTTTCTCTTTAATATATTAAATGATGGATATTTTAAAAAATTTATATTTTTATTTTAAAAAAATAAAATTATTAAATGTATTTAATCAGATTTATTGATATGTAAGATTTTATTTAAAAATACGTTATAATTTAAAATAAAGGGAGTAAGTAAATTAGCCCTAAATTGTAAGTGCAAAAGTGTTTGAGATTTTAAATTAATTTGTTGTGCAAAATTTTGTCCCAATTTTAAAAAATAGTGCAATTTAACCTCTGTTGTTAATAAAAATTAACTTTAATTATTAATTTATCAAAAATATCAAAAAAATTACCGAAAATGATTAAGAAATTTTTTAATTCTTTTATGTAATTCTTTGATCATTTACTATAATTTTTTAATTCTTTTTTATAATTTTGATGTCCTTTTCTATTATTTTTTAAAAATTAATTTTTATTAACATCAAAATTAAAGTGTATTATTTTCAAAAGTTAAATAAAAATATTACACAAAAGTTAAGTTTAAGAGTCGCAGATGTTTTTGAACTTATAGTTTATGGCCTAATTTTTTTATTCACCCTTTTAAATAATTTGTGAATAACTACTTTAAATAATTTTAGTATTGATTTAGGTTATTTTTTGAATATTATAAATATAGAAGATTTTAAACACACATTTATTATGAGAAATAATATAAAGATGCTTTCTGAATTCTGAAGCTAGTTCAAATAACAAAAATGAGTTATTGGCACACAAAAAAATGATAAAAATGAGGTGAGATGTGGTTAGAAACCTACGAATTTAAATAAAAGAAAAAAATATAAATATTTTTAAAAAATAATGGCACTAATTTTTCATTATAAAAAAATCATTTTATTTTATTTTATTGACAATACTCCTATGAAGTGTTTAGTTTTAAAAGTATAATAATTGCAATATAATTATGCAAAGCTAGATGTAACGAATTGATTCAGACCATTTTGCAGGACCAAAAAAACAGGGGAATGCTACCATTCAAAAAAAGTCAAATGCAGCTTTTAACTTTTTTTTTTCTTTTAGCCAGGAGATCAATACATGATATTAAATTGATCATGAACAAGACAGCTCAAATCAAATCGCCATCCCATTGAAACTCATCTAATCTAATCTAATTATATACCTAAACCATGGAAATTAGTTAATTGAGCATCATCATCACCACCAAGTACCAAAAAAATAAAGCTTCATCTGGGAATATCACGAACAAGGCAAGCGTCTAATCATAATCTGAAAAGTACAGATCAAACAGTCATTGATGAGAAACATATCGACTAAAATAACCCCCCACACATGCCAAAGACATCAAGAGGGAGCGATGATACATGCAGAGAAATATATGAAATCTAGAGTCTAAACCGAGAAACCCTCACTCCCTTCGTTCATATCAGTAAAACGAAGAAAGCAGAACTCTAGTTTCCAACTCCTCCATCAAGTCTTCCATTTCATGCCCTGATTGTTACACTGCACAAGCACAAACCAGACGGTCTTATCTCAGAAGTCTGCCATTCTGATCCTGGGGCTGCAGATGGATCATATAACAGAGTTCTGTATCCAGGATCGGCCTCCAGTGAGAACAGCAACAGCTTCTCATCCAGTATCCCGAATCGAAATCCAATACTTGAGCTCCCGGGCAATGGGACTGGCACCATCTTCCATGAATTATCCTCTGGATTGAATATTGCTAACTTCCTTTGGTTCTTCCACTCCATGCAGAACAGCTTCTTCCCCAGTACTGCATGTGCCGTGACCATCACGCAACCATTCTTCATCTCACACCAGCTGTGCTTTTCAGGGTTATAGACATCCACAAACTTGGAGTTGCCAATTGTGAAGCTTGACCTTCCACCCATCACATACAGCTTTCCCTCAAATCCACATGCGAAGCAACCCCATCTCGGGCGACGAAGGCTCTCAATCAGTGTCCATTTTGAAGCATCAGGATCATACACCTCAGCACTGGAGAGACTTTCTCCATCCGCTCCGTAGCCTCCAACAGCATAAACCAAGCCATTGACTTCAGCACAAGCAAAGTCATACCTAGCCACGTTCATGTCTGGCAATGTGCCCCAACTGCAATTGTCATTGCAAACTTTACCATTGTACGGTGCGAACAATTATCTTCTTCCTAATAATAGATTTATAATCTAAGGAAACAAATCAGGAAAATGTTCGTGAACAAAATGTTCTCCCATTTTATGTGGCGGTGATCTAGGAAATAGGTTGTATGCTAACAAAAAGACATCCTGATACATAGCTTAACATGTATCTCCTTGGAAATTCATTTGATTTTCAATAATTTCACTAATATACCTTGAGGGAAGTTTCAGGCAGACATCGAAACGTTTAGAGTTAAATTTGCGAGTTGCCTGAATATATAAAACAGTCAAGAGATCCAATCCCTCGGGAACAATGATAACCCCAATTGCCAAAATTGAAAGCTTAAAAAGAATCAACCGAACTCTCCATGAAAGGGTTATCCAAACTTATTTCATTCAACTTAGTTCTTTACTATAGCAGAAGAACATACCTGTTGAGGCAAGAATCATACTGGTGAACCTCTGCTGAGGCAGAGCCAGTTCCATCAACCAATGAATAGCCGGCCATAACAAGAAGCTTTCCATCAAGAACCACCACACCAAACCCGGCCTTTACTGGACCAGGCATTGGTGGAAGAGAACGGTGTTTCTGGCCAAGACAATCCAGAACCTCCCAATGGCTTTCCCCTCCTTCACTATCCGTAGTTAAGATATAAAGCCATTCCTCAAGCACGCCAGCCAACTTCCTCACAGTGATAAATTCTTTGCTCTGAATAAACGACCTCCATCTCTTACAGACACCGCCCATAGCTGGGAAGTTGGCACGTGGCACAAGTGCAAGGCAATGCTTTGCCACATCATCAGGTAGCCCAGGTAGAATGGGACTATCCTCTTCATCAAGAACCTCAGAAGTCAAATATTGATTGCTCTTTGAAAGATTTGGTGTATCCTGACTGATTAAATTGGTGAAACACATATTTGACTCTGTAAATCTCTTCTTTCCAGTACCAAAATCAGGCATTATCAGTAGCAAATATCATATACTTAAAGAATTCAGAGCACTTTTGTATTTGACCAATCAACCAAATATTGTTGGCAAGATACTTATTGTGATTCATGCAACTAAATAAATTCGTGATATCCTTCACCAATAGGGATTCTACAAGACCAAGGCATAAAAGATGTTGCAGGACGAATCACTTGAGCAGTATGAGCTGATGATTTTCTGTGCGTTGTCCAGTCTGACTCAAATTCCATAACAGAGATTCTGCTCCTACAATAATTCTTCTCAATTGTTTTGTGCCAATTTGATCTTAAGCCACTGGAGTTGTATCTTCCCTCACACATTGCCCGGATATCTATTAATTACAGGAAAAAAGTTAATACATTTAAAATTAAATATACAAATTAATCAATGATCAATTCATCGATAAAATTATGAAGGCATTAAGTCATCAATAGTCAATACAAAGTCATACCAGAGTAGGCCATAGAACTTAGCAAGACTCAGCCACCTGTAACTTCCATTTTTCTCAAGTCCGTATGGGCTGAATGGATCAAATAGGGGGAGTCAGCTTAAGAGTAAGTAAAATTTCCGTGAAAACATGCCAAGTAAACGTGGAAACTTAATAGCAAACAGGCTTAATCTGCAAGGTTGAATAAACTTATACAATCATCACCATCTCAAAATGGCCCATTAAATGTATATAAACACCAGAGCAAACAGTGAAAAGTAAAACCTGCACTCTGTTTCATTGACTTCAAATCAAAGGTGATTTTCTTTTTTTTAGATAACTGACAAATAAACTCGGAAGTGACTTCACAAGCATTCCTTACACATTGAGGAACCAAAGTAGGGAATTTTCATTCAACAAAACCTATCTCTAGTACTTCCAAAAAGAAGTCAAAAATGCAATAAGGTATTTTTCCTTTGTGTGTGTGTGTGTGTGTGTTTAATTTTGGGTTTAGAATTTGTCTCTCTCCAAAAAAAAAAAAAAAAAAACAGGTGGAACAAAGCATATCACATCCAAAGCATATCACAAGAGGGATAACTAAACATGGAATGGATGAGAAAAACAAGACTCATGCGATGTGAATGGAAAATAAACTAGATCTTGTTTGCTGTATGAAGCCTTAAAATCGCCATAACATGAATATGAGGCATACACTATCTTCTGCAAACAAGCACAGAAGTTCAGGTAACAACCAGGTCTGGAAGTAATACAATGCTGAAATAATTTGGATGTGTTTGTAGATAAGTAAGTTCGGCAAAAGAGTCGCATGAAAATTAGGGAATACACGTCACTCCTAAAGGAAAAACAGATTAACACATCGACCAGCTCAGAAGAATAGAACATTACAGCCATAAGGATACACCAAGGGTCTAATAAAAGATCAATAAAACATGAATCTCAGATTTGAATGGGAAGCACGTTCCCCAATTCCCATATGAGAAGAAAACACATCATAAATGGAAGCCTTTATCGTTCTCTACAGAAAGGCAAATCCTCCGTATGGCCACCACTCCAACAATTAACACGGCTCAAGTGCCTATAGGATCTACGAAGCGCAAAACAAAAGAACTAACAGAGTAATGGATCATAAAAGAGCAAAGAAAACAACGAAACTAAAATAAATCTGATTCGGATAATGATTAAGAAACAAATCGCGAGCTATGAGGAAATGCTTGTAGATCATTAATAACAGAACTAGAATAGCAATTAACAAACCAAGAGGCCAAAAGGAACAAAAGAAAGACAAGAAAAGGAAAAGAAACTTACAGGAGAAAGAAACAGCTGAATCAAGAGTGAATTCTCGAATGCGATAATTTAGCGAACAAGCACAATGGATAGAATATCGGTGCAAGAGGGGAAAGGGGGAATTTATAGGATTAGGACCCGAATCAGTAGGAGAGGATAAAAATGACACAGCCTAAACACGTCAAAACGAGATAAGCAAAAAATATCATTGTGTTTGTAGATGGAAATATATTTAAAATTTTGCATCTTTTTTTAATTCTCGTGTCAGATTGTGATATTATAAATTAATCAATTTTTTAAAATTTATCAATATTCTGAATTCTAAAGAGTCCGGTCAATCTGGTCGGAGGGATGGACGGTGTAGTTGTGTTTCGCTGTGATGTTGGTGGGCATCCACCACTCTCTATCCATCTCTAATATTGCCATTCAGCTTTTTGCTTGCAATCATGCTGCTCGGACAAGCCAAATCAACTTTTCCTTATTTTAGCGAAAATCTCAGTACTTTTTAATTAATCATGAGACTCATGACATTAATAGATAATTGAAATAATTTATTAAGGTTAAAACTTTTCATAATTAAGACCCGTGAAGCTCGTTGAAAATTTAACCACGGTGGAATCTTCATTCACCCCTAGGACTTTTTTTAGCAGAATAACCGGCTCGACGGAGACTGAAAAAGCCGACATTGTATGTTGACTGGTTTGTGTATGTATCAACAGTAAATTGACTAATGCTGCTACCGAATTACCAGAATACAGCTATAAGTAATTAATATTCATTAATTAACAGTCAATAATCAACTTCCCCAAACGGGAACGCGAGGAATCCTTATCCTCAGTAGTTATTACACCTCAGCCAAATGTGTGAGGATGTGACTCTCTGATTTTTCTTCTTTTCTTTTCCCCCTTTTTTGGACGGTTATCTCTCCATCCTTCCTTTTTTTTTTTTTAATTGAGTCTCTTCATCGTTTTCCTTGGATGATTTCATCATTTTTTAATATATATTATCTTTTTTTTTAACAGAGGAAGTAATAATTTTAGACAAAATAAAAAACGTTAATTAAAAATAGGTGGAAAATTCAAGAAATATTGAGTGCCTTTGGCTGTCCTCAGTTATGATTGGAACTCATGTAGTCGATTTAAAGTAACATATTTGACTTTGATTAAACAAAACCAAAAATAATTTTCCATATTTGTGGGTGGCGGGCTCTACTCAAGTCTCAATCCCATATCGCAAAGAATCAAATGAGATTATTGGCCGAAAAAAAAATAGATCATGACATTTTTCTTGCATTAGTGAGATAAATAAAAAAATAATTATATTTTAATTTCTTTGTAATAAATTATAAAAAAATTTGAAAAAAATTTCACATACTGATAAATCTTATTAAATCTACTTAATAATTTTATTTTTTAAAAAAAATAAAAATATGAACTTGTAAAAATGCTCTTCATTTAATATATTAAAGAAAAGAGAGAAACACACAGAAAATAGAAAAAAAATAATATTAAAATAAGTATATTTAATGAAATTTTAATATTTTCAAAATATTTTATATTTTGTGACATTAAAATTATTCTGAAAATATTTTATATTTTAAGACAAATTGAGTTATCTCATGATGGACTACGAGTGGCAGAAGTAAGGAATCTTTTCCGAGATTTATTGGCTGTGATGAAAATAAGACGCGCCAGTTAAAGAGAACCAGTGACTGAAGATTCCCAGAGGGTCTTCCAATTTTTCTGCGGATTTTGAAAAACCGGAGCCATTGTCGATCCTTTAGCAAGCTGATCCAGATCTAGTAGCGACCAGCCAGCGCCAGTGCACCACATTCTGAGTTTTGGGTTTCATCGAAGTTTAATTTCCATCACTCATGTCCTTGGTGTGGCTCAATAATCAGCCAGCTTCTAGAAAATTTGGAAATAAATTATTTTAGTCTCTGATTAATTTTGTCAAAAAATTCATATAAATATTTTTAATATAAAATATAAATTATAGATACCTCCCGTAAATTGACAGGATTGTAAGTTTTAAATTTTGAAAACTTAAATAGATCTCTTGATGTTAATTTCTTGATGTTTTAAAATTACAAAATATTCATTCTGTTTTAAGAGGCATTTATGATATGTTTTATACAAAACATAATATTGTGTATGTGTGGTAATAAATTCCACAATATGTTTCTTCTGAATGAGATTTTGTTCAGATTTTAGGGATAAAAAAGCAAATATTTTTAATAAAATCTTAAAAGGTTTTTTTTAATCATGCACTGATGTCCTCTTGATAGAAACAGAGACATGATCCGATATCAAATATAGATGTATTTTTTAAGTAGTTAAATATTTAAAAATGTAAGAATTTTTTAATCTTTTAAAATGTAATCATTATTTTTTTAAAAAAAGCGTTCATATTAATAGTAATTTTATATTTATTATAGAATATTTAATAAGAATAAATATGAAAAGATAAAGTTAGTTTAAAAGTAGGTAACTACTTTATTGAGAATTGAGATTCGATTAAAAATGCCTTACATTTTTTAACAGAGTATCTCTCGATAAAAATTCAAACTTTGATTCATCATGTTATAAAAATATTATTCATTTTGCTAGACTCAATCCCCATTAATAAAATTTTGAGAGGTTTTATAACCAAAAAAAACAGAGAGGTCTACTATTTTTAGAAATAAAGTAAATACGTGTATTATTCAAAAATTAAATACATAATTTACTCAAAACGAGACACATGTATATATAAAAATATACTACTGTATCGAGCACCTGACACTGAAATATATCCTCCCTCCATTTCAAAACATGAGGGTTTTAAGATTTTAACACAGAGATTAATAATTAATAAATATAATGAATACCTTTAAAATATTGATCATATTATTAAATTTAATCTTTATTTAATAAAATAAACATTTCCGTGTTACTCACATGAATAATGTTATAACTAGAAAAAAAAAATGTTGTATTGAACTTTTAAAAGTTAAAACAATGAATAAAACGAAAACAAAAATATTCTTTCAACGTATTTATTTTTTTTAATCATTAAGACTTAGGGGTCGCCGCGGACAATAAAAAGTATTTCTTTTGAAATATTGATGGTACTTGATTGATAGGCTTTTTTTTTTTTTTTTGAATTAAGTTGTTACACGCGCACGCATATATAAAGCTGAGATTTGAACATTCAGTTACTTACAGTGACGGACCAGAAAAATTTATTAGAGGGGCAAAATTTATACTAAATATAAATATTAATGATTGTGAAGAAAATATAATTCTAAATATTAATAAAAATAATATATAAATAAAATATATGATAATTTTAAAAATATATATTAATGTCATTTGCATTACAAAATTATTTTTGTAATAAATATAAGAGAAAGCAATTTTTTTAAATATGTATGTTTCATATAATTTTAAAGAGAGTGTGGGCCAATTAATTGTTTATGAGGGACAATTATAATTTTAAAGGGAGGGCAAGTGTAGTTTTAAGTAAAGCTTAGGTAAAATTTTTATTTTTCTAGTGGGGGCAATTGCCCCCTCTATGCTTAATATGGATACATCCCTAATTACTTATTTACTCCCTCTAAATCATGACATATGACATCTTTTAAAAACCTTACTTAATCCAAGATATATGATACTTAATAACTTTTATAATTGTTTTTTAATTATATCCTTGCTTTATTTATTATTTTTTAAAATGATACATTAAAATTTTAATTATAATTATTAAAATACTTATATAGAGTGTTTATTGAGAATAAAAATAAAAAAATGTAAATTTTTTTAAGAAATAATTAACATTTTTCATAAATCATAAATTAATTAATAATGTTTTATATTTTCATCCGGTGGGAGCAAGTGAAAAAAACTTCTGCTGCCCGTACGAGTTTTAATCAACCCAGCGTATCTATGTTATGGAAACCAGGGAGAAGCACCGTTATGTTGGGGACTTGGGGTGGCCGGGTGGGGTTGTTGAGATGAGGCACGTCGTGGTAGTTGGATCACAGTTTCAACTTTCAAGTCGCAGGCGTCTAGTGGGCGACATATAGCCATCTACATTGTTCAAGCACTGGGACCCACGCGCCTTGCTGTGCGTGCGTTAATGGACACAGGATGTGGGTGGTGTGGCCGTGCGGCTGGCCCGGAGTTTCAGCACTTTTGTCGTAGTTTTTTTTTTTTTTCCCACGACAGGTTTTATTTTCCCGAGGAAACGAAATTTTAAAGTTATCTTATTTTAAAATTTAATATTAATCAAACAAGTTTTTAAAGTTTTAAAATCATACACAATTAATTTTTATAATATCATTTCACTTTCAAACCATAAAAACTAATTCTGTATAACCATAAAATGATAAATATTTAATTTTAAAAATTAAATTAATAATTGAGGCAAATTAAAGAGATTAAAAATTTTACTATCCTTTCTTTTCAATACTCATATTTTTACCTTTTTTCAATACTTAATTAACTTTGAAACTATTTAATCTGCGCAGTAATTTATAAGGCTCTACCTCAATTCCCATCCAACGTGTCAAATTGGCCCAAAAAATCAAGGTTGGGAAAAACATGGAATCAAGATCAAGCTTCGCCTCCATCGACCCACCTGGGGCCTATGTTTATTTTAAATCACTTTGGTTCAATAACTTTAAATCTTTATTAATTTTATAGGATTTTTCTTAAATGCATCATATGTATGAGAAACAAAGTGGCTTTACGACTATAATTAAACTTTTTAACTATCCAATCTCTCAATTTTATTTACAATTTTGTAATCATACTTTTATTACTAAATAAAATTAATTTATTATTTATTTAAATATTTTTTTCCTTCTTCAATAGTATGACCAAACCCTATCTCGCGTATCGGCTTATCCGGTCTCGGCTTGAGCACGTAAAGAGTAGCCACCGAGCTGGTTCTTATGCACTCCAACTTAACTTTAATTCTGCAATTTTCATTTGAATACTTTATGTGTTTAAAAATATAATATATTTTTAATTAAATTTTATTTTTTAATAAAATAATTATTTATTTTTAAATTAATTTTATCTTTTTTACATTTACTTCTATTAAATACCCTATAATAAACATAAAGTTATTTATCAATAGGGATACTTTTTTAAAAAAAATAATAATTACATCTCGAAAGACTAAAAATACTTTACATTTTTTAACATTCAACTCCTCAAAAAATGTCTTATATTTTTAAATGAAGGGAATATTTTAAATAAAAAAATCAAAGGCAAGTGCTGAAACAATCAGATATGAATATTGAAAAAATTTAAATATAATATAAAAAATTAAAAAGGTTCTAAAATATATATATAATATAAAAAATTAAAACTGCACCAAAAAAATAAAAATATAAATGCTGAAAAAGGCAACTTACAAAAATTAATTTTAACTAAAAAACCTGGTCCTTTTTTTTAAAACAAATTAAACTTTATGGTTTCTTATTTGCAAATGTTTCTAGATGGTCTTCTAACGTCATTTTCCTGATTTTTCATTAAAAATTATATCTAAACTCTTGACTCTTTATTTACATTTTTTTTAAAACAAAAATCTTTTAAAAAGTTGAGTTTTGAAAACTTTCCAAAACAAGGACTAAAGTTGTCAAACTTTTCAGAACTAAACTTGTTATGAAAATGCAAATTTGAGTCATTAATTTGAATAGTAAAAAGTTATTTGTATTAATAAATATTCACTAAAATATATAATTAAATAATTAAAATATAAAATATGATCATATAATTTAATTTTAATATGTTTCAAATATAATTAATTAAAATTAAACCCATCTGCATAGATAGATAATCATACTTGACATTGAAATTTTTAAATAAGGAAACTTATTTTTAGTATTTTTGGTTTTTTTATTAATATTAGTTTTTCATTTTTTTTAGTTTTATTTTGTTTTTTTATACTAGATCTTACCACTTCTATGAACCTTAGTTCTGCATAATATATATATTTAACTTGCTTAGCTTAATAAAAAGTTGATGAGTATAATCAGATTGTATCTAGTGCGAGTTTATAATAAGTTGATATGATTTTATAAGCTATAAATTTAAAAACATTAAACTCAGAGAATTAACCTCACAAATTTAATCAAGCTTACATTTAATTAGAGTTTGTGATGAATTAATATGACTTTGTGAGCTGAAAATTTAAAAACAATAAACTTATAATTAGATAATTAATTTTGTGAGTTTAATAGAATTTATATTTAATTTGAGTTTATAAATGAGTTGACGTAATTTTATAAAATATATATATAAAAATAATAAGCTCAACAAATAAATAAATAGCATTTACTTGTGCAGGAGAAGTGATTGTTCTTGTTTTGCTTTGATGGGTGGGATTGTTTAATTGAAGAAGTCCACAGATAGTATGCTCAAGGCATGGAGAAAAGTAGCAAGTGCTTGTAGAAAGCGATCCACGGGGTGGTGGTTCATCCATTGGATAAGATTGAGACGGCTCAAGAATCTTCTTACACGCATTTGAAAGAGCCCAAAAAAATTATATAGTGGAATGTCTTTTCTTTTTAGGTACGAGATAATCAATATCAATTTGATCGATATTAATAAATAATTAATATAAAACACATAAAAATCATATTCTATCAATAACTTAAGCAGATTAAGATTAAGAATCCTCTCAACTACTGCTAGCAATCTTTTTTATTCGTTCTATATTTCAAAACATTTCTTCAGAAATCATACAAAGGGTTTTCAACATTTAATATTTGTCTACATATTTTAATATGATTTAAACAGCCAAAACTCTTGTGGCTCATTGACGTTATGCTTTATCTCTTGTGGTGCAGTTTATGGGGTTTGATCTTGCCAGCAAGCAGTTTTGCTTGCCCCCACTAAAAAAATAAGATTTAAATTTATAAATATTTTTGAAAACTTTTAAATTATTATCTCTCATGCATAAAAAAAACTCTTTTATATAGACACTTTTAATGAAAATTAAAATGGACTATATTGCTTTTTTAGATAAAAAGCTATATTGACTTTTAATTTGATCATATCAATTTCAATAATCAATATAAAATACATATAAAAATGTAGTCGTTACATGGTTCACTAGGCATCAAGAATATGATTTTGATTAAACTTGATATTTATCTTGTTTAATGAGATTGTATTTGATGTCTTATTTTTTAATATGTTCTAATTTATTTTTGGTCTATAAACATATAATCATATACTGTAGTCTGTAGAAATATTTTTTTTAAATGAAAATTATTTGATTGCCATTATTAGACTGTTCATTTAATTGAAAAAAATCATTATTAATTGTCCCTGTCTTATTCTTATATTAAAAATCAAAGTCATTTTACAAAAAATGGAACTAGTTTTATTTATTATCACAGTTTTATAAACCATTGAATTGATTGATTATTCTGGTAATTAAGTTTTATGATAACAAAGAATGTCAATACATTTTTTATGATAAAGTAGAACATCAACAGTTTTTTGTTATATTAAGATAATATGAATTCTTAACATTTACTCATATCCTATCCAATCCTTATAAATTAAAATATACATTTTAAATTATCACCAATCATTTTGGGGAAATACTTTTCCCGGGGAAAAAATAGGTCAAGTCAAATTTTCAGCTTAAAAATCTACTAACAACTAAGAACGCTGGAAGGTCGATTTTGACGGTGTGCGAGCATTAATTAACAATTGGACGGCGCAGAGATAATGAGTTGATCGCCAGTGTGCTTTGATGATGATCTTGCCTTTCATTTGAACAGACAAGATTTAGATAAATCAAATATCACATCCTAATATATTCATTAGAAAAAGATATATTCTGTTCGAACTTTGATATAGGATAGAGTTTAAAAGTGTCTTTTTTCAATATAAGGTGTATTAGATATGAGGAAAGAAGTCTCGCATTTAGAAGGTAAAAAATAAATTAAAAATATATAAAATTTTAAATATGTCGAATCAAATAGTTTAATTATTTTGATAAAATAGATTATATTCAAATATACTTAATATAAAGAGTCTAATATTGTATCATGAGTTATTTGATAGGAAAAAAATTGAGAAAAAAAAAATGAAAGATGAAAAAACAATATATTAAAAAAAAGAAATTGAATAGATTTGAAATCTTTGAAATCAAAAAGAGTACAAATTCAAACAAAAAGAAGAAAAACATGAAAAAAAAATGAGAGAAAAAAAAAGAAAAATAATAGAGGAAATACTAGAGAAAAAAAGAAGTCTCATGTGTAGAAGATAGAAAGTAAATTAAAAATATATAAAACTTATTGTGTTTCTAACTAAATGGGTTAAACCATTTTTTGAAATAGACTATCCTAAAAAATATGTAATATAAGCAGTTTATTCTCTCTATCCTTATATATAAAATATTTTAAATTGAATCTCGCATATAAATTAAAGTTTGTCTTTTTAGTTGAAATCACATTAAATTAAAATAATTTTTTAATTTTGCCTCTAATAATGTCAATTAGTATCATGATGGTAGTGGGTAAAATACACAATAAATATATTTTTTCTTTTTTCAAGACAAAGGCAGAATTATTTAATTACTCAAAAATATTATGATATTTTTTTTTGGACAACATTATAACAACTCTTATATTTAAGGATAAAATAAGTTTCTAAAAAATATTCTATATATATGAATAGAGGGAGTAACATTTAAGCCATTTGACTAGACACACTCTAACTTTTAAATATTCTTAATTTATCTTGTATCTTCTAGATGTGAGACTTTTTTTCTTTATCTCTATTGAGGTGAAGTTAGAGTAGTTATTTTTTTTTTAATTTTATCCCTTATTTATTTTTTTCATTTGAATTCTTAGAAAGTAATTTATTATAATTATTAATTACAAATAAAAGTAAAATTAGAAAGCTTCATTTTTTTTTAATTTTAAGATTATAACTAACATTTTTTAATAAGTGTAAATAGTTAACATCACCTTATATTAAGGATTAGAATAACATTAAAAAAAACGTCTTAGAATGATTCAAGACAACTATTCGACAAGTTGTTTAGATAGTTTAGTATTTGTTTTCTCATGAATGATGTCTTTGACTTTTCTTTTTCGGCCAACAATGAGATACTCTTTTCGATCCAAAATTTTATTCTCATGAAAACAAACATCATCTTTTCTTTTTACCTTTAGTCTCTGTTTATGATGAATGAAAATAAGGTTATTAATTTACAATAAATATAAGAGCAAGTTAATAAATACAATGGGTAAATATTTTGTTTACAAATAAAGTTATTTATAATTTAGACCAATATTAATTAAAAAAAAATACTGCTTATGTTTTAGACGAGAAAGGGAGTATATAGAAAAAGAACGAGACCATTTCAAGAAAAAGCAAACTGACAAGGTTGGCCCAAAAAATAAATACTTGCCTCCAGAGCTCCATGGAAACTAAGGGACGGATGTTTAGTGATCCGAAGTTCCGAACGATAGAGCACTTCACTCAACAGACACATTTGCAAACTATTTCGCGACAGCAATTGAGTTCTTTATGGGATTTACCTGAAAATACAACACTTCATAGAGTCAAGAATATTGATAAAAATAAAAATAACGATTAAAAACCATATAAAGACATTAACAACAATTAAAAATCTCAAAATATTGAAATATCATAAAAAGACGATGATATTTATTTACAACTAAAATATTTTTAATTATTAAAATAATCAATAAAAGGTTATTCACAAATTAAAAGAAAGTTAGTTGTAAATTCAAGGAAAATTAACTGTAAATATATGGAAAGTAAATTGTGAATATATAGATAATTTCATGAATATATATATATATATATATATATTATTACTTATGAATTTAAAAATAATTACTTGTCAATTTTTAAAACGTTATTTATAAATTTAGAGAAAATAAGTTGTCAATGGATATTCAGAAATACTAATGGATCCTTACATCATTTATTGGTAATTAAGATTATCCATATCCATTTACAACTAAAGTTCCATATATTCACAACTAGCACTCATTAACTTCATAATTAATTGTCCCTCAATAACAAGTCATATATAAATTCATGAGACTATTTATTAATTCATACTCCCTTAGTTTAAAAATATAAAATATTTTTTTAGGAGTTGAATGTTAAGGCATTTTTAATCTTTTAATGTGTAATCATTACTTTTTTTTTAAGTGCCTCTTATTGACAAATAATTTTATATTTATTGTATGGTATTTAATAAGGATAAATATAAAAAGATATGATAGTTTAAAAGCAAGTAGTTACTTTATGTAGGATTGATATTAGGTTTAAAAATATTTTAAATTTTTAAACGGAGGGAGTAATTAAATTTTCATATACTAGTGACTTTTTTAAAAGTCACAAATAACTATCCTTAAATTCATGAGTGATGATATATAAGTTTATAAAATTATCTACCAATTTATAATAGATTTTTTCTTGATTTATAAATAACATTACTTAAGTTCACAATTAACTTTATTTAAATTCATGAGTTATATTTTAATCATTGTTTACTTTTTTTAATTTCAAATAAAGACGAAGATCCTTCCATAATATATCAATAATTTGATATTTTTAATTATCATTAATATTTTAACAAATTCTTTAATTGTCATTTTCCAAATGATCTCCGCGGTGTGCCCTGCAGTCCCACTTGGTGGCTGGTGCAATCAAAAGGACCATCACTCAAGTCAAAGTTCACAATGATGTTCTGTTTGTGGGTCGAACCTGGGATTCACCCTTCCCAAAGTGATTATCGCCAAAAAAAAAAAGACATCTTACAAATAAAAACGAGGAACTCCAAATTAATCTTGTCAAATTCACATTTAAATCACGAGTGTGTGATTTAATTCAGATCACTGATTTAAAATAATCAAGGCAGCACATACTCCAATTAAAGAGAAGAGGCTTTCACGATGGAAGAGACCAGTTATAACCTAAGATAAACATTCATTTCAAGTCTTATGAGTTAAACAAGATGTCACGGAGAGAAAGAGACATGTTTACATTTTGTATTGTTGACAATACTTGATACAAATTAATCAAGATCTAATGTAACTTTTAAAGCTTATTTGGTATGTACTTTAGTTGCGTAGATGTATGGGCATGGTTGATTACTAAATGTTAATACTTATGTGAGAATTTAAATTTTAGTTTGTTACGTTATAAAAGACTAACATTTTTTTACTAAATTCAACTTCCTTTATAAAAAGTGTTTTGTACTAAAATACATATTCAATATAACACTATTACAAAATATAGTATCTATGTCCCCTATCTATGTTGATTGGTTCAAAACCAACATGGATCAAATATATAATGGTTGACATATAAATAAAAGAGTTAAGGATTATTTTTATCTTCAACTTTACTTGAAAGATCACCGAGCACCTTACATTCAATTATAAGTCAATTTTTTCTCTTAACATTAGAATTTTGGGCTAATAGGGTTAAAAGATCCATTAATAGGGCGCTCATTTTGTTGATTTGTGTTTTTAAATTTTTTAATAATAAAATATAATATTAGGACCCACTCTATTTTTTAAAAAACTTGTCTTTCTCTTCTCTCTCCATCTCCTCCACACTTTTCTCCCTATCCTCTTTCCATCTGCCTGTAACATCTCAGAATTTTAATTAGGAGTATTAGACATAGTAAGAGTTAATAAATAGCAATGTGATACAAGATTTGGGATTTAAGAGTGAATTTGAAGGAGAATTTTGGATTTCTGTCCATGTTCGCCATCGGAAGTAACGCAACAACTAGTAACTACATGCAAACAAGCATCTCTGAAAGAGGGGTGTGGTCTTTGTTTGCTTCCGCCCACAGATGAGTCCTTTAGTAAGGGTGAGCAAAACCAAACCGAAACTGAAAATCAAATCAGATCGAATCAAATTTTTATTATTTGATTTGATCTATTTGATTTTTCAGTTCAATTTGATTTTTTATTTAAAAATATTTCGATTGATTGGTTCAGTTCGGTTAATAAAATTTAAAATTAAATAGACCGAACCGATCGAATTATGTATTACTTATTAATTTATAAATTATTTTATTTTATTATTTTAATTTATATTTAAATAAAAATATGAAAGTTGAAAAAAACCCTAACCCATAAGTCATAACCCACCTCACTACCTCAGTCTGGACAGAAGCAAACCGCAGCCTCACTCACCCTGACCCTGTCTCATCTCAAGTCTCAACCTCTCGGCTCTCAAACTCTCATCTCTCAGATCGCAACTCGCAAGTCGTCTCTCTTGCCGTCACATAGCCTCGCCGATCGCTCTCTCTTATCGCTCATCAGTCATCTCTCTCGAGGCTCAGGTCATCACAGATTCACAGCCTAACTCGATCGCTCTGTCTTAGCCTCTCAGACTCTCAACTCTCAGATCGCAAGTAGTCTCCCTCAAGCCGTCGTCGTTCGCATCTCTCGCATCTTGCCGTTCGCATCTCTCACATCTCAGGCTGATTATTCGCAGCTCAGATTTCCTATCTCTGTTCTGGCATCTCAGTCTCTCTCTCTCTTGCCCTTGCTGTCACTAAACTCATGGAGACACTGTCTGAAGGTGAGAGGCTGCTTAGATCTGTGAAACACAGAACCTTAAGCTCAAAGGACGATCTGCGTAAAGCATTTTAACAGGTTTTTTTCATCTTCCCTCGAAATGCAGCTCTTCCTCTCTCTCCCTTTGATTTGGTTGGTTCTTGTTGTCTTGATCTACCATGCCCAAGATCTAGTTGTTTCATAAGAGTTCTAATTGCTTCCTCTGTGAGTCCACACTATGAACTTTATGCTTGATTATGCATTGTTGAGGTTCTTTGAGATTCATGTCGTCATTAGTTGTGAAGTTCACTGTAGCTTGACAATGAGTTCTTCTTTGGTTCATCTTCCGTCTATGTCCCTACTTCTTTGCTCTTTTTTGTTTATGTGGTGTGTTCCTTTCAAGCCAAAATGCAACAAAGGAAAATGTTATTGGGAAGTTAATTGACTGCTTTTGCGTTCTTTGCTGAGTTGCTCTGTCTCTACTTTGTATTTATTTTTTTTGATTGCTATGCATTGTCACAGATGTCTTCTCAAGCTGAAGTTATGGCTACAAATCAAACTGAAGTTAATGAAGAAAACAAAGCCCTAATAGCATCAAGTGGAACTGAAGTAGTGAGTTCCTTGCAAAGGATGAAGAGGAAAGCCATGAGGCCAAGATCTGAGGTCTGGGATCATTTCACTAGATATGTGAATGAGCATAGGGAGACCAAAGGTAAGTGCAACTACTGTGAAAAAGAATTTTTTAGTGATCCTAAAAGAAATGGTACTACTGCACTAAAGAACCATATGACAATATGCAAGAAACGACCTGAACTAGAAGAGCCTAGGCAAACACATTTAAATTTTGGTATAGAAGATGATGCTATTGTTCTTGCTACTTGGAAATTTGATCAAGATGCTATTAGGAAAAGTTTGGCTGCTATGGTTATGACTGATGAATTGCCATTTAAATTTGTTGAGAGGATAGGATTTAAGAGGTTTATATCTCATGCTCAACCAAAATTTAAGATTCCTTTTAGATGGACTGTTGCTCGTGATTGTTTTCAACTTTACGTTGATGAAAAAATCAAATTCAAGGATTATTTGATCAATAGTAAATAAATGATTTGCCTCACTACTGACACTTGGACTTCAATTCAAAGAATCAACTATATGTGTATTACAGCCCATTTCATTGATGCTGATTGGAATTTGGTTAAAAGGATTTTAAATTTTGTTTCAATATCTAGTCACAAGGGGAGGGATATTGGAATGGAAATAGAGAAATGTTTGCTTGAATGGGAGATTGAAAGAGTGTTTACTATTACTGTGGATAATACCTCTACTAATGATGTTATTGTGTCTTACTTGAGAGAAAAAATTAATAATTGGGGCCATTCTGTTATGAGCTGTTGGTTTTTACATATGAGATGTGTTGCTCACATTATTAATTTGATTGTGGTTGATGGGTTGAAAGAAATAGGAACTTCTGTAAAGAAAGTAAGGGGGCTGTTCATTTTGTGAGGCAATCTCCACTTAGGATGAAAAAATTTAAAGAGAGTTGTGAAGATGAGAAAATCCCAAGTAAGCAATTGTTGTCTTTAGATGTCTCTACTAGGTGGAACTCCACCTATTTGATGTTGGAGACAGCTCAAAAGTTTGAGGCTGCCTTTAGGAGGTTTGAGGATAAGGACCCTTATTTTAGGATTGATCTTGAAAGTGGGGAGGAAGTGCCTAATGTTGAAGATTAGGCAAATGTAAGAAAGATGACAATGTTTCTAAGTCATTTCTATGAGTTGACTTTGCGTGTTTCTAGTTCTTCACTTGTCACATTTAATGAATTTTTCATGAGATTTATATGTTATTCCGCCTTTTGGATGAGTGGAGAAAATGTGATGATTTGGAGTTTTCTTCAATGGCTTATAAAATGAAAGAAAAATTTGATAAGTATTGGGGAGATCCTTTAAAAATCAATAAATTGATATTTGTGGCTGCTATTCTTGATCCTCAGTATAAGCTTGAGTGGGTGCAATATTCACTTGATAAGATGTATTCTAGTGAGGTTGGAAAGCAAGTTGGAGGGCAATTGAATGATTTGCTCATTTCTTTGTATAATGAATGCAAAGAGCATGTCTCTCCTTCAAAGCAAGTTGAAAAGGAGCAATCATTTAATTGCTACGAATCTAATGAAGATGATGACCTAGCTGTGAAAGTTAAAAAAATTCTTGAATATGAAAAGAAAAAATTCATGAGTGAAAGGCTTGGTGGGAGAACTAGTAGGACAGAAGTTGACAAGTATTTGGCTGAAGAAATTGAGATGGATAAGGATGATTTTAATATTTTAAGTTGGTGGAAGTTGAATGAGCCTAGATTTCCCATTCTCTCTCAATTGGCAAGGGATGTTTTGGCTGTCCCAATTTCTACTGTTGCTTCTGAGTCTACTTTTAGCACTGGAGGACGTGTGCTAGATTCATTTAGGAGCTCTTTAACTCCTAAAGTTGTGCAATCTCTTGTTTGTGGTCAAGACTGGCTTCGCCACTCACTTCCGATTCTAGTAAAAGAGAAGATAGATGATGCACAAAAGATTGAGAGAGGTGATTTATTATGTGTTATATTGTTTTAAATTTAATGTTGAGTTATTGGTTAAATGATATTAATATTAAATACTTTATTTATGTTTAGATCTTCAAAAAATTGCTATATAAGCGAATGTGGATGTACTATGAGCCTTTGTTCTTAATGACTTGAGGTAATTATTTATATGTTAGCTTTTTAATTTTTAAATTTAATGACTTGAGGTACTGTGGCTGTTTAATTTTAATATACTGTTATGTTTTAATTGTTATAGCTTGAGGCACTGTGGCTGTATATAGCTTTTTAATTGCTATACTATTATGTTTATTATTTGGTAGTTATGTAAGCTTTGTCGTCCAGTTCTTTTCATGATGATCTGTAAATAATTCTTTGCATCTTCCAATCATGACAGCAACAACACCTGAGGCTGAGGGATCACAATTTGATGCTCGTCAATATGACACCAAAATTAATGAATTGTAAGAACTATAATCTTGTTCCTTTAACAAGTTATAAGCATATTTAATCTAGATTTTGCTTATGATTTGCCTTTACATTAGGCAAATTATTGTAATTGAATACTCATAATCTCTACTTGATATTGGTAACTTCTTGATTTCAGACTTTCAGCTGATGGGCAGGATTTCTTGGCTTCTTATATGATTTTTACTTGTGTAATGTAGGTTGCAAGATGCTAGTGCTATGGTACTCCATTTATGAAGGTTGCTCATTTTATTTTGTTTTACTAATTTAGATATTTAATTATTGTAATGGTTTAATTTTAATATTTTGAAGACTTGTTGGTTTCTATGACTGGATGATATAGTACTGTGGTTGTTTAATTTTAATATTTGAAGTTATCTTCTTCTCTTTATCAATATTATATGGCACTTGACTGATAGGAATTCCCCATGTGGAATTAAACAGTGATGCGAGCTTTCTTTTTTTGGTTTCTTTCTTATTCATTTTTTTTGGTCAACTTTTGTTGGACCAAACAGTGATGTGAGCCTGAGGAAGGATTCTTTATATGGCAATTGGCTGGATTAAAAATTATGTTAGCAAGCACATGTTAAAATGGGCTTTATAACATTTGGGCTTTATGTCATATGGGTATAATTAAAATGGGCTCATATTGAAAACAAACGAATAAAAAAAAGCTCAATTTTGTAGTATTATTTTTAATATTTAAAAAAATGAGCCCAATTTCAAGTAGCCCAATATGAAATTAAAAAATCGAATTAACCGACTGAACCGAATTATCAAATTTTAGTTCGGTCCTTATTCAGTTTGATTGGTTTATTCGGTTTGATTCGGTTTTCATTTTTAGTGTTATTCGATCGATCGGTTCTGCATATTTTGAGACCGAACTGACCGATGCTCACCCCTATCCTTTAGTGAAGATGATCGTTCATGGTTGAAGATAGTGGGGGCATATATAGATAAGTGGCTTTGACTGCGAGCATTAAATATGGCATATACTCTAACAACAACAAAATTTGTTCAAATAGGGTCATTGACAGCACCACTAACAAAAGTATATACTCCATCTTAACCACGAAATTTGTCATTATTAACTAATTTATAATTTATGCAAAATGTTAATTGAAACTTTATTTTCCTAAAAATGTTAACATCTTTTCATTTATACCCTTGAGTTTTTTCAGTAACACTTGTATAGTCTTTATATATGGAACACATAAAGATAGGGAATAAAAAAACATGGGTATAAATGAAAAAAAAAACTTAAAATACACTCAATGTCTTATATTTTGGATTAAATGATACTTTTAGAAAATAATTTATATCATAGTTTAAAGAGATTATGTAATTTTATTCTATGATTGTTTATCTTATCTATATCTTATATTGATTATGACTTTATTTTATTTGATAATCAAAGCCAAAGCTACCCCAGCTCCCCACCAACCTCAAAATTGGAAGTGAGAAATTTCCTAGCCTAGCAATTATATGAGATACTGTAGTTGAGATGAACAAGGCATTCAGCATCCAAATGCCAGCAGGGATTGTGGGTGACCTGACGTATGACATCACTCTTGACTGGAAGAACCTCATAAAGTTCCTAAGAGCTAGACCAATCCCTAATTAAACTTGTCCTATTGTAAATGCACGCTCTCATTGTTCATGAAAATTGTTTACATTTATTTTTATATTAATATCACGATCTTATTGTAATGATAGAGCTTTCTCCAACCTAAGGTACTCATGGGGAACGAGGAATAAGTGTGGATTCATGTGCCTAGAGACGGTGCAAAGGGAATTTAACATTGTAGATGGCAGATAGTTTTATGTCATTGGTACTATACTAAAAACAAAACTGCCATGTTATTGAGCATATATTATGAAAGAGTAAGTAGCTTTTAATTTTATATATCTAATTTAATTTAATTTAATTAGTTTAATTGATATAGTTTCATACCTTTTACCCCTATATATGCTGCAGTTATCATTGGATTTTGGCTTTCGTAAGCCATGCAGATAATATTGTTTTTTTGGTTTTTCGTTCAAAAAAAATATATTGTTTTTTTGGTTTGATTCATTGGGTCTTCAGCCCATTGCCGATTTAAAAAAAAAAAAATTTGAAGTGTAAGTTTATTAGTTGATACAATTTTTGGCTTATGTACTATAATTGCTATAATATCAACCTTACTTTATTGTGCATTTCATGATAGGGAGGTCTCAACATACTACATGATGGGAGGGTACAAAAGCAAGAGTATTAAACCAAAATGGTCACGCCCAAAGGTAAGCATGGTTTGAACTTTTTCATTTTGCATCCACTTTAAATTTAAATTTGTTCATGTGTTCATTCTTTTATTTGTTTTTTTAATTAATAGTATCACATTCAACAGGGCAAAGTATGAGTACGATTACTATATTATCTATTACATGTATGATATCTTTTTCATTGAAAAATTTGATCAAGTAATTTGTTCTTTCACATTGGTTAGTTTAATAATTATTTTTCATTACTATACTTGCACTTGCAAAATTTTGAAGATCTAGATAGATTCAGCAATGATGAAATTGATGTGGTACATGATTACTTAGCACAATTCTTGCTTGAAGAGATAAGGTCAAAATAAAATATAGTTCGGATATTGTTTTATATTTTGTTTTGGTATAGTTTTACACTTTTGACAAATTATATCGTAAAGTTAGGAAATTAGTTGAAATATTTCATAATTGAATTGTTTTTGGCGCTGCTAGATAGAGCCGTCAATTACGGTCGAGTTCATAGGGCCGGCCCTTTTAGGCCCGAAAAAATTGAGAGCCAGGCTTTTATTTTACCTTTAAAAAAGTAAATCAGGCCTAGCCCTTTTAGGCTGGAAAATAAAAGGGCCGGCCCTTTTAGGCCCTTTTATTATTTTTTAAAAATTATAATATAAAAAAATAAAAGATTAAATACATAACTCAAAGAAATGTACATATTAAATGCATTCATCTATACTTCATTTATTTATTAAGATTTAACTAATAATATTAGCTAAATTTAATTTTTATTGATATTTACTTTGATGTTGCTATTTAATATTAGACCTAAATGCTTTAGTTTTCTTTATTGTTGTGGTATAAATTGATTTAAATTTATTTTCTTAAATTTAATTTTATGAATAATAACTTTTTTTATGATTATAAATATATTTTTTATAATTTTTAATTAAAAAAAATTTTAAAAAAATAGGGCTGAGGCCCTGAGGGCCGGCCCTTTAGCCCTGAGGGCTAGGGTCGGGCCTTATAAAATGAAACTCCAACATATAATAGAGCTTATTAGGGCTAGCCTGTTTAGGCTATGGCCCTTCAAGGGCTGACCCTTTAATGTCGAGTTGATCTTAATTGACAATTCTATTGTTGGAATGTGGTTTTGAATATGTTTCTGGTGCTTTTCAATTACAGTATATTTGGGACAGTTTTGAATATATAGTAAAAATAGTTTAAAAAAAAAGGGGGACACAAGTTGCTTCCACAATAAAATAGCGTAGAATAGAATAACTACGTCATTGCATTACAACCGATGTAGAATGACTACCCTTCTACGTTGTTGGTATCTAAGACTGACATGGAAACCCTTTTCTGCATTAGTTACGTAACCGATGTTAATAACCATAAATTCTATGTCCCTTAGATGTACTAACCTTTGGTAACCGGTATAAGAGGCTATAATTTATCAACGTAATAAACTTTCTTCTGGCAGTGCAAAATTGTCAATACTCACATTAGACCCCAGTTCTTTCCCAAGTAACAATGTCTAATCAAGAAGTGTGGTGCAAGGATAACAAGCACAAATCAAGAAATGTCTAATCTCTAATATGGATTGATAAAAAAAGAAAAAAAAAAGAGCCTAAGAAATATTTCAAAAATACCAGACATTTAATTCAACTGGTAAAAGAATTATACCAGATTAATTAAAGATTTTGAATTTGAGTTTGAGATTTGATAATGTAACTGCACTGGTGGTAAAACTTTCATTTAAAAAGGCCTTGTAAATTAGTTTGGGTATCGTCGAAATTTATTCAACTTAACACGGGCAATTGGTAAGCTCAACTTGAGGGAATCTAGAAACCTAGTTGCTTTAAAAACAAAAAAACAAAAGAAGGAAACTTCAAAGGGCAAAACCACGTGCTCCCATGGACTCCGATTTCAAACTTATGTTCCGAAAAGTTTATCAGCGGTTGGTGATGATGGGATGGACGCACAGAATTTCTCGATTTTAATGATGGCGACTCTTGAAGACATTAGACAATGTCACAATACATATTGGTTGCCACTGCTCCAAAATCTTTAAGAGGTGGAGACAATTTATTACACGCAAATATTTTAAGGAATATTAGGGCCAATATTATTGAATATTAATATACATATTTATATATATAATAAATTCATACATATAAAATTAAAAAAATTAATTTATTTGGGCACTTGCCCTCACTCCCTACATTACGTCACTATGGTACTACATTAATAATTAATAAATTAATCAGATATCGTGTTAAATAAGATAAGTCATTTTCTGAGTGCACTGAATAAGTGAATATCAATCACCGAGAAGATATATTCCAATGCTTCCTTGGTTCGATAACTTTGTTGCTTGAACAATAATATTATAGAGCGCGTTCTTTTCCAATCTGTTGTGCAGGAAGTTGCACAACGATTATTTATTTTTACTTTTGTTTAAAAAGATTTGCTTAGTCCTTCTGAGAAATTCTTTATAACATCAATTAAACTTTATTGAATGAGAGTGTGTATATTTCTCCTGAATATAAGGTTTAGTGTGTGCAAAACATTATGCTGAGAAAACTATCTTTAATTAGATTCCACAACAAGTTAAGTTTCACTTGATAATATTGAATGTTAGATAAATATATAGGAAATTAATTTTATACTTGTGTTGTAGCAAGATATATCTTTATCCTTTTTATCATTACTGGAGAGAATAACAATTAAATCTTAAAAGATTAAATTTATGGCAGTTATGTTTTTAACAAATTTTATATAAAAAAAATGAACTGTAAATATTGATTTTGATAGTCAGTGATAAGTCCGACGGGGGTGGATACTTGTTCCCACTCACTTTTACAAAAATTACATGCAAGATATGTAAAATTTACTTTTTCTTTTTTTAATCCACTGGTTTTAATATTTTGATCTCATTAAGTTTCAATTCTAATGATTTATTCTTTTGTCCCCACTAATTTGAGATTTTGAATCCGCCACGATAATTACAAAAAGTAATTTTAATTACAATATGAGAATTGAAATTTCTGAATTTATAATTATATGAATAGATCATTTTAACTCATTTTTTGGAAACTTTTTAAAAGCTTAAGTGTTGTTAATTTAATCTTTCGTGATATAATTCTCATTTGCTGTCATCTTGCAGTGGTGGTATTTCAAAGGATTTAAGATGGACCAAAGCTCCAAAAAAGGAAACGACTCGATCTTAGATGAGTGGCCCGTTTGGTGGACTTGATGTCAGGACTCTTACGAATTCAAGTTATTTTGTTGTATTTACAAATTACTCTTTTTCTTTTTTCCTGGAACAGATCGCATTATTTATCTTCATGCGACACGGTCCACGCATTGGGCCTATCTGTCTTTCTCTGGCCCACTCAGAGGGCTTGGCCCATTTAGTAACCCAGCGTTTCGAGAGTTATCGCTTATGATGACTTGGGAGTCCATGGCAATTGTGTAATTTACATTTTTCTTAAATTTGATTTAGTTATAACTTATATAAGATTAAGAACTGCTTTTGTGTGCAATTTTTTTTCCTCGTACATTACATTTCCCAAAACACTACCAGTGAAGTGAACTGTTCCTATGACAAAGAATCTTGGAAACATTCTTATCCCTTTCAATGTAAATGTATTTATCCAAATTGAAATTGTTTATCGAGTAGAATTCTAAAACCAACCTCAACCTCTAATAAATAAAATACCAATTCATATGTAAATTTTTTTTTTTAATTTTTCAACTTTTAACTTACCTATAACTTAATTTTTCAACTATAATTTATTGTGATTTAATTCTTTAATTTTTGACTCACTTATCAATCTTTCAACTTTTGATTCTTTTATGAATTAGTCCTTCAACTTTTATTTATTTTCTTTTTATATTAATTTAAATCTCACATAAAAAAACAAGATGAGGATATTGTAGAGCAAGATATGAACATTTTTTTATCTTTCTTATTTGATAAGGATAACTTTTTAAAAAATTTTAAAAATAAGGATCAAATTATAAATGAGTGAAAAATTGAAGAATAAAGTCGTAATGAACTGTAATTGAGAAATTGAGTTGCAGTGAGTTATAATTTAAAAATTAAATTATAAATGAGTTAAAAGTTAAAAAATTATAATAAAATATGTATTAAAAAATTATCTTAAATTAAACTACAAAAAACTTATCCTGAATTAAATTAGGCCTTTGTAAATTGTAGTAGACCACTGTTCCCGCCCCCAGTTTCCTTTCAGGTCGTTGGAACCTCAAACCCGTCGTTTGCCAAGGATAGGGTGGCTGAATTACTGTTAAAATGTCGTTTAGTTTGAGGGACCGCTTAAACGAACCGCTAATCGTCTTCCGTATTTGGTTTTCCGGTGAGGGAGAGCTCAAAACGAAAATGGAGTCCAGAAAAAGCTGCTGGATATTGCTACCCACTCTACTTCATCCTATGTCGCCTTTAAAATTCGATCAAAGATCGAGTTCTTGATTCTCTTTCCGTAGAAAATAGGCTCTTTAGCTTTGAAGTTCCCAAATTAGTCCCTTTATTTTCATGTCGTTCGGCCCTTCCTTCATCCTCCGCCACCGCGCCGTGGCCGCCGCCGCCGCCACCCCAATCCCAGTCTTCGGAAACCTTCTCCGCCGCTTCTCGATTGCTGCCAGACAGCGAAACCCTAACAATGTCTCCAAGAAACTGCAGGAAAGACAAGTACCTAATAAGAATCTTCTCAAAGCGAAGCACACTTTCAAGGATTACTCCTCTCTTGCTCCTGTTCTCTCCCGAGATGACAATCCCCCTCTCTCGGAATCCCAGGCCATCGGTCTCGTTGCCGCTTCTCATGCCAATTTCATGCGCGTCATTGTCCCTTCTCTCCCCTCATCGGAAGGTTCCGAAGGTTCCGATGAGCGTGTTGAACAATCTTCTCCATCCTCTCGAATCGAGTTGCTATGTTTCGTGAGGGATTTGTTGAAGAAGATAAAGAGGAGGGTGATGGTCGGTGATAAGGTGTTGGTAGGTTCTATTGATTGGGTGGACCGAAGGGGCATGATTGAGAATGTGTTCGAGAGAAATTCCGAGATTCTTGACCCTCCGGTGGCCAATGTGGACCATTTGCTTGTGTTTTTTTCACTCGAACAACCTAAGCTCGAGCCGTTTGCACTGACTCGCTTTCTGGTGGAGGCTGAGTCGACGGGGTTACCAATCACGCTCGCACTGAATAAGACCGAGCTTGTGGATAAAGAGGTTGATCTCCCATTTGTTGGATATTATCCTTGACTTAGTCTTCGTGATTAGTCTTTCTAGAAAATTCGAATCTCTGGTTTTCTTACCATTTGGACACCCTGTGTTTGATCGTTTGAATCAGAATTCTTTAGCGATGAAGGCTGACGTAAAATATTTTTTCCTGCACTGTCTAATGTTTTTACTTTTTTATGGCCAGTGGTCATAAGTCTGAGGTAGGCTAGGTGACACGTATTCTTTTAACATTTCATTTATAGCTGATCCGCTCATCTTTGTTAAAAAAGAATCATGGAAGTTTGTTCCTACCGCTTAATTACTAAATGGTAGTGCATTGAAAGTAAGTTTCTGGAAGTGTTATGGAATTAGTGCCTTACGGATCCTTTATCTGTTGGTTTGTTCAAATTGCAGTCCAACTATGATCCACTTCTGTTAAGTAGTTGCTTTGACTCTTGGCTTAAGCTTTTCAAATTTTTCGATAATATTTTTTTTTTTAATAAAAATATGTAGACTATAAGTTCATGGAAGTCTAGGCTACGAAGCTGGGGTTACGAACCAGTTTTTTGCAGTGTTGAAACCAGACATGGAATTGATCTACTTGCATTCAAGTTAAGGGATCTAACAACCGTAATTGTGGGTCCAAGTGGAGTTGGGAAGTCTAGTTTGATCAATGCTCTTAGAAGCAACAACAGCTCTGTTTCTATTGGTACAGACGAGGATAATTGGTTTGAACCGGTATGTTTTGTCTCTTTAGTCCTTGTTTTTGCTGGTATTTTTCTACCATGTTTATTGGAGTTTGTTACCACTTGTGTGCGTGTTGTTTTCAGATTTTAGGCAGCAAGTTGTTTGAAAATCAGCGTGTTGGGGAGGTTTCAACAAGAAGTGGCCGAGGAAGGCATACAACTCGTAATGTTTCTCTGCTTCCATTATCTGGAGGGGGTCTTATAGCTGATACTCCTGGATTTAACCAGCCTAGCTTATTGAAAGTGACAAAGCAATCACTTGCCCAAACTTTTCCAGAGGTCTGTGTTGTTCTTATTTAATATTTGACGCACTTCAGTGTTGACTGAGTTTCCCTGTCTAAAGTGACAGTATCTTATTTCTTCTGTTTCAGATTCGGAAAATGCTTAGTGCCAATGAGCCTGCAAAATGTTCATTCAACAATTGCTTGCATCTTGGTGAACCTGGATGCATTGTGAAAGGGGATTGGGAAAGATATCAATACTATTTTCAACTTGTTGATGAAATTAGAGTCAGAGAAGAGTTCCAGCTAAGGACATTTGGAACTAAAAGAGAAGGAGACGTAAGGTATGGTAAAACCCCAGGATTTATATTTTTTTTCTTGGGTTTTTGGGGAATGGCCTTATTCCAAAATTCTTTTTAGAAGTATCACCGCTGGAATACATACCAACTCAAAATTTCTTACTGAAATCATTGACTATATGCATGTTACAATTACACAACCAACTGGATATTATAATTTGGTATTAGTTTTCTTTCCCAGGTGATACATAAATTATCTTCTACTTAACCCATGATTTCTTTTGCAGATACAAGGTGGGAGATATGGGTGTCCAGAAAGCAGAACCACGGCTGGAACCTAAGAAGCATAGGAGGCAATCTCGGAAGAAGATTAACCAATCACTTTTAGACGAGCTGGAAGAAGAGCTAGATGACGACGACAATTTGCTCGATGAAGAGAATGATCCTGTTTTGAGGGCTCTGAAGAATGAAAACTTGTAGAGCATGAAACACAACCGCAATGGGCATTGTAAATATTTCTTTTTGCTAGACCAAGTTGTAAGAATGATGTTAACAAAATCATTTGTGGACTCCTCTTCACCATGCCACCTCTCATATGCTTCATGTTTCGCGTAAGTACTGTGTTATCCCTGATTCTAAGTGCAACATCTTTTTCTAGGGGTTCAACAAGGATACTGTGCTGCACCCACCTCCTGAGTCCTGAGCTCGAAAGTTCTGCGTTCCACAGGCCATTTAACCTTGTTTACCAAGTCTTGTAAATTGCGTGTCATGCAATGTATATAGTTAAAATTCTTTGAAAGTATCATTGAGTTGCTAAATAAAAACGTAATGTAGATCTTTATAAAAGGTATAAAACAAATATTGTTCTGCCGCCAAGGAATTTGAGATTCAAGATGGTCATCACGCTATTCCAGCCCCCCTCAAAAAAATCCCCTTACAGAGTGCTTCCCCAGCAGTTGGTTAGAAAAGTAGTTAACTTGGCTGCACAAGATTGCTTATAAAGTATACACAGACATAGCCAGTCACTCGGCTAGCAAAAGTCTAACTGATAAAAAACTGATTCACAACACAAATCACAACTGTGGCTAAAGGAACGGCGGATCTTCTATAAATAGAGAATGAGAGATGAGGTTCCCACGCCACCGTGCCACACAGGTTCTGCTTTATTAGTCCCCTCCTTATTTCGTCTCTGTTCCTTGAGAGTTTAGCGGAGGAGAGGATCCACACTTGTTCTTGGTGAGGGAAGCCATCAAATTCTTATACTAATACCATAAAAAATGAGAAAAATCAATATGACAAATAAAATTTATGAAAAGCCTCATTATTCACAATCTGTAAATAGTGTGTCTAGTCTTTCATATATCGTGCAGTTCAAAGAAATTAGAATAAAAACCCAAGGGAGAGACAGAAACAAAAGAACATATAAGAAAAAGGCTACCAAAAACATCAAATATCTAAGCGAAGAAAGATCTGGCTTTCGTACACTGCATCACCATCCAATGGAGGGGAGAACCACACTGCCATTTGGTCTGTTTGGCTGGAGGGGAATGAAAGAGAGAGAGATTCCAATGAGGTTGATTTTAAGAAAATGGAGCAGTCGGGTTAAAAGATTTTAATTAATTTTTCTTACTCTTTTAATTTATATCTTTTTATTAAAATTTCATAACCCTACTTGTCCATTTTTTAGAAATTAAATTATTTAAATCTCCCCTCTTCTCTGCTCTAACCAACCTGTGGGTGTGAGCTTCCTCGAATTTACATTCACAGCCTGGTGAGAGGGAAGAAAATAACACAGAAATCCCAAATACTGTTAAAGCACCGGATTAAGCTCAATGGAACACCACTACACTAGCGCCAACATAAGTGTCAGTGGAATTACTTCTTTGAATCTACATTCACAGATTGGTGGGGCTTGGGATGCTTTTCAACCTCACTTGGATCCAACCTTCCAAGAAGATGGCGATTGAAAAAAGGGCCAGCAGAATTATCACCATATTAAAATGAAAGCTGAACAATTTCGAAGGGTTGATAATATATCTCTCCCAGTACAAACAAAAAATTTCTTATGTCCTTCGAAGTATCATCTGCTATTTAAAAATGCAAATCACAGTCACACAGATATAAGAATATAGCTCTAACACTCGTACTGTTATACAGCCACTGATCAATCATGAAACCCTAACACTGAATACTGCTTATAAAGCCACCGAAGATCAGCTCTCGTCCTCCCATTCCCAAGACACACAGGAACAGCAAAGTCGGTAGAATAGGATCAAATCCAAGTTTAGATGGCAATTCACTAGCAGAAACAAAGCACAACGTTAAAAACTGGGATTGTAGAGCTTTACCCCGAGGGGAGCCCTTCCAGAAATTCTCGAAGGCCTGGGGTTGACCCAGGCCTAAGAGGGGGTTTGGAAATAGTTTTCAACCAGCAATAGACGCGCCTCGGTTAGAACCTCACTAGCTGCGTCATTGCCCCAAGCGCAAAGATGCCTTCACTTGACTCCTTCGGTTTCTTTATATAGCCATACCTGACCATTCTCAAGTTTGGTTCCTCGATGTGGGACTTCAACCAAAGGCTACGGCTTACACTAATAAATAACTCTTGTACTTCCGCATGGCTAGTTTTGTTACTTGCCGTCATCGTCATGGTTCAGATATAGATTGAGGAGAATGTTTTTTGCCTGGTGAATTCGATTTAGTGTAAATTATCTTGAAAATGTAATTTCAGTCGACGTAATGTAATTTTATGCTAAAAAAATAATTAAATATTTAATGTTTCGGGTGATAAAATGCTATACCTGGACCAAGCCGGACACCAGATGAGATCGCCTAAGTTCTGACTTTGAAAATGAAAACCTAATTCAACTTTTGATTTTCTTTTCTTTCTTTTTTTGTAAGAAAACGAATATAAAAGCAATTGTTTGCATCAACTTTTATCAATCAAATGATGCGTTTTTCCCTTTGGCTAGGCAGAATGAATTTTATCAGAATGGGATTGAAAACAGGAATGCGAATGAACTTTAAAAACATATTTGGTATACTAACGAGAATGCTAGTATAGTTTTTACTTGAAATATGTAATTGTAACATCAAAATTCCATATTAACCTTACCTCTGTTGAGATAAAAAAAAGTTTTGTTCAAATTGAAACCCAGTGACCACTGTGCACACCCATCGTGAACCACCACGTCGCCGTCGATGGAGGGAGCAGATGATCATAAACCAACGAAAAGCGGAGCTGGTGATGGATGGAGTCTTCTCAAATGGGAAGACATGTGTCCACTTTATATATATATATATATATATATAAGGCAAATTATATTAAAAAAGAAAATACAGATAATAAATTAAAAATTAAAAACCTGGTTTTGGGACTAGGCATTACTAGTCGGGGGAGGGAATTCGAAGCTAAACAACAAACAGAAGGAAAAAAGGAAGAAGGTTTCGGGTCCTCGCTGATGAGTAAATGCAGGCTCCATGCAAGGTCTAATTGGGAGAAGAATTTTGATTTACAGTTAATATGAAGAGGTAAAGATGAAAACTCATTTTCAGTTGAGAAGGATTTTGATCCAATTAAACGAGGCAATTATTTACAAAGAAAATATTTAGCTGTTGCCTTTCGCATTGTAGAACTCGAGCATCAATCCTTGGAGACGTGAATTTCTGTGAAAATCAGAGACAACTACCAATTCGAGGCCAGGACACGCTCTCACACGTGGAGAAGCATAGCAAACGTGAGGCAAGATGTTAATTGTGGCATCAATTGGAACATTGGTAAAGGGCACGATTTTCATTTCTGGAAAGATAACTGGGTTGGTGAACTTGGACCACCCAAGAATCAAGCTTTTCATGAAATCTCATGCTGATCTTGCACGCCCTGTCAGTTATTATGTTGATGAAGATAGGAACTGGAAACCACAATTACTTGCACATTCCCTTCCCATAAAAGAACAGATTTGCGCCATTATAACATCAAAATTCCATATTACGCTTACCCTTGCAAACGAACAGATTGTGCAAACTGAACGTTTTTGCGACTTTAGATAGCATGAGAACAAGTGTGCTTGAAGTTTGGACTTCGGTAAGGCTACAGCTAACGTACCGGACAATTTGCTGCTTCTGCGCGTCTTCCTACTTTTTCAACATGATTCGGAGTACCGTCACCTTATAGAATCATGTTTTTCATTTATGTTTTTAATTTAAATTTAAATAGAAGTAAACCTGCAAAATTATTTCATTTTCAGACCATTTTAATGATTAATGATTCAATCATTTCTGAGATAGTTAAAAATACTCTATTTACAACCAGAAGCTTTACTACTTAAATGGATCTAACCATAGCTCAAATTTCAGTTGAAACCGCCGCCAACCATATAGATGATAAAGTTATGAGAAACGAAATCAAAGTTACTGAATTATAGTACAAGACAAAACAAACTTGCTCAAGACTAGGAACAACTCATACCAATGTGACAAATAAAGAGCAACGATATTCTCGAGAAACTCTAAATATTGGGTCTTCAATCAGATGCTACAATGGCAATTTAAAATGAAGCACCACTTCGAAGGGCTTAGGACTTCTTGCTTGTGGCCAACTGGGTCTCCGGCTACAAGACCAACAATGCATATACATTAGACAAGTGATGTGAAGGGGAGAACAAAATACCAGCCAGATTAACAATCAATACCTCCTTCTTCACAGGTTCTTCCTTCTCAGATAAGATAAGCTCAATATGGCAGGGAGATGACATGTATGCTGCAAAAAAGGTGTCTCACATCAATAAAAGCACAGTAATGTTGACACTAAAATCTGAAGATTTCAAACATACGGTTGATCCTTCCGTGAGCTCGGTAGGTGCGGCGTCTTTGCTTCTGTGCTTGATTAACCTGGATATGAGAAATGTAGAGGGCATCGACATCCAAACCTTTCACCTGGAAGGAAGTAAGCAGTTAAAATGTGAACATTTGGCACCAATTAGAAGCAACCAGAAATAATAACACGACGTACTTCAGCATTACTCTCAGCATTCTTAAGCAAGTCTAGGATAAATTTTGCTGATTTGACAGGCCAGCGTCCTTGCCCATTAGAATGTCTATTCTTAGCCTGCGCTGTCCTACCAACTCCACCACAGAACCTTCGGAATGGAATGGCTTGTTTGTGTGCAAGAACATCCTCCAAGTACCTCTTAGCCTTTGCCAAGGGCAACTTCCTGATGGCAAAGGCAGTCTCTCGAGTATTCTGCAGAGATATTAAAAAACAAATAAACCATAAGAAAATTAAAAAGTTACAGTAAGCAAATAGAAAAGGAACAGAGTTTTACATGCTCATTTTTTATTGGCATAGAAGATACATGGCAGCATGCCCTAGTTAAATATCATTGATGGATAAATGCAACTAACATATATGTTCCATCATTTACTGAACCTTCAGTCATCAGTCACATCAAAATACAGAGGTTCACCCAATAACAATGGTAATGATGTCCCTGAAGTTTACGAGAGACCTGCTCATAATATAGGACAGATCCCTGCTTTTTTCATCAGGTTTCCTATTTCCTGGCTTCAGAAAAGTACCCCCTAAGCAAGGAAACGTTGAAAAAGGTCTATCATGGCACCTTTATCAACTGTGCATGCACACTAAAGTCAAAAATGATTCATAGACGTGTGCAAATAAAGATGTTCCATCATTTACTGAACCTTCAGCCACAAACAGGACACAGGTTCACCCAATAACAATGGTGACGATGTCCCTGAAATCTACGAGAGACCTGCTCATAAATGAAAACAGACCCCTGCTTTTTTATCAGGTTTTCCTACTTCCTTAGTAATATAGGCTTCTAGCAAATTGACTAAAGCTCAGTTGTTTCATTGAATCGCACTTAAATGTTTAACTGCTTGGTTAAAAATTACTCAGTAATTCAGACAACATAATACACACTGTAATATTCATTCAGAGAAAATTTGATTATGGAAAAAGCTGTATGCTGAATAACGCAACATTGAAAAATGCCTATTCTGACACCTCTATTAACCATGTGTATGCACAATAAAGTTTAAAATGATTTACAGATGTGTGCAAGTAAAGATGTTCCATCATTTACTGAACCTTCAGCCACAAATAGGACACAGGTTCACCCAATAACAATGGTGACGATGTCCCTGAAATCTACGAGAGACCTGCTCATAAAGGAAGACAGACCCCTTCTTTTTCTATCAGGTTTTCCTATTTCCTTAGTAATATAGGCTTCTAGCAATTGAATAAAGCTCAATTATTTCATTGAATTTCACTTATAAGTATACTGTTCGGTAAAAAATTACTCATTAATTCAGACAACATAATACACACTGTAACATTCACTTAGAGAAAATTTTTGTGAATAAAAAACTGCTGTATGCATGTAGAACAACACCTAGTGGGATAAGGCTTCTTGGTGCTGTTGTTGTATGCATGTAGAACACAAAGTTGAAAATGGTATATTTCAGCACCTCTATTAACTATGTGCATGCACCCTAAAGTTAAAAATGATTCATAGATCCGCGCAAGTAAACATGTTCCATCATTTACTGAGCCTTCTGCCACAAACAGGACACAGGTTCACCCAATAACAATGGTGATGATGTCCCTGAAATCTACGAGAGACCTGTTCATAAAGGAAATCAGACCCCTGCTTTTTTTTATCAGGTTTTCCTATTTCCTTAGCAATAGACTTCTGGCCGTTAGCCAAAGGCTCAATGGTTTCTTTGAATTATGCTTCAAGCACTCTAAATGATTGGTAAGAAAACACCGAGTAATTAATGTAACTTGATACACATTGTAACATTCATTCACAGAAGGACCAACTAAAGATCGGTACCTTGAAATGGACTCTAAGGTCGGAGCCTCTAGCCTTGCAGGCTGCAAAACGAAGCAAAATTGCATATCAGATGAAAATGATTCAAGCAAAAATCTACGTTTCAAACTCATAAAATTCCAAAACCATCAAAAATAGAGCTCTGCCAATAAAAGAAAATGATAACTAGCGACGGAACTAGAGTAGAAAATCCATCTTCATATAGCTCTACCAAGATTTCCCAATAGTAGAAAAATAAAACATCATCACATGTTGTCAACCTCTAAAAGTTTAACGGTACTTACACTTGGTAGAATTGTCGGGCTCCCTGGAGTACTTCACCTAAAAAGAAATATATCAAAAAAGAAAAAGAAATATCAATAACCCAGAAAAAGTGAATGAACAGATACTGAACAAGATAAAAGGAAGGCATCTTCACCATGGCGTCTGATATGGGAGCTTCTCTCGCCTCGCCGATGGCTTTCGCTTTTGTAGAAGAAAGTTGCACCGTGATTTGTTCTTCTTATATGGTAAGGACTATAGGAAACCCTAGTTCACATCAAGCCACTACATAAACGTTGCAAGATGAAGGCCCTCTTCTTCACCCAGCCCATTATTTGAAGCCCAAAGTCATATAATATTCTTTGGACACTTTTTCTCACCTAAATGGAGAACAGAAACGTTTTTGCTCGACCAGCCCCATAACATGAAGCCCCAACTCATGAAAAATTCTTTGGATGGTATTTTAAATTTCTATGCCATACGCGCTATGGATCTGGGGTAGACTTTTAATCTTCAAATTATGGACCCATGTAAGTTGAGTCTTATGGCTTAAGCCTGTAAATCTGATTATCTTAAAACTGATTATTTTCTAAAATTTAGCTTTAATTCAATGGACTTGGGTCGAGACTATATGCCCTTTTTATTATTTTGATTTTAATTTTTTTAATTCAATTTTACATTATAATATTTTACATTCTTTTTTATTATTTTAATTTTAATTTTTTTATTTAATTTTTACATTATAATATTTGTATTCTTTTTCTAAAATTTAAATTACAATATTCAAAAATTTAAAATAAATAAGATAAATTTTAATTTTAAAGTATCAATATATATTATAAAATTTAAATTTAATTTAAAAATTAAAAATATTTTATTTTTAAAAGGTAAAATAAAAATTAGCCGCTCTAGCTCGAGCTTATTTTTATGGAGTCTATATAAGTTGGGCTTAGAACCAATTACACTAAAATTTTTTAATTTTTCAAGTCTAAACCTTGAAAAATAAGTTTAAACTAGTGACATATATTTCTAGAGTCTCTCGTCTATAAAGTATGCATCACTTTGAAATTTTGGTTTTGTTTTAAAAAATATGTAATTTCAATTAAATATTATTTATTTTTAGATTATCTTACCCTTCATTAATTCAAATAATAATTGGTGGACAAAGTAATGGCAAGAAAATAAAACAAAATAAATAAGGATTTTTTTGTAAGTATCCAAATTACTAAAAGAAATAAAACATAGTTAATATTGATTTAATGTTTCATTTACTTCGACATCAGGATGTAACATGTGCTTTAAATTACTTATTTTTCACGTGGTTTAAAAAAATTATGAAATGATTACACCTCATGACCCATCTCTTCTTAAAGACTCTCAAATGCAGAAATTAAAGCCTAAACCTTCATATGATTGGACCAACATGATAACTCTGGTTGGATATTATACTCTTTTCATCCAACTTGAAGCGGGACACTAGTGATCAATTTAGCTATTATATGTTTGTTTGTGGAAGTTTTTCCATGTATTTTTATAGACTGGATTTGTGTAATGTTGCTTGTGAATCTCTAGAAAAAGTTTTTTTTTTTTGTTTTTTTTGGAGATTCTGTATTGCTAGTATTATTCAATCCTTTGAAGTGTCTATTTATGAATCATTTTTGAAATTGAAAGGAACTATTATATTTATCTGTATAAAAAATTTATTGATTTTTCTTTATATCCAAAGAAGTTTTCAATTACCCTTTATATTCAACAACATTGTGATTACAATAATACTCTTATTTAGATTTTAGATTCGTGGTACTGATAATTATTGTAACTATTTTATAATGTTTGTTTATAAATTACTCGTCAATTAAATATAATGTAAGTATACTGATAATTGCATATTATATAATTAAATAGGTATAAATTTTAATTTAAATTTGATTATATTTATTAATATTTCATATCTATTTATTTGATATTTATATATTTTTCTCTCATCACTTAATTATAAGATAAAAAGAAATTTTAATACAAAATTCATTTATATCTTTTTATCTTTATTTTTTACAGAGAAAAAGAATAAATTAAATAGAAGGAAAGAAAGAAAAAAGTGAAAAAAAAATCTGTTTGAATAACTATTATGAAAAAATATTTAAATTAGTGAAATTAATGGTGAAAGAATTAATGTTTTTTCAAATTTAACATGGAATAGTGTGACAATACATAGGACATTCAATGAATTGAATGGTGTGGATGTGAGGCGCTGAGGGTATCTGATCCATTGACTCTAATAGCAGATATGCCTTGATCATGAAACCTGGTGCTTTACTTTGCATTGCAAAAAGTATTTGCACCTAGGGAAAAATATTTTATCTTAGATTTTTTGGGAAAATTTTAGTGAGAATCCTTGACCAAATTTAATTTCAATCAAAATCTTTAAAATTCTGAAATTTTACTATATATGTGGGGGATTGAAATGATCTTATTATTCTTGATAAAGCCAGGCACATGAACAACTCATGTAGGAGAATTAACAACTGATATATGAAAAATGAACAATCAATATAAATAAAATTTGTAATTCTCATTAACAATATAATACTACTATAAATTTATAACTCTCATTCTGCCTACATTAATTGTTCATTTTTCATATATTAATTATTTATTTTTCATTTACGAGTTGTTCATATGCCTAATTTCACTTGTTGATATTCATAGTGGTGTTATGCTAGTAGTGAGAGTTACAAATTTCTTGTTTATTTTCCCCACATTAATTATTAATTTCCCTATACAAATTATTCATGCCATTGGCTGTACTAAAGATAATAAGGTCATCTAAGTCACCCACATGTACAATAAACTTTTAGAATTTTTGAGATTTTGACTGAAATGAAATCCGATCAAGGGATCTCATGAAAATTTTCCCCAGATTTTTTATGATGGGAAAACAAGTGTAGCAATGACTTCAACAAATCAAGATGTCCTAAAACATACATTTAGATTAAAGAGAATGAAAGAAAAAGGAAGAAAACATAAAAATCATAGTTGAAACTTTATTTAAATTTAAATCCGACATTCTCTTTCGACTGGAATATTTTTAGATTTATGAATTATGAAATAAATAATAACGAAAATAACCCTACAGAACAACACGTTTGCACAAAATGGCAAAGGGGAAAAAACGCCAAGTTGGAATTTGAGAGCAAGGCAACGATGAATTTCACAATTTTTACCCTTTACAAGACTATGATTCACCAGTCACCACCGTATACAAAACTGATCACCGAATAATTCTGATGCCAATAGTACACATACAATATAGGGCTTGCCTAAAGAACTTGAAATGTATAACTTGACAAAAAACTAGAATAGGCAACGACATCAACCCACTCTGGGAAAAGACCCTTCAATCTCTTTGCTGGTTCAACCAATTTTTGGTCTAATACTGCGAGGTCCACTCTTAATGCTTGAGAGTCATTAGCCTGACATTATCAGGATACAAGTTCAGCAATGATAATTTTAAGTTCCTAAGACTTATTATTAAATTGAAATTAGAATGTTCCCATGTCAAATGCCATCTGAGGGAAAATTATCGAAACATCAAACCCTACCTCCAACCAGAAGTTCCAATTCTCGTCACTGGCTCCACTAAGTCGCAATATATATGAAGGTGGGCCGCCATCAGCCGTTTCAGTTGCTGTGATTTTTTTTAGACTATGTCATGCAATCAAGAGATATTATCAAATCAAAACCAAAATGGAGGAAGGAAAAAGTTTCATACCTGGAAGAACATTATCCGCAAATGACCAACTGGATAAAGGACCAGTGATGTTGAGAACAGCAACCCAGACCTCTTCTAAGGAACTGGAAGGGAGATAAATCCCGTTAGACGCAAAATCCCAGGCAAGTATAGGTATGGTAAGACCTCTGGGGTCCATGCATGAAACTTTTTCCTTTGAATCATTTCAGCTCGCAAAGTACAATTAATAAACAGCTGTTAGATTAGAAAAATAGAAGTGCAACAAGAATATGGCCAGCAAGACTTTCACTTGTTTCAGAATAAACTATCTCCACAAAAAAGGGGCAGGGAAGACAAGAAGGAACAGTTCAAAAAAAAAAATTCCTTTACCCTGTCCGAGAGAACTTTCTCCACCAAATTCTCTATCAATGGTCTTTTTTGAAAGGAACAATTTAAACATATACCCTTATGGTGTGATTGCTGAAGAATATGATCGTGCAGTAATTTTTCAACTTCAATTTTGTTCCTGAAACCAACCCAGAAATGGAATTCCAAACCTAAAAATAGATCATAAGCCCATTTCCCAATAAGAAGAAGCAAGTAAAACCAAGGGTAACAAGCGCTAGCTCAGGAGGATCATCCAACAAAGCAATAAAAGGGAGACCACTAACCCAACCAACAGTATATCCCATGATAGAATTTTTTTTCAGCTATTGACTTTATTCTACAATACCGATACAACATCTATGTGCTCATGCGAATGAGAAATCATTATAATGATTTTCATTACTGCTTTTTTTTTTTGGGCCAGAATGATTTTCCATGCTAAGTATATGCATTAAGAAAGAAAACAACAGGAAGCCACGTAGAACATTAAAAAAATTGTGTGCAATTTAACTTCACAGAAAGTAATTAACATACTCTACTCACCCTAAAGAAAGCTCCAAGTAAACTCTCTTCATTCCACTTGTAGAGTTAGAATAAGACTTCTGAACAGACAACTTGGGAAAAAATTCATACTTCTCCAAAATCTCATCCCCTTTAGCAGGGAATTTCAGGCTATTTGAAAAGAGAAAAGAAACAGGAAAAAGTGCCTGAGAAAAAAAAAAAATCTCACCATTAATTTCTCCCATGCATTAGCTCAAGGAATATATCACTATTAAAAAGAAAAGAGTAAAACCAACAGTAGTTTTAATATATGATAAAAACGTAATTCTAGAGTTCAAGTGAAGGAATGATGACAAATAGTAACGAATCAACAATCAGCTGAAGGGATCTACCAAAAAAAAAAAAAAAAATCAGCTGACGGGAGCCCCTATGGAGTTCTATAACTAGTATAAACAATCAAATATTTGTTAAAATAATAAAGAAAGATAATCCTTAAGCTTTTAAATATCTCAATACACTCTTGGGTAAAATGGCATGCAATTCCAGAACCTAGAACTGACTCCAGATTTTATAACCCACACAGAAATTTCTGGCTTGATCTAGAACAACATTTTATATAGGTGGTCAGAACTAAATGACATCAAATGGTCTTCTTTAACTTTAACTCTCTATGTTCTTGAGGGAATTTAAAAACCCCAGAAATGAAATATGCAAATTTAGAGAGAGAGAAGGAGAGAGAGAGGAAAAGAAACTTGCCATCCAATTTTGGCGTTTAGACATCATTGCAGGTTGAAATGAAAACTCAGAAGGAACTTCCAACTCCCTTGCTACTTCAGGCGCATGTCTGAAAAGGAAAAGTAAAGAATTGGAATCCACCACAGAAAAATCATAAGTGGCTTCCACGATCTCACTTGAGCCTGCCAGACCACAAAAAATTGTTAGAAGACTTTAAAGCAACAACAACAAACCTTATGCCATTAAATGAGGTCAGCTACATGGATCGTATGATACCATTGTGACATTTAGAATGCTTTAAAAGACAAAAGCGGGAAAATGAGAGATTAACTGGCTGTAAATACCTGTTGTATGAAAAGTATGTTGAAAAACAACCCTCTTAGGTGCGGAAATGCTGTAAGGAAAGAATTGAGATGACATTGCCAATGCAAGCACACTAAGATGCAACAAAAATTGCAAGATAGATTTTCTTGCTAACCAACGGCCACAAATAGGCAATAGAGGACCCAAGCACCAACCAGTTATGATTCCAATTAGCGAAGCTACAACAAAGTCAGGAACATATTCCCCTGCAATAAAAAGTTTAAAGCATGAACAAGAGCAAGCATTATGGCTCATCAAACCACACATTTTAGTTCTCAATATAGAATCTGGATAATGTCTTTCTCATGAGTTCAAAGAAAAACCATCAGAAGACAAACCACTATCACACTATTTATTTGGTTAAATACATGTTTATGTGTATAAAAGTATGTATATATACCCACTTGTAGGAGCATGCATAAGCACATATAATGCGTTGTATGTCAACATTAAGAAATACAAAAAACTGGACTCGTGTGATAAAGAAAGGCTTTCAAAAACAACTTAAAGCCGACCTTACAAGTTAATTCCCTGGGAATATTAGAGAAAAGACTTTGAAACTATAACTCACGGAATATGTGTTAGATATCAGTGTGCCCTGAAACGTCGCTGACTTGTTCAACATGCATAGGATCAGGATATAAGACTAGAAACCCCACTTGAGGAGATGATAACAGCTCACGCCTCATGTTCTTCAAGGAACATGAATGTTAAAATTTAAGATCTTTTTTTTTTTCAATAAATTTCTTTTTGAAAATAAAATTTAAAATACTCCTAATATAGATAAATTTGGTTCTTTTCTTTTTTTTTTTTAGGCAAGAGGAGTAGGCTCCGCTGACAGCAAAGTTAATCTCCTACGAGGTATTGAGAGCAAAAGGTAGATTTTTTTTCAATTAAGTTACTCCATACATGAAGGCTAAGATTTGAACCCCTAACCACTTGCAAGAGCCTCTACTACTCACGCCAAATTTACTTGATAAATTTGGTTCATTTTTTAATATCACTAGATAAATTTGTGTGTTTGTAATTGAAATTTGACATGTCAAGATGCTCACGTTCCATGCTAGTATTTGTGCTTCATAGTCTAATGATGTGAAAACTAGTGTCTAATTATTGTCTCAAGTCGTGGCATAATATTGTAAATTTAAGTAGTAGGATGACATATTACCCCATGGCAGAGGAAGAGCACCCATCATTCCCATTTTTTCAATTACAAACTCAGATAAAAAGCCACCAAAATAAACAGAGTATGCAAGGCATGGAACCAGAGGCATCATGTAAAACATTGTTGACCTGGAAGACAAAGGAAAATGAAAAATAATAAGAAATTACAAGTAGCAGGTGTAAGAAGAGATAACCATGTAAAAAAATGATTAGATAAACAACACAGAAATCAAAGGTGTGAAGAAGCCAGTCAAACTTTTGTTGCATGAATCGAATAAAAGCATACCTGCATAAGAAAAAAGACAGCAAGATAAGAGAATTTATTTGTCTATAAGTTGCAAATGCAAAAAGACTAGTTACAAATTGCAGAAAATATCACTAGCAACCTGACAGATTGGCGTCCATAGGACTTCACTGATAAGCAGAACGACATCCATGCAGGAAGCATGAAAGTTGATGTCACAAAAGTTAAGAAACCTCCATTCAATCCAGCTCCTAGGTAAGCCTGCTTTTTGAAACTTGTTAAGCCATACAAAAGAAAATAAAGAGAAAATGTTACCCAAATAAAATATCAAAATATTTGAATCGATGCCAAAGGCAATTCTACACACCACAGTTAATACAGCATAAAATCCAAATGCTCCCCAGAACCTTCCTTCATCAGATAGTGCCTGCAATTCACATCATCAAGACAAATTGAGGTCATCCATAAATAGTATGCTTGTCCTCAATAAGGTCGCTCAATAATGTTTATGAAGATAATAAACGAAGATATCACAAACTAAAATAAAACAAATACAGCTCTCAATAAACTCAAAGTTGTATGCCTTTTTCCCTAACAATATTTCATTACAGAACAAGCAGAGTAAAGAGAAAAAAATGTTCAGGAGAAACTTCAAGCTAGAATGGACAATTTTGCACTCCAAGGAATAAGGTAGATAGTTGACCTTGATTTTTTTTTCTGACGCTGAGGAAATAACAGAATTGAGTTCAATAACTCAGAAAAAAGGTTGTTGAAGAAACCACATATAAAGAAATATATTAGTTTCGGAGAACATTGCTAGCTGAAGCATTAACATGCATCAATTTTTTTTTTTTTTGGGGTGAATACACTGTCAAAAGATCTTGATTGCAAGTACCTGTAGCACTTGTGCACCAGGAAAAAAAAAATCGCTGATAAAAAGGCATGACTGAAACATGGTCAACATTCTACAGGTCTATTTACAAATAAAAATTTGGGGGGGGGGAATTTGAACACGAGATACAGCATCCTTCAAAATTTGTTTGAAATATTCAATGCACCATATTACCTCTTTTGACGTCTTGGCCACTAAAATGTCTTGAGTCAGGGGAAAGTGTCTCCAAACAATTCTGGGAATTAGAAGACCAATAAGTGAGCCGGGTACGTACATCACGAAAGCCAAGTACGGACGTGCAAACCTGCATTGTACCATTTTGTAAAAAGGCATGGACGAAAACCAGTGTTTGATACTATTCGAGTCACAATTTTCTTAAAAACATTTCACCATCATAAGGTACTCACAATGAGAGATTCTAAAGTTATTGCCAAACACTAAGAGTAGCTCAATCATTAACATGGTGGAGTTTCCAGTTATTTCATCATATTATTTTGATCCTTGAGAAAAATTTAAATAGTAAAGCCAAAGGTTAACGTTGCAATCTCAACTACCACAGAAGAGTAGCACAAAATGAATTTTGAAAGAAAGGTGGGGAGTAGTTTACCCCCAAAAGGGGGAAGTTTATGAAGACTGTTACTTATCAACCAAAATATAAGTTCAAAAAAACACAAAGGTGCTAAGCAAGGGAATCACATTCCATGCTCATCATCATGATGAGCATGGAGTGCTCATCATCAATCAGGCTGTTCAGATTGTATTTAGACTATCCAGATTTAATCTTTTTATTTTTATATTTAAAATAAATTCTATTTTTATAGAAGTTAAATGTAAAATAAATATAATCATACAACTATCACTTTTCAAAAAAAAATATCATTTAAAAATTAATAACTCTGAATCATCCAATCTAAATTGCATCGAATGAGGACATTAAACTAGAAACGAACCTACCAATTCATTGGCTGAGGAGAGAACTGAACTTTAATTAAAGAAAATATGATTGGAAAAACAATCCCCAATAAAATCCCTACAGTATGAATTAGAAAGCCTGCAAATTCATCAAAATGAAAATGTTACACAAAATTATTGATATGTAATTGCTTCAGTTATCCTAGAGTACAGATCCAAAAGCACCAGTAAATATAATGAGACACGTAAGAAACACTTTATATGAAGAGAAACAATAAGTGCCCAACACTTTATAACAAGAGAAATCAGCAGTGAACATTTACCTTTCATAAAATCACAAAAAGTTGTTGACCATGAGCGTGACCGACTACGCATCAGGAAGAAAGTCATGATAAAGAAGATGAAGATAGGAACACTGTGAAGAATCCAAGCTACTCTTCTGGAATAGGATATCTGACGGTCCATGATTAAAAAACAAAGGAACAAAAGAGAAAGATGAGAAATCACTGAAGATCAAATTGCTAGGTGTATCAACGTTTGATGAGCAAATAATGTGTACCATAAACCATGAGAGATAGTCAAAGAAAACTGCCCGCTTATCTTCATATGTGCTTGCAGTAACTTCACTGGAATTTGTTTGATAGATATTTCTTAGCTTAGAGGAATTAACAAAAGCTTTGATTATGCTGAACAAATTGTCACCACGTGCCTGAATGCTTCCAGGTCTGGAGACAAGGAAAATGACAAGTATGAGGTGGAACCAGCATGATAGAAAATGTCATTCAAATATCTAAATAGAAAGAGTGGGAAAGATGCATACATCAATCTCTCTATTGTATCATAGGAGGTATGGTAAAAATAACCACCAAGAAGAAAGATGATGTCGAGCCCAGGAATATTTCCGTAGTCTTGAGAAAATATCCGGTAATCTGTATCTCCAGGAATAACAGGGAAAACATCCTGCATATTGATGAAGATAATTCATGTTTGAATTGTTCAATACAAATAGGAAACATACATTTAAATGGAAAAAAAAAAATAAAACACACACATCATACAGCACAGCACAAATGTAGGCAGAAGTATATAAAGTTGTGAATAGAGACAGAGAACCTGAGCTGCACTGTTAGCCATAGGGTATATTGCTGCTTCGGCATAGACATTAGAGGCCCAAGAACCAGGTCCAGATTGGCAAACTAAATCTGCACGTTGATGCAGAAAATTCATGTTCAAATTTTAACATTATTCACTTAAGATTCATAAATAGCACACCCGTGAGTATGGAAAATATGCAGCTAATTATTTCCTGCTAAAAAAGAGGATTGGTCCAAATATAGCCTCTCATATTTGCAATGCTGAGTGTGAGCAAAGGACCCAAAAAAAGGTCTACAGAACAATAATTCAAATCCTAAAAATGCTAATGTATAAAGAACCGATAAATTTAAAGGCCTGAGAAATAGTTCGAGAATGGTTTTTATAAATCTGGAAAAGAAATTGAATAATACTGGATTGTAGATATGGAATATATGTTACCAGGTCCTCCTGTCCCAGATGCCTCCACATTTATAACAGCTCCAATTGTATCATGCCACTTATGCGTCTTCATGAATCCATGTGCACCCTTTAAAATCAAAATCAAAACAAAACTTGATCAGCTCAAACATGGTAGAGACCAATAAAATAATTTATCCTCAGACAAATATCTCCCCATAAAGTATGCCAGGACTCATGAGTGCCTTTGTGTGCTTTGGAGAGCAAAGAAAGGGAGATGAAGAGAAGAGAAATATAAACGTCAGCCATATGAGATGATACAATAAGAGATCGAAAATCTTCTAATTAAAATTATGCATTGTGTTCCAAACCAACTCATATGTAATATATATATATATGTAGCAGAAGATTCTATTCCCTTCTCCTTAATAATCAAAACATCTTAAGCACACAATTTTTCTGTTCAGATGTCAGATTATAGATGACAACAGGTTACACTTTTTAATCAATAGTTCAATACAAGACCAATCAAATCACTAAAAGTTAACTATCCATAATATCATCACTACTGTATGCCAATGCTTTAGTCATTTGATAAAGTCACAAGCATTTAACTCTTAAATGTCATATAATTCTGCATCCATTGAACACAAGATAACTCCAACAATTGAGAATTAAGAAGTAATAAGAAACTCAAAATAAAATATTGACAATGAAATGTAATTTCAATATGGAACTCTTATTACTACAATGTCCTACCAACATGAAGAGTTCCTCAGCACCATTAAAGAGGAAAATAACAGGGCGGGTTGGAGCCCAACTAGAGTCCACAATTAGCCGTGCCAATTCCAGCATTGATGCTGACAAGGATGAAAATAAATAATAAATAAATACAAATTAATATTTAGTGCGGTCAAGTAAGGATGTGCTGATACAGCCATTCTATTCGGTTAAGTCTTCTGATGTAGTCAATACCTACCAACACATGAACCACAATCTCCAGCGCCTGGGGAACCAAGTGGACTATCAAAATGCCCATTCACTAAAACTGATGGATCAGTGTCTTCTGAATCTTTAGATGATATCCTGTTCCATATTGAAAACGAAACCAATGTAAGACAAATACTGTTACTAAGTTCATATACAATACAGAAGAAACAAAATAGCATAGTGTAAAAGGTAACAAACAATTTGTCAAATACATTGAAATGATAGTTGTTGTATAAGATGAAAGTTAGTTATAGTTGGTTGGTTATGTAGTAGCTGTTAGCCTATTGCTACAAAAGGGAGGAGGGATTGTTTGGTTAATGGGAATTGTCAATGTTACTGCTATCTTGAAGTTTCATTCTTCCTCCTAAAATCTCTATCCCTCCCTCTCTCTGCCCTCTACCTATCTATCTAAATCGTTCTATCTTTCTTCTTCCTTCATGCCACCTACATTCTTCTTCACATAATATGTATAGTCTCTTGGGGTAAGAGAAGGTTTTGAATTTCCCACAGGCACACCATAATCAACTTCAAGGATTAAATAACAAAGTTCTTCATGTGAGGAAAATTATCATTCATGAATAAATATTCCAAAAGGATTGAGGAAAAAATTGGAACAAAATAACACTGGTTATAACAAGTATTATAGAGGTTACGTCCTGCTCACCACATGCATATAATTCAAGGTCCTATATAAATAACAATTCAAATGTCAGGATACCTCATTATAATGTTTGTATGGTTCCTGTATCCCAGAGCTATGCCATGCCGCAAAAAGATCATAGTAAAGGAGCCATTTACAGTGGTTTCCTCAATCTCAATTCTGCAAGTGGAAGAATACGGAAACAACAGGAAGTTTTTCGATGGTGAATGGGAAGAAAACGTATATTGTCTTCAAATTAAACATTGAAGTCTGCCAAACAATACGTGGAAAAAAGGGAAAAGAGAAAAAGAAACAGATGGCAAAATAAAGTTTAAAAGAAAACTTCAACATCAAAGTACACCAGTTCACAACCTGACACTGGACCTAGCTCGCTCCTTTATTACTTCTAACTGACCCTTGATATATTCAGCAGCTTTCCTCAATCCAGGACGTCCTTCCTGCAGTTAATGCATCAAACAGTCAGCACTCAAATAGCTCGTACATTAGAGAGAAGCCAGATTTAATCTCCCCGAAAAGTCGGCCAGTGTAACTTCATATTGATGCCAAATAGAGATGTAAAATAAACATTCTACATCCCATATGCTACTTTGTTTCTAGTTTGACCTCCATGAGAATGATTAATGATAAACGATCAAGACCAGCCTAATTTCTCCTTTATACCCTACTTAGCTTAACGAAGTAAACCGCAGAAATTCAACGAAATCTAGTCGTTAAAATTCCCTGTATCTTGATTCCCGTCGCCTAAGGAAATAGACTTCTTCGACACTCAGAATTCAGCACAAAGAAAGGAGATACAGAACCGCTGGCTTACTTGACGTCCATCGATCTCTTTCGACAAGACTCGCACATGTTCGATCGCTCTGGCTTCTGAAAAGCGATTGACAGGCGCGTCCAATTCAAGTGGCTTGATAAACTTCATATGAGTGACAGAATAAGCCAGCATCGACAAGAGGCCGTACAAGACCGCCATGAACAACAAGAATTTGAAGGCGGAGACATCGTGAGGGTCCAACCGGAAAGCCATTGCAAATTCGAATCCTCAGCGAGTGAACCCAGTACGCAAAATGATACAAAAGAGATGGTAAGAGCGTCTCCTATTTCCTTCCATATAACACCGTACACAGATTGAAGTTCGCCAAATTAAAAAATAAAACAGAAATCGCCGGTTTCGTGAGGGAATCCTGTGAAGAAGCAGAAATTGCTGAGCTCATGAGCTACGCAACTTCATGAGCTACGACCAGACAAAGCAACTTATTATCGACGAGGGAACGAAGCAACTTCCATTTGGTGTCCGAAATTGAATTTTAATAAATATAAGACAATTGTTAAATTAGGGCTTTCTTTGTGTCTCACACGCATAAATCATTCATTTTATAGAGGCCACGTTAATGCATGTGTCCCATATGGTGACTTTAATTTCCGATAAAAAAAAATGGTGAATTTAATTAAATTTATTTCATCATTAATTTTCTTTTCTCGTTTAGGATGTTAGATTGTTGTATATCTAAAAACGTTTCCTTACACGTTGAATTTAAAAAATAATAATTCAATGAATTACGAACAAACACAAATTTTATATGATATACTCCTTCCGTTTAAAAATGTAAGGCATTTTTTAAAAAATTAAATGTTTAAAAATATAAGATATTTTTAGTTTTTTGAAATGTAATCATTATCTTTTTTTTTAAATACCCCTATTGATGGTGACTTTATATTTATTATAGGGTAGTTAATATGGGTAAATATAAAAAGATAATATTAATTTAAAAGTAAATAAAAACTTTCTTAGGAGGTGAGATTCGGTTAAAAATGTTTTACATTTTTTAATGAAGGGAGTAGTATTTAGTTTTTGTATTTAAAAAAATATAGTATTTAATTGTAGTATGTCATTGAAAATCATTAATCTTGGTTGTGACCAAACCAATGTAAAAATAGATTTATCTTAAAAATTGCAAAAACTCATTTCTAACTAAAACCCAAAGAAGCTTGGAGAAATTTTTGGTATACTAGATAATGTTATTGATTTTACATCATATTTGTTTATCATTTTTCAGTATCTTAATGTTTATCTATTTTTATCTTCTATTTCAATACAAGACGTTGTTAAATTGGGGCTTTACTTGTGTTTTATGCGCCTAAATCATTCATTTCCTAGAAGTCACGTTAATGCATGTCCCATAGGGTGAATTTAATTTATTTCTTCATTAATTTTCTTTTCACGTTTAGAATGTTAGATTGATGTATATCTAAAAATGTTTCCTTGCGCATTAAATTTTTTTTAAGAGAAATTCTTAAATGAACTTGGTACATCACATTATTCATGATTCATCTAATAAAAACATGACATTCAAATAACATTAAATATAAATTAATTTTGATACTAACGATGGTAAGAAATTAAATAAGTATTCTATTACAAAAATAAAATTATTAAAAATAATAACATTAAAATTCTATTTGTTGAATTGGTGCAATTTTATTGAATGGACAGGGTCTATATTAGTAATACAAAATTCACTGTATGATTATTATATGAAATTGTAGGTTTATATATATTTTTAAAATATTTACCGTGATTACCACATGTGAATATGAGTTTCATAGTTTTTAAATTTATTTGTCAGCTTTTATAGAAACATTATATGCACGGCAAATATACTTTTTCTAATATACATCAATACAATCTAACATAATATATGCAATTTATAATAAATCATACTGCTTATTAATTGTAATAGCTTGTTTTCTAAACTTTCACATGGCACTTGCGAATCCACCAGCACCACCTAATAGTTTGTGAATATAATAGGAGATGATTTAGTTTATCAACAGAAATTGAAGTTAGTAGAAGAAATTATAATCACTTAAGTATGAAGTTTTGAGTTCAAAAACGTATGAATGCAGCAAAAGTTTTGGAGACATATCTTTCTTTGGACTCAACAATGTTTGAATCTAATCACGTCAGTTATTCATATAATAAATGATTATTTAGTTTTATACCTATGTAGCTTTAAGAATTGATAAATCATTATAAAAACTATAAAAAAAATAAATAAAAAATAATAAACAATTTTTAGTTTTCTGTGATATATTGACTAGACATGCCGGCATTTGCTCTGAAACAGCGTGCGTGTATTTAATTTTCATTTGATCTCTCAACTTCTTTTAAAAATCGGGCTAATTTTTTAAGTTTCTGTTTATATTAAGTTGATCATATATGTCGTCACTCGTCACCGTCAGACTTGACCAATAATTTCGCTTTTTTGCTATGGTCCCAAACTTCCTGCAAAAGCAAATTTTTAAAGGAAAACTGATAATAAAATTTTTTTAAAGTATATAAATAATAATTTAGTCTCTTCATAATTTTTTTGAAATTTTTAATTATTTTTTTATTATTAATAAATTTATATAAGTTATCAACCTATTTTTATTGAAAATAAATAATTTATAAATTTTATTTAAATATTCATAACTTTTTTCTTTATATTTGCAACAATGCAACAATAAATAAGAAATTTTACAAATGAAGTTGTAGTTTAAATTGTAATTTGCTATTGCATTAGTGTAAATACAAAAAAGAAAGTTGTGAATACTTAAATAACATTTATAAATTATTTATTTTCAATAAGGATAATTTAATAATTTATATAAATTTATTAATAATAAAAAAATTTTAGAATTTCAAAGGAATTATGGTATTTTGAAAAATTAAATTATTATTTATATATTTTAAAAAATTTATTATCATTTTTTTATTTTTAAATGCATTTTTGCGTGCTTTGCCTTCAATTAGGATTTTGGAACCCATTTCTTCCTTGTCAGTTGTCACATTTTGGGTGCCAAATGCCGAAGTTAATTACTTCGTCCAAACTATTGCCAAAGGAGTCAATAATTTTCATAATTATAGTGATATTTTTAAATTGTTCTTGTAAAGTGAAAATATTATAATGACAGGTACCACATGCTAAGCGAAAATAAAAAGAAAAATGAATGATAATATATTTTTAAAAATTTAGATTTAAGAATTTTAAAACGACACGTACAACAAAAAAAGTAACAAAAACAAGACGTAGCTGCTTGGTATTGGTGAGTATTTTTGCAATTCATACATGTCACGATCATGCATGCTTAGACTATTCCACCCATTTTCACTGTCACCGTCCATGAAGTTCCATGTACCCTCAGAGTCATTTATGATCTTCCCAGGATTCTCAGTATACTCTGAATTTAAAGATAGTATGTAAAAGTTATAACCATGCAGAGTTCATGATAAACCGTACTATAAGTTATGCTACAAAAAGAATTTATAGTTATTTTACATTTCGATAACAACATGTATAAACAAAAATTACTAACTATTAATTACTTTCTTTCAATTTTATCATTTCACAATTTTCTACAAATAGAATAAATTAAAATGTTTACATGTGAGCTAAGGGGATAATGAATGTGTTTTTAAAGACCATTCTTTCAATAAAAATGGATTGAAAAAAAAAATCAAACAAATTTTACCACCTCTCCTTGGCTATAAAAGGTGTTTAAAAATAACTTTAATATATAACTCATAAATGAGTATTATTTATAACTCAAAAATAGTATGTTTTTTTTTTACCGTTCATGGTGTTATTAATCTTCGTTAGACCAAAAAGAAAAAGGAAATAAATTTGAATTCTTCCAGATTGCTTGGTTTTTTTTTTGTAAACTATTTTTTTAAAATTTTGGCCAACAAAATTAATTTTTAAAAATATTGTTTAAAACAAAATAAAATAAAAAATATTTTGATTATGTTAATTTGAAACAACTTTAGAGTTAAAAAAGGCTAATAACAGTGATTGTCAGTAGTTAATGATAATGATTTTTGGTAATAATTGACCACAACTAAAAATAATTTACAACAATCAAACATAGTGTGTACTTTGAAAAAAAAAAACCAAAACAGCTCTAATTTGTTTTCATTTAAAAAACCAAAAATAAGAACATTTTAAAACTATTTAAATCAAAAATATTTATCAAATAGTAAATCTTTTTATTTTGTTTCATTTTAAAAAATATAAATCAAACAGGCTAAATTTATCACTGATCACTCTCAACGTACTCTTTCAGATTTATACAGTGGTGGACCTACATGCTTGTGAGGAATGAGGATGAGCAAATGCCTACACTCACTTAAAAAAAAAGTCATGTTAGCATTAGTTAATTTTATATTTTGCTCTGTAGAATTTAGGATTTTAAATCCATTAAAATATTAATTTTTCTCATTTGGAAAAAAGTAATGTTACGTTTCAAATAGCATTAAAATTTAAATATAATTTTTCATTTTGAATATATGAATGCAAATATAATTAGTCAATCAATTTTATTTAACTCAACAACTGTGTTTAAATAATAAATTTTCTATTTTCTATATTTTTTTTAAATACCCCCACTGACCAATGGTCACTGCCATTGGCTGACCAGCACGTGCTGGAGGAGAGTAGTGTCGTGTGAAACGTTTTATATAAATTAGCTCTAAAAGAAACGTGTCAGTCCAAAGGTGGACGTTGGAACTGGAAACAGATTGATAGGGACGAATCTTTGCGCCAGTTCGATACTCGTCCTAGGCATAAAATATTAAAATGATTCTCGTTGAACCGTTCAATGTAATTTACACCATTTAGATCTAAAATTTTAACTCATAATTTTAAATATGGATTTTTTTTGACAGAATGATAGTTAAGAAATTATTTTTATTTTTCATTATACATCTACTAAAATAATTTTTTTCAGAAATATAAAAATAATTAATATTAAATTTAAACAGTCCAAACTTAATTTTGATGCCCCATACTGGTGCTCATCATGGCCAAAGTCTCAAACTATTCCATCCGTCTAGCGTTATAAGATAATTTAAAATAAGATTATGCAGATTAATAAAATTTAATAATGATATTTTACAAATTTATTTTTTAAAAATAAAAATATAAATTTTTAAAAATATTTTTTATTTAATATAATTTTAAATTTATAATTATTTCAATTATCTCCCTATCTAAAGGATAATAATGAAAAATATTATTAATAAAATTTTATTTTTGATTAAATTATTCCATATTTTAAGATATTGTCTTATGATTTGAGATAAGAGAGAATATATTCCAAATCTTTATGTCTTAAATTCATCCACTGAACTTGTATAATTAACCACGTCTTAGGGATCTTACTTGATGGAACTGTTGTCTTTACCATGATTAATATGGATTCGCGATAAGGGTAAACTACTAGCAGTATTGAGGTGGGAACCGACGACTGAACAAATATATATATATATATAGTCACGACTTATGAGTGAAATTACCAAACATAAATATTAATTATTTAAAAAAATATTCTGAATTTTAAATAGTATTATTCATTGAGTTAATATAAAAATAAAACATTACAAAATTATTTTGTTAGACAATAAATGAGGATAATTCCATTAACATCACATCAATGGAATGACTTCGAAAGTCTTGCATGGATATGGCGTAATCCTAGGAGAGGAAAAAAGGCGTGGTCACCATCCAAACCAACCCCGCCCTCCCAAAAAACAACAACAAAAGGAAAAGGGAAGAAATAAAGAAAAGAAAAGAAAAATAACTATCAAGATCTTTGTAAAAAATTTATATTATTCAATAATTAATTATTATTAAAATTTAAATGAATACTTATTAACTTGAGTTAATCTTGTATTAACAGGTGTTCATTCAAGTTTTAACAATAATTAATTTTAAATTAATAACAATTTATTTGTGTTTTGATAATAACTTATCCTTGAATGATATATATTTTATACAGATGTTCTTCTAAAAAAATCCAAATTTTATCTACTTTTTTGTTAAGATCATATTTATTATCTAGGATCTCACCATTCAATAAATTAGTTATTTATCTTTAAATTAAATTATCCTTTTATATTTATTCCTCTTTAATAGAATGTTTCACTTTAAAATAAATATAAAGTAATTTATTCATTAAGAATACTTTTTAAAAAATATAATAATTACATCTTAAAGTACTAAAAATATTTTACATTTCTTAACATACAACATTTCATAAAATATCTTATATTTTTTAATGGAGGGAGTATATTCTTTTTTTACTCCTGCATGTTATTTTTATCCAACCAACTATAAAGACAAAAAAATCCATTCTTTTTTTTATATATAGTTTATCAAATATCCCATTGCATTTAAAATTAATTCTTCATACCTGCATGCACGTACATATAAGTATATGCTTAAAGCTGCTAAGGTCCACAAAATGCACACATAGACATGGGTTAACGCCGTGAGGAGTTGGTACACAATTTATAAGTACTCTTGTTAAAGTTTGAGATTGAAAGCATGCCTTAGCCTGATTAGCACCTCAACCCAACTAATGTAAACTTTCTGTTATATATAAAAAAAAAATGAGAGAATCACAGTTAATAACCACTCAAAAAACTTATTTACAAAAAAAATAATTATAAATTTCATTAAAAAAACAAGTTTACTTTTTCATTTTAATAACAATCTTTTATGTGTTAATCGTTATTTGCAAATAAATTTATTGAGTTAGCCTTTGAATGTAATTTTTTTTATTTTTAAAAAAGAGAGAGCAAACATGGGCACAGAGCATCTTCCCATATGATATGGACGGATGCATGGGAGCAATTATTTTAATATAAAATTATATACAGTGTTTAAATAATTTTATAATATATGTTATTTAGTATTTTAATAGAAAATTTGACACTCACAAATTTGATGCTGGCTCCACAACTGCATGGGCGCATGCTATTGGACAGGGTTGATTAATGTGGATATCAATAAAGCTCAAGATCCAAATAATTTACCAAGTTTTTTCGATGCTTGATGGGATTGATTTTTTTTTTTTTAGCAAGGGATTGATTAACTTATTGGTTGATTTTTTATGGGTAAGTTTTATGGTCTAAATAAATGCATGGATATATATATCATCATATATAGTTGGTTTAATGATTTTTCGTAATCTGATTATTGGCGAACACATTTACAATGCTAAACTCAAATGAAATGACACTGAATTCAATTCTCTTGCAAGGCTGAAACGAAACCAAGCTACACGAGTGCAAGCCAAACTGGAGAATCTTCTAATTTTTTTTTTTTTAATTGTCCAAGATACACTCACAACTCACAGTCGTAAGATTAATCGTTGGGAAATTGATTTTTGGGCACGCATTTGTTAAGGGTTTGTTTGAATTCCCACTGAGAATCAATTCTGGGATTAAAATTATAGTTTTGCAAAAGTTTATCCAAACACTCTCATTTTACAAAACTCCATTTAATTTGGAAAACTCCATTTTAGAGAAGTTAAAGTTTTTTTCATTTACAAAACTCTATTTGACTCCTTTTCTTTATATCATTTATTTGCACATTCAAAATTGATTCTCAAAAAATTATCTAAACATATTTAATTTATTAAAATTAATTTTTAAAAATTTATCTAAACATCATCACGTTTTAATAATTAATTTTTTTATAATTAATTTTTTTTAATTGAAATCCAAACACACCCTAACTATGTGTTTAAATTGGACCAGTAGATGCTGGGCTAGCAGTTAGGGGACTGTATTTAGCAGTTTTTCGCATTTAGTTGTTGGGCCTTGACTGGTGGCTGATGATCAATAAGCGACAAATAAGAGGAGGATCGATATCAGGTCTAACCTATTTGTGAGTCGAAGATCAATTTCAAGGCCGCAGGTCACTGGTTTGGTGAGCGATCAAGGCGAAAGGAGCGGCTCGCTTGCCAGTTTGGTAGTTTCAAGACACGTGCACACAAATTTTAGAACGCGGTTACGCGGGGCAGCACATGCACACATACGCGTATACATGTGTGTCTATTAACATACACTCTCATTATTTAAAAATATAAAATATTTTTTTAAGAGATAAATATTTAAAAATATAAAATATTTTTAATCTTTTGAGATATAATAATTATTTTTTTAAATTTTTTTTATTAATAGTGATTTTATATTTTTAAACGGAAGGAGTACACTTCTTTTATTTACTTCTCCCTTCATTCCTACATATAAAAAATCTTTTAAAACAATTTTTTTATTTTTAAATATATAGTATTGTTAGCATTTTTTAATGAATGGATTATTATATTCTTATTAAGTTAAAAAAAAGATAAATATTCTCATTAATTTACTTTAAAAAAGATATTCATTTTTTATTTATAATAGTTAGGGGTAAAATTGAAATGTTATTGTGTTTTTAATTAGATAATTAATTTTTATTGATTTGCATGATTCAGTTAAAAACATCTTATATGTAAGGACAGAGGAAGTATCTTATAAGACATTGTCAACTACTTCATTATAATTAAGGAATGATAATTACCTCATTAAATATGTCTTAAAATGAAAGAAATATTCAACCTTACCCTTGTTAAGATTAGGAGGAATGAGATGTACAGTATACAATGAATCATAAAATTAAATTTGCAATAAAAGTAAAATTAAAAAATAGTAGTAATAAATAATCCTCATTATGCCTTATATTAAGGACCAAATAATATTTCTAGAAAATGTTATATAATAGAGACAGGAGGGAGTATTTATATATATATATATATATATATGTTGTATGTGTGTCAAAAGTGTGTGTGTCAAAGTCCCACATTGACTAAAAGAAAGACTCTCCTAATGTATATATACTAAGGAATGAAGTGGGCTAGTAAAATGGGCTTGGAGGAGAAGTGGCTTGGCGCGCATGAGACAGGCCAACTTAGGGCAATCGCAGTTGAAATCAATCGATTCGTCCCCCTGCATGCGAGTTCAAGAGATAATGGGTTCCTTTTGTCGGATTATTTTTAACAAAATAAATAATTATTTTTGCCTTGCCGGAGAAACTCAATAATTGGCTGTTTAAAATTTGAAATCAAACCAAGAACATTTTTTGATCATTAACTAAATTAATTTTCTAAACGTTTTGTCTTCCCAACGTTTCTAGACAGGAGGTTAAATGCATTTTACGTTTGTGTAACCCCAACGTTTCCAGACAAGCTTTTAAACGATTTTTATGGCAATGTAACCAAGCCTTTAATCCGGTGGTAACCCCCCAACGTTCATGTTCACCTTCGGCTATATATAGCCATGTGTGCAGATAGAGCAGAACAAGCCTCTTGAGTTCTCTCCTCCATCAACGTTCAGTTCGTCTGTGCTTAATCTCTGTTGTTTTGTTTCCTCATTTCACCGAGGAGGTGCTTATTTAATCATGGGAAACTGCCGGTCGTCTGAAGGTGTGCCAGAATAGTTCTTAAGGACAATGTCCTTCTAGACACAACTCAAGCAATTCGTACCTCGCCGTTCACGTTTCTACCAGTGCCGCCAACAATATATATATATATATATATATATTATAAGGGGCATTAGAATTAATATTGTTAAATTTGAGAATTACTTTTATACATTGTCCACATAATATTGAACAAACTTTTTTGGTACACCTTGCTTGGTTGGTTGGTTTGCACCGATGGGCTCGATTCTAAATCCAAAACCACCCTGCTGGCTTTTACAATCCCAAAACTTAATATACATCTAGATATTGAAATTTGAACGAATTAATACATTAGTTCAAGAGTTCATAGTAAAATTGTAATCAAATTGTGATTAGAGTGATTATAAATAAGTCATTTCATTGAATCGATTAATTTGCTCATTCATTGAAAAATTTGAAATTGAGTTAGTTTTCATTTTTCAATATTATGACAATCATAAATTATACTTTTTGGACTCGAGATAATAAGGTGTACAAAAAGCCATCGAACCAAGAAAGAAAAAGTACAGCCCATTGAAAAACATTTGCATTAAACAACCTGTAACCTGTGCAAAAAAATAAGTCCCCTATAAAGTAAGTTTATTGACACTCATGGCCAGCAAAAATTCGTCCAATTGATATTTTTGCAATTCATATTCATATACTACAATTCAAATTTTGTTAGGTTCCATTGTAGAGCCGGTAATTTGGGCCGAGCCCGACGGGCCAGCCCGAACCCGCCCGAAAAATTTAGGGCCAAGCTCGAAAAAAATATTATTTTTTTATTGTTCGGGCCTATTCGGGCGGCCCGAATAGGCCCGAGGAAATTCGGGCCAAGCCCGATCGGGTTCGGGCTTGGCCCGAATACCCGAATAAAAAAATAATTTTTAAAAAAAATATATAAAATATGATAAATATTAATTAATTTTTCAAATTTTATATCATTTTATACCAAAATACTATATATATAAGTGTTTTAATGTAGTTATTTTTAAAAAAAATTAAAATAGTTATATTTCATATTTTTATTATTTTTAATTAATAAAATATCTCAAAATAATATTTAAAATATATTTTAATATTTTAAGACTCAGTTTTTGTTAAAAAAAATTTTGAGTCCTATAAATCATTTGCATGTAAAAAATAATTTTATATTTTTTATAAATTAAGAGAATTAATTTTAAAGTAAAAATAAAATTGAAAATAATTTTAAAAATAAAATTTAGGCATGTACGAATTTCTGACTCTACTACTAGATAAACATAATAAATAGAATAATATTCTTGAATAATTACTTGGTTATTGTCCATGCTAGATTTGGTTAAAAATTAAGAGTAAACTAGAGTAAGAATCCATTTTTATAAGAGTTAAACAATATAAAAAGTTAAAGAAAAATGATTTCAAAAAAAATAATATTTTACTCATAATTAAATAATTTTTATATAATATAATGATGGCAATTTTTTTATATTCATAAAAATGAAAAGTATAATTTACCTAAAAGTTATTTAAAACTTTGAACTAATCGAAATAATAATTTTAAGTTAGTAGTCTAATTGTGATTGAATTAGGATCAGCTTAATCATAATTAAAATAATATAATTTAATTAAAATATATAAAATATTTATATATGACTATGATAAGAGCAATATTTAAACAATTAAGACATTAATTTACAAGTAAAGGAAACATTCATGAATAAATTATACATAATACAACAAAATAATAACAGAGCTACTTAAATACAAAGTTGATAAATTATTTTTTATTTTATTCTTTTAAAATTAAGATAATATTTTACGATTAATAGAATTATTTAAAAATTAAAATTGGTTCAAAAAATACAGAAAAAATATTTTTAAAAAGTTTCGGGTATTCGGGCCAGCCCGAATAAGCCCGAAGCCCGAAGGTGTTAGGGCCGGGCTTGGCTATATGGGCTTTTTAGAAGGGGTAGGATGCTTTAAGCCCGACCCGAATAAGCCCGACCCGCCCGAATTACCGGCTCTATTCCATTGTGAATGCTAAGATTTCATTAATAAATACTCCCTTCAGTCTTACTAAGGAGCGTTTGATTTGACTGGTCGAAAGAGTTGTACCAGCTTATTCTGAAGTCTCAAATTCAAATATTAAAATATGCAATTACATTAAATGAATTAAATATTCCAAAGACATATCCAACATGCTCATGAGGCTTGCGTTCAGTAATAACAATTCCACACAATGAGCATTCAAATTAATTTGGGCAAAAGATGATAATACTTTTGGATTTCTTAGAACATTAAATAATGAAATAAAAAAATATTTATTTAAATACTCTTTAAGTAACACAACTCACCTAATCATTTAAATATATAGGGTTGTTAGCATTTTTTAATAAATGGATTATTATATTCTTATTAAGTTAAAAAAAATAAATATTCTCATTAATTTACTTAAAAAAATATTTATTTTTATTTATAATAGTTAGGGATAAAATTGAAATGTTGTTGTGTTTTAAATTAGATAATTAATTTTTATTGATTTGCATGATTCAGTTAAAAATATCTTATATGTAAGGATAGAGGAAGTATCTTATAAGACATTGTCAACTATTTCATTATAATTAACGAATGATAATTACCTCATTAAATATGTCTTAAAATGAAAGAAATATTCAACCTTACCGTTGTTAAAATTAGGAAGAATGAGATGCACAGTATACAATGAATCATAAAATTAAAATTGCAATAAAAGTAAAATTAAAAAAATAGTAGTAATAAATAACCCTCATTATGCCTTATATTAAGGATCAAATAATATTTCTAGAAAATGTTATATAATAGAGACAGGAGGGAACATTTATCTATATATATATATATATATATATATTATAAGGGGCATTAGAACTAATATTGTTAAATTTGAAAATTACTTTTGTACATTGTACACATAATCTTGAACAAAAATGAATTTTTTTAGTGTGTAGGTATGTCCATGCTTGGTTGGCTGGTTTGCACTGATGGGCTCGATTCTAAATCCAAAACTACCCTGCTGGCTTTTACAACCCCAAAACTTAATATACATCTAGATATTGAAATTCGAACGAATTAATACATTAGTTCAAGAGTTTATAGTAAAATTTGTAATCAAATTGTGATTAGAGTGATTATAAATAAGTCATTTCATTGAATCGATTAATTTACTCATTCATTAAAAAATTTGAAATTGAGTTAGTTTTCATTTTTCAATATCATGACAATCATAAATTATACTTTTTGGACTCAAGACAACAAGGTGTACCAAAAGCCATCAAACCAAGAAAGAAAAAAATACAGCCCATTGAAAACATTTGCATTAAACAACCTGTAACCCGTGCAAAAAAAAAGTCCCCTATAAAGTAAGTTTATTGACACTCATGGCCAACAAAAATTCGTCCAATTAATATTTTTGCAATTCATGTTCATATACTACAATTCAAATTTCGTTAGGTCTCATTGTGAATACTAAGATCTCATTAATAAATACTCCCTTCAATCTTATTAAGCAGCATTTGATTTAATTGGTCGGAAGAATTGTATCAGCTTATTCTAAAGTCTCAAATTTAAATATTAAAATATGTAATTACATTAAATAAATTAAATATTTCAAAGACATATCCAACGTACTCATGAGGCTAGTAATAACAGTCCCACACAATGAGCATTCAAATTAATTTGGGCAAAAGACGATAATAATTTTGGATTTCTTAGAACATTGAGTAATAAATAAAAAAATATTTATTTAAATACTCTTTTGAGTAACACAACTCACCTAATCATATATTAATTACATGGGCATTGGGGTTGTTAAAGCTATCAGTCCTGCTGTCATGTTCATCGCGAGGGTTCTAGGTTTCACTACAAGGGGTGGGGGTGGGGTCCAACACTCGTGAAACTTTTCAGGTAGGTGTGAACCCTTTTTTCCCCCCTTCCAGAAATAATAATAAAAAAAAAACTAATGGTTTCATATTATAAGCAGAATTGAATCTGTGAGTTTTTTTTTTCCTTCTTCCAAAAATCAAAAGGAACTAATGGTTTGATATTAGAAGCAAGATTAAACCTACGATCTTTTATTTATAGAAAAATTGACATGTCACTAGATTACAAGATTATTGATAGGCAGGTATAGATCCTGAGACACAAATCAATACTATTTGTTTAATTTAAGTGTGAGCCCCTGAGCTCAAAGGAGTAATATGGAGCTTATTCTTTGAAGAGCTAGAAGCTTCTTCCCTAAGAAGTAATATATTCTCCAGAAAAAAATTCATTTATCTTCAAGGACTAGGGCTTCCCTTCTGTTAATGTTAAATGTTAATTGATGGTTAGATTAAACTTCAAATAAAAATCATTATATTGGAAACATATGGAAATGTATGATCATGCATAAACCGATAAACGTACTCATAAAACATTTATTAATTTCATAAAAATATTAAATGTTTTTTAATAATTTTTATTACGATGCTTAATTATTCTTATCCAAGTAATTGATTTCATTTTTTGAGGGTATATTTAGTTTAAGCATTAATTGAAAATCGCACGAGCTTTGGACACGACTAAATACATTTGCCATCTTTAACCCAATGGCAGTCTTGGACTCATGAGACATGACATGGGCTTGTGGCAAAATATGGCTGAGGTTTCTTCTGTCCATTTTAAGCAAAATTGAGGAAGGCCCAATCTAAACTCCCGCAATTTGGAAACGTATATGAAGAATAGTTACATACTTCATCAAATCCTAAATATATAAGATAGATAACTAATTTATGAAGATTAAAAAAATTAGTTTAGTTAGTTACTTATTTAAAAAAATGTGTGTTGTGTTGTTTAACCTAAGATGCTCCTTTAATTATTTACCTTCGAAACTAACCCTGGTGATAAAAACCTGCTTGTAACAGGTGTGATCAATAAGAATTGTATAAGGAAACAATAAATTTGGCGGACAAGGTAGATTGAGATGTTACATTTACAAACCTTCAACTAGCTCTTACATCTTAGATAAGGGGGAAGGTTAGGGCCTATTTGGTTTTTGTTTTCTAAAACTATTTTCTATCTTTAAAAAAAAATTAAGAATTATTTGGATAAGTATTTTGAATTTAATTAATTTCAAAACTATTCTCATTTTTTTACTTTAAAAATGAAAAATGGATACATTTTAAAATTATTTTTATTTTTTTTTTTAGAATACACTACATTTGATTATTAAAAATATAAGTAATTTAACTAATTTTCATTATGAACTACCACCATTAACTTTCTGCAACCATCACTGTTATCTTATTTTTTTAATGCTAAAATTATTTTTAAATTAATATAACTAAATAGATTTTTATTTTTTGTTGTTTTGAAAAAATAATTTTTAAAAATAAAAAATGAGAACATAAATCAAATAGGCCTTAGTTTTTGAAATTTTGCATTTTGTATCAATGAATTTCCAAAATGCTTTTTTTCTGGCAAAAGTACACATATATAACTTCACACAAGTTTGTAGGTTTTCTTTTTTCTTTTTTTTTTTTTGCCAACACAAGTTTGTAGTTTAGTCCCTCGATTGTGTAAAGTAAATGTTTAATCTTTTAACTCCAGTCTTGTTAATTTTATTAACAAAAAATAATGATATTAAAATTTTGAATACTGATAAAGAATTCACAAATAATTACGTTTATTTCAATTATTGTTATTTTTAAAAATTAAATTTAACATGTTAATATTTGAAAATGATTTATTAGCACTTAAAATTGCAATGTCAGTAATTTGTATCAATAAAACTAATGACATTAGGATTAGACGACTGAAAAAACTTTACAAAATTAAAATATCAAATAGAAACTTTATATAGAATTAAAAATAAAAAACATAAGGCTTGCTTCTGCTTGCCTGTGTTCCCGTATTTTTCATTTAAAAATTATTTTGCAACAAAACTTTTAATTTTTTTTTTCAAATCAAGATAAAAAGAAACTATGTTTAATTGTGTTAATTTAAAGACATTTTTAAAATTATAAAATCAGCCAAAAGTGATAATTGCCGATGGTTAATGGTAATGACTTATGATAATTATTGGTTAAGGTGATTGTAGTTTTCAATAATCAAATATAATGCATTTTAAAAACAAAAAAAGCTTTAATGTGTGTGTGTAATAAAAATAAAAACAGTTTTGAAAACACTTAAAATCAAAACACTTACATAAACTATTTTATTTTTGGTTTTTAAAAGCCTTTTTTTTAAAACAGAGACAAAACTGGCCAATATACTTTTATTTATTTATTTTTTTCACCAAATACTTGTAAACAAGCCCAGCGATCGTTTTTTTTTTTTTGGAGTGGAGCAGCCAATACGAATATGATACAAAATGCAAATGAGTTATAGTTAGATTGTTCCTAGGCTGTCAACTTGATAAGGGTATTCATGGGCAAGGTCGGACCGGGCTAACAATGAACCCAAGGCTCGACCCTAAAAGCAGACAGGCTATGTTTGTTAGCCCAATGCCCGACCATGCTTGAAGATTGCTCGAGATTTCTAGAGTCGGGCAGGTAGGGTCGGGCACTAAGGTAGGGTCGGGCTAATAAGTATGTTTAGTCCATCCTTTAAATTTCTTTGTTTTTTTTAAAGAAGTTTGATGGTTCGGGCCTAAAACCATTAGACCAAAATCATATAAATGGAAGGAAAATGGACCCATTTGAGCTGTACGTATACTTACAACTGAACTTGGGGGAGAAGCAAAAAATTTAAATAAAAAAGCAAACAATGATCTTAAAAACCTAACAAAAATATGATCCTGGAAGCAAAAAATACTGTGATTTTAGAAGGAAAAAAAATCAAATCAAGGAAAAATTATAACTACAAATCAGACCTAAATACAAACAAAATTAAGGAAAAATCAAACTTGAAAGTAAAAAATATATAACCAAAATCAGACCTAAAAGCTAAAACTATATAACCATAATACAATCATCCATAAACTAGGGCATAAAGGAGGGGTAGGGACGGTGAAATGGCTAATAGATAAATGAGTAGGAAAAAAAATTAACCCTGCCACATTTCCCAAAATAGCATCGCATGCTCTCATATTTTTTTGTTGTATTTTATTACCTTGAGTCAGGTTGGGTATGATTGTCCAATACTTTAGCCCTGACCTTAGCCTTGCCGATGCTTGAACTTGGCTCAACCATGCTCGAAATACTTTAGGCATCTTTTTCTTCTATCGGGTTGGGCATTTTCTGGTCGAGCTGAGTCAGTGAACCAGGTTTTCGAGCACCCTAAATAGCCTCACAACTTGATTAAATATGCAAATATTGTGATTGTGAATGTAAAGGGCTAATTATGGAATTAAATTTTGAAAATTGGATGACAAAATGAACTGTAGGGAACCATGATAACTCAAAACGAGTAAGATTTGAATTTAAATATTATTAAAATATGGGAAATATAAAAAAATTATATATATTATATATTATAAATACTATGTTATAGAAGTCTATAACTCATACTTTTAAGAAATTTTTTTATCCTTAATGTCCTAATAAATAGCTTAAAATGAGTTTTTTTTCCCTATAGTTGATATCTTATAATTTTCAAAGGCTACATAATACACCATTATAAATAAAATAGGATTTTAATGGTTGGGAGCCTATAAATAGAGGCTATATTCAAAATATATGCATATAAATGGATAAGAAAATTCATTCCATTGTTTTCTTCCCTATTTCTTGTCTTATTTTGTTCTTCTATACTCTTCATATTACTTATATTTTATAACATGTTATTGACATGAATTGGCTTTGAAAATAATGTATGAGCTTTCAGATTAATGTGTTCTTATATTATATATAGGCTATATTCATAGTTATGTTGTTTTTTCATTGTTTGCATTATATTTCATTGTTTTATTTTCCTCTCCTTTTCCTTTCCTAGTCGCAAAGTAATTTTACATGTCGCCTCTTTATTTATTTTAAATTAATCATGTGATTAGTAACTTAATTTAATCTAATCCCATCAATCATTTATTACTATATTTTTATTATTTTTTGTTTTATATTTTTATGAAAATTGATATACTTATTTTTCCTTATTTATGTATATGTATTTGATATCATCTTTATTTTTTAGTCATCCATTAAATTAATACTATATATATATATATATGATTTTGTGTTTTTGTTTATATATATATATATATATATGTATATGTGTGTGTGTACATATATATATATATATATATTGATCAATTTATGTTATTAATGTAATTTGTTTTATTTGTTAATATCTTATTAATTACTCCCTTTGTTAAAAAATATAAAATATTTTTAACTAAATCTCACCTCTCAATAGTAGTTATGTACTTTAAACTAACTCTATCTTTTCATATTTATCTATATTAAATACTCTATAATAAATATAAAGTCATTCATCAATAGGGATACTTTAAAAAAAAAAGACAATGATTACACCTCAAAAAACTAAAAATGCCTTATATTTTTAAATATTCAACTCCTCAAAAAATTTCTTATGTTTTTTAACTAAGGGAATATTTGTTTTATTGCATCCCTTTATCTTTATTGTGTTTTATTTGTTTTGTAAATTTGTTTACTTATATTCTCTTTTCTTTTATTGTGCTTCATTATGAATTACATTTTTATCATTTATTTATGATTCTTTATTATCTTAGTGTGCATCAGATTTTTTTACTATAATATTTCTTTATTTATTATACTTTATTTATTAATATTGTCATAATTCTAATTGTTGTTATTATTTTAGATTGAATCATGGCAACATCTTACCAAACTTAAATTATGATTCTTGATCTTACAGGAAAAAATTATTTATCTTGGATGCTAGATATTGAAATTCACCTGGATGCCAAAGGTTTAAGAAATATAATTTTACTTGAAAATGAAGCAACTAGTCAAAATAAGGCCAAAGCAATGATTTTCCTTCTTCATCATCTTCATGAAGGGCTAAAAGCTAAATACCTACGGTAAAAGGTCCATTAGAATTGTGGAATAACATGAAAGAAAGGCATGACCATAAAAAATAATAATTTTATGAAAAACCCAATATGAATAGATGCATTTGAAGTTGCAAGATTTTAAAATTGTAATGGATATAATTGAGTAGTTTTTTGAAAATAAGTTCTCAATTAAAATTATGTGGTCAAAAAATAACTTATGAGGACTTACTAGAGAAGGCATTCTCAACTTTTCACATTTCAAATGTATTCCTGTTGCAGCAATATCGTGAATAGGTTTTAAAAAGTATTCTGAATTACCATCATGCCTTTTTATGGCTAAACAAAATAATAAGTTATTAATAAAAAATCATGAAATCCATCCCACTAGATCAGCTCCATTTCCCAAAGCAATGTGACAATACATAGTAATTATCATGGTCAGGGTCGCGACTGTGGTCATGGCAAGGGACTTGTTAATTATCATTATTGTGGTAGTGGTAGTACTAATTATAATCCTGATATCCACCAAAAGAAGAAAAATAATGAAGGGCAAAAGAGAGATAAGAATGGTTGATTACTTCCAATATTTTAATGAATTTATTGATATTTTTAATGTAATTGAAAGTTATTTCTTTGAATTTATTTGCAAAAATATGATTAAATGGATGATTATGTATGAAAATGAACATGAAAACGTGATTAAAAGTTAGTGGACCAATTTTAATATTATGAGCCTAAAGATGAAAATTTTGAATTCCAAGTTCAATGAAGTAAATTCGAAAAGAAATTTTACACAGTGCATGTTTGTTGCAACAAAATCATGTTTCATTGCATCAAAGTGTAAATTTTAATAAAACACATAGTTTTGATTTTTAGCGAATTTAAAGGATTGGGAACCTCATTTTCGATTAATCTTCACTTTCAGCAGTTGTAGAACGCCCATGATGAGGAAAAAGAGCCAAAAGAGGATTGGAGGAGCTTGAGTTTAATGGGAAAGTGTTTAATACAAGATTGCTCTGATTAAGCATTTCTTCTCCTTCTTCTATTTATTTTGATGTATATATTGTAGATATTTACCATCATTAGAGCCATGTGTAGCTGATTTTCTCTTAATCTAGGATATACTTATGAATTGATTCTTGGATTAAAGCATATTTGAACCATTTATTTAAGCTTAATATTATTTTTGTTTACTTAATCTTGTACTTATTTATCAAGTTAATACTTGACCATCATTAAGTGCGAATTTAGAGGTTTGGGTTTTTCCTTAAAAAGGAAGAATCTAAATTATACTATTAAATTGAGCAATGTGAGATTATAATTTATTCTAATTTGCTAATAAGATCGAAATATACTTATTGAATCCATTTAATCATATTAGAATAAATTTATACTTTTTGCCTGTTGGGTATTAGTGTTAGGAATAACATATTTAATTTAAAAGAGGGGTGTAATTAATCGAATGATAATTATTCCTATTAGTTCTCCAGATTAACAAAATAATATTAAGTGAATTTATTTGGAGAATTACATACTCTATAAATTGAAGAAGAGATTAGATACCATAGATTGCCTTGATTATTTGTGGTAGTTGAAACTTTTATTTTAGTGCATTTATATAACTTTAATTTTTATTTTATAAAAAAATTAAATCCAAATTTGTTTTGCTCAACTTTAAAAAAATGAAAACTTTATTGTGTAATTGCTATTTCACTTGATTTTTCATGAGAACAACTTTAACACAGAAATTTATTACATGTCAACATGTACACTTGTGGTGAAACATTTTTGTGTGCATCATGTTTTGGATCCTTCAAAATTGTTGAAAATTAATGTTATCGATGTGGTATAAAAGCACATTGGTCATATATTTTGTGTATTCCTAAGCACCTAGCAAAGCTTTACCAAGCCTCCACAAAAAGAAGAATTCAAATAATGTGAAAGTAAATTTCACCTTTTAAAATGATGATGTTAAGGCAAATTTTACATACAAGAATAATGACATCAATGAGTTCGATGATATTAAAGGCCTTGATAATATGACAAACTTTGAGGTGACTAATTTCTTTGAATATTAGAATTAGAAAAGCTTGGTAGAGAAATAACTAAAACAATTTAAATTATGTTTTATTTATATTTTCATTTAGCTTCCTTATTTTCTTGTAATAAAAAGCATTATTGTTTGGAATAAATTTTGTTTTATTAAATATTTGTTTTAATACATTTTCTTTCTTTTATTGAAGAATATAGATATTTTTCTTTCTTTTATTGGACATAAGAATGAATAAATATGCCTTGTAGATAGTGTTACAATGCATACCATACTTAAAGATAAAAAATATTTTTCTTATTTAACAATAACCAATGGAAATGCCAATGCAATAGCAAGTAATACCAAAATAATTGATAGCTCTAGAAAAGCAACTATAATAATATCCGAATGAACAAAATTTTTTATAAACAATATATTATATTCATCTAAGTCTCAAAAAAATTTGTTAATTTTAAATATATTGCCTGAAATGGATATCGTATTAAGATTACAAATGATAAATCTGTTGAATAATTGCATATCACATGTTTTAGATTTAGAAAGAAATATATCCTAGAGAAATTATGCACATTATCTTCTAGTTTGTACTATACAAATATTAGCATAGTTGAAATAAACACAATAATAAACCAGAAGTTTATTGATTAAGATACATTTATCATTTGACATGATCGGTTGGGCCATCTTAGTCACTTATAATGTGAATAATTATTGAAAATTCATATAAACATCCATTGAAGAACCGAACGAATCTTCAATTTTAGAATTTTTCATGTGCTAATTATTATCAAGGAAAATTAATTAAAAAACCTTTAATTGCAAAAGTTAGGATTGAATCCCCTACTTTTTTTGAACATATCTAAGAAAATATATGTGGATCCATCCATTTATCATGTGGACTATTTAAATATTTTATAGTTTTAATACATGGATCTAAAAGATAGTCATATGTGTATTTGTTATGAACATATAATTTAGCATTTGGTAGATTACTTGTGAAGATGATTCAATTAAGAATACAGTTTCTAGATTATGTACTTAAGACAATTTTTCTTGATAATGCAAAATTGTAAACTTTTAATGATAATTACATATTAATTGGAATAATAGTTGAAAAATTTGTTACTCATGTCCACTTTCAAAATGGTCTAATATAATCATTCATTAAACCCCTCTAATTGAAAGCAAAACTTTCTATTTTAGCATATGGACATGCGATTTTACATACAGTAATACTTGTGCGCATCAAGCTAATGAGTTATCATAAATTCTTCTTATTACAATTGGCTTTTGGTTAGGAACCAAATATTTCACATCTTAAAATTTTTGGTTGTGCAATGTTTGTTTCTATTGCTTCATCACAATGTACAAAGATCGAACCTTAAAAAAGCTTGTCAATATATGTTAGTTTTGAATCTCCTTCTATAATCACTTATCTAGAACCATTAACTGAAGATTTATTTACAACACATTTTGATGATTGTTATTTTGACGAGACGGTTTTCCCAACATTTGAGGGAAAAATAAGCAGTTAGACAAAGAAGTTACATGAAATATGTTATAATTATCTCATTTTGATTCTCGTAAAAGTAAAATGAACTTGCAATTTAAAAAATAATTCATTTGTAAAATATTGCAAATCAATTGGAAGATACATTTAATGACCTTAAGAGAATTACCAAATATCATATTCTAGTTGAAAATGCTCCAATTAGAATTGATATCCCAATAGATAATTATAAAGTAAAAATGAATCTAAGCCACATTTAAAGTGTGGTAAACTAGTTGGTTCTAAAGATAAAAATCCTAAAAAGAATGAATGAGCAAAAAAAATATGTCATAATTAAGGAGGCTGGTTTTTAGAAGAGTATGAAAACATAACTAATTAGAAGACCTTAAAAGAGGTCCCAGTACCTGAAGATTATGAAGAAATCTTGATAAGTTATGTCATTATGGGAAAAAAATGGAACGAAAAATATAGTTGTTAGTGACATGTTTTTCATATAATCTTGCTATGAAAATATTGAATTAAAATGAGGATCTTGAACTGAAATTGATTAAACAATGTAGATATAGAAATGATTGTTCAAAATGAAAAGATGTAATTCAAGTATAATTAAATTCACTTTCAAAATGTGAAGTTTTTAAACATATAATCTGAATACCTAATGGTGTAGAGGCAATTGGACATACATGAGTGCTTGTGCAAAAAAAAAAATGAAATTGTTAGATATAAGGCACATCTAATAGCACAAGGATTTTTACAAAGACTTGATATTGATTATGAAGAGAATATTCTCTTGTGGTGGATGCAATTTTTTTAAGATATCTAATTAGTCTGGTAGTACATAGAAAACTTGATATGCATCTAATGGATGTTGTTACTAGGGGTGTTCACATAATGGGACGAAATCAGGATGCTCGTGTCCCGTGTCCTGTGTCAAAAAAATATCGAGATTAAATTTTGGTCTCATATCCCGTTCTATCCTGAAAGTCCTCTCGTCCTACTAAGAATCGAGACAGGAACGGAACGTCTTGTCATCCTAATAAATCAAACAATATGGAAGAAAGGTTTGGAAAATAACATTAATTAAAATTTTAAATCACATAATTTATTAAATTTAAAAACACAAGTACATAAATCACAAGAATTTAAAGTTATTTTTTGATTTACATCAATTACAAATATAAGTGTATAACACATGATGATAGTAATTATAAGTAATTTTTAGATTATAAGAGTAACAATAATTGACAAGTCAGACACGATATCAAGTCATTATTTTTCTTTTTTAATTGAGATATGAAAATATAGCAAGAAATACAATATAAATAAAAATTATTAAATAAATAGATATAAAAATAAATTATATTAATATAATTAATATATTATAAAAAAGATATTACCATGTATTGCTTACTTTATAAGTCTGTATCATTAAAATTATCAATAAAAAAATTTTTATTTTTAAATAAGAACTACACATATTGAAATTGTAATAGATATAATTAATATATTTAATGTATATCTATAAAATAAAAAAATAATATATATAGTATTCGAGATAGGACGGGATGTCCCGAAGGCAATCCTGTTTCCCATCCTGTCCTGATTATTTTCAAGTTGAGATGAGACCCGTCCCAATATGACTGAGACAAAATTGGGCCAATCGAGATGAATACAAGTTGAATGCCCCAAGTTGTTACATCCTATTTATATAGCTTTTTAGATATAAAAATTTATATGAAAATTCTTAAAGGATTCAAATTGCAAGAAGCATGTTGATGGATTCCATGGCATGAATGACATGGCGTTAATGACAACAAAGCTTGAGGATGGTAATCATGAACATGGTGGCATGAAAGGAGCCCAAGGCAAGCAGCAAGGAGCTCAACACTTCCAATCCAACATGCCTAAAGACCTTTTACAACATATTGGAGGTCCAATAATAAGAGCCTGAACTAAAGTCATGAAGCAAGCCTTGTTTAGTTGTGTGCAAGAAGTCAAAGATCTTGGAGAGCATTGGGGCACTCCTCTCAAGCTTAAAGGAGAGCCTCTAAGCTTGTATAATGTACTTAAGATCCAAATCCATGAAGAGTCAAGCCCAAGAAATGCAAACCCTAACCCAATGTAAGGAAGACTATAAGTTGAGCCTCTTGCAAGCAAGGAGGTATGAAACACTAGTGAAGAAGTCAAGGGTGGCGTGATTTTAAATTCTTTATAATCCCTTAATTGTCTCCTAAATTATTTTCTATTTAATGGTCCTTTGACTTGACTCTCTTTTTTAAGGAGCAAGACTAGTCATAGTTTTATATTTTAAGTCTAGTTAAAGATTATGATTAATTATATTATTTTAATTTCTAAGTTTTATAATCCCATAATTTTAGGATCACATCTCCTAAATTATATGGCTGAATATTTATTTTATATTATTTTCTTTCTTTTTTTAATATTAGGAAATTAAGGTTTTAATTTTAGAAAATAGTCTTCTCTATGAGCTTATATATATTAGGCATGCTCCCTCTTGTAAAGAGGAGAGAAGTTGAATGAAATTATTCATTTTATAATTTATAACTCTTATGAGCCTTAGTGCTTTGTGATGGCATTCCGTGTGAGAAACCGATGTGATCAAGAGCATGATCAACTCTTGTAGTGTCTTTAAAGGTTGAGGTTCCTAGAGGTAGGTGCTCTAAAAAATCTTATTCTTAGTCATTATCCCATTATTTATTTTATTTTTTTCTTTATTCGTCATAAATTTTGTCCATTTCATTTTGTTTTCGTGTTTTTATTGTGTTTCAGAGTTCTGTCCCTAATCTAGCACGATCCTGCTTTCGCATCCCCTATCACATGTAAAGATTCTTAAGAAAAAATATGCAATTTGTTTGCATAAATCTTTGTATATATTGAAACAATCTAAAAGAACGTGATATAACCATCTTAGTAAATATTTGTTAAAGAAAAGTTATAAGAATGATCCAATCTCTCTATGTGTTTGATAAAAAGAAATGGATCAAAGTTTGTTATAATTATTGTTTATATGGATGATTTGAATATAATTAAAACTTTTGAAGAGCTTAAAAAGGTAGTTGATTTTTTAAAGAAAGAATTTGAAATAAAAGATCTTGGAAAAATAAAGTTTTGCCTCAATTTACAAATCAACCACTTAGCAAATAGAATTTTTTTTTTCATCAACCAACTTACATTGAAAAACTATTGAAGCAATTTTACATAAACAAAGCATATTCATTAACTACTTCGATAGTTGTAAGATCTATTGTTAAAAAAAAAGATCATTTTCATCATCAAGAGAAAGATGAAGAACTTCTTGATCCTAAAGTACCGTATCTTAGTGCCATAGGTGCACTAATATATCTTGCTAATTCAATAAGACTTGATATTACATTTGTTATAAATTTGTTAACAAGATTTAATTCTTCCCCAACAAAAATGTATTGGAATAGAGTTAAACACATATTTCAATATCTTTGAGGGACAATTGATATCGAATTATTTCATTTTAATGAATTTGGATAACAATTTATTGGTTATGTAGATGTAGTATTCTAATTAGATTTACATAAAGGTAAATCACGAACTGAATATTTGTTTACTTGTGAGGGTAAAACAATATCTTAGCGTTCAACAAAACAAACTTTAGTTGCTACCTTATCAAATTATGCAAAAATAATTGTAACTTATGATACAAGTGGATAATGTATTTGGTTACGGTCAATGATCCTTCATATCCAAAAGATGAGTGGCTTATTGTTAGAAAAAAAAATTCCAACAATATTATATGAAGATGAAACAGCTTGCATGACTCAATTAAAAAGAGAAAACATCAAAATAGAACAAAACATATTTCTCTAAAAAAAAATTCACTCATGATCTTTTGAAAAGCGGTGGTATTAATGTCTTGCAAATTCTCTCATGTTACAATCTTGTAGATTCGTTTATTAAGACATTACCAACTTCAACATTTGAAAAGTTAGTGTGTGGTTTTGGAATGTGAAGATTCAGAGACATATAGTGATGGTGTCATCAGTGAAAGTGAAGTAATATTGTTACAAACCGGAGATTAGGAGAAGTAAATATCATGTTGTGCACTTTTTTTCCTAAGGTTTTGTTCCACTGTGTCCTAAAAAGATTCTTAAAAAGGTAAATTTAACAAGTGTTTAAAAATATTATGTACTCTTTTTTTTTTCACTAGGCTTTATTCTATTGGTTTTTCTTCATAAGATTTTAATGAGATACAATATTTGTTATAGACATTCAAGGGGAAGTATTATAAATATTATGTTATGAATGTCCATAACCCATACCTCTTAGGATTCTTTTATCCTTAGTGCATGTTCCAACGAATGTCTTAAAAGGAGTTTATTGTAGTTAATACCTTATAATCTTCAAAGGCTATATAATGTACCATTATTAATAGGATAGAACTTTAATGATTGGATGATTAGAAATAGAGATCATGTCTAAAGCATATTTACCTAAGTGGATAAGAAATTCTCTTCTATTAATTTCTCCCCCATTTCTTATCTTATTTTGTTATTTTCTATTATTCATATTACTCATATTTTATAACACGTTATTAGTATGAATTGGCTCTGAAAATAAGATATGAGCTTTTAGATTAATGTGTTCATATTACTTATATTTTATAACATTATATATCTATTTGATTCACACATTATGTTGATTATTGGTATCATACCCTTTATATTTTTACATTCAAGTATGAAAAAAAAAATTGGGACAAAAAAGAACAATATTTATTATCACTAATCTATATATAATTACACACCCACACATCATATATTATAAAGAAAATTATATTATTATTTTTAGCCAACAAAGAAAATTATATTGTTCGCAATCACAAGTAGTAAACATATTATAACCACTTTAGACTTCGTAATCAATTTTTTTACTATTGTTATCAAAGATGTCATATTAATTAGTGATCAATATAACCAATAAATTTAAATTTAAAATATCTATTAAGAAATATTAAAATAATAAATTATCTGTTCATAATTCGAGCATCAAGAAACTACTTACAATCTAATAAACTTAATCAATAGCAATATATAAATGTATAGTTGAATTTTTTTTCATTATTTTTAATTATTCTTGCCAGAATTTACGTCAAACAATATAATTTAAAATGTTGATGCATGCATACTCGGATACTCAATAGTATTTTATAGACAACAAATGTTGAATAATTTTTTTTGTTATATAAAAGGGTTTGAAAATAACTTGTTAAAGCTCAGATGCCATTAAACAATGGTATTTATTTGATTGAATGCTAAAATACAGGACATGAGCTGGTGTCCCCCCTATTCTTTGATTGAATACAGAAAATGACACTGCGAACTAAGCCTCCAATATCTTTCTTCAGGATTTCTTGTTTGGTACTCGAAGCCCTCCGAGAAATGTGCAGAACTATTCGCTGATGGGCACTTGAAGCCGCAATTGCAAAGCGAAGAAAGCGATTGATTGTAAAAGAATGAGCTGAAGTAGATAGCTCGAGGATCATCGAGGAGGAACCATCAAGATGTATGCGCGACTGGTTCTTTCTTTCGTTTTTGTGTTTCTATTCCTATTCTCTTACTCAATTTTCATAGGGACTTTCGACATTCGATCTTACTTCAATCCTCTGTCAAAGTTGCCGGTGGTTTCGCCCGGTCCATGTGCACCGGAACCGCCTCTTCGGGTTTACATGTACGATCTTCCCCGCCGATTCAATGTTGGCATGCTTAATCGCCGGACCACGGAGGAAACTCCAGTCACCACCCGGGATTGGCCGCCATGGCCCAAGAATTCTGGGTTGAAAAGGCAACACAGCGTTGAGTACTGGATGATGGGCTCACTTCTTTTTGAAGGAGAAGGAGACTATAGGGAAGCGATAAGGGTTTCGGATCCGGAAATGGCGGATGTGTTCTTTGTGCCTTTCTTTTCCTCCTTGAGTTTCAATACGCACGGGCATAATATGACGGATCCGGCTAATGAGATTGATCACCGATTACAGGTACTTCATCGGGCCGACTTCGGCAATTTGTTGCTTTCAGTTAGTTCACGACGACGTTGTTGTTGTTGCTTTTTAAAATATAATGCTTTCTTACTGACCCACTGAATATGGATTATGGAATGTCCGCGTAGTAAGCATTCGATATTTTGTGGTGTAATTGCTATATGGGTGATTGAGAGTTGAGACTCTTCAGTTGTTGTGATGATCCAAATTATATATAACTTCGTAGTTTCCTTTCACTAGACCTCCCAAGCTCAATATATGCTTTTCTTTGTGAAGAATTCTGCAGATGAAGTTAATAATGGCTTGTTTCTGTTGTCAGATTGATTTAATTGAATATTTGCGGCAATCCAAGTACTGGCAAAGGTCTGGAGGTCGAGACCATGTTATTCCTATGACACACCCCAATGCCTTCAGGTTCCTGCGTGATCAGGTGAATGAATCTATTCAGGTTGTTGTAGATTTTGGCCGCTACCCCAAGAATGTGTCTAGTTTGAGGAAAGACGTGGTTTCCCCATACGTGCATGTTGTGGAGTCATTTGAAGATGATGAATCTTCAGATCCATATGAGTCTCGTACTACACTGCTTTTCTTCCGGGGGAGGTTATTCAGGAAGGATGTACGTCTGGCCTAAAACTTGATTCAAAGAACAACAATTTCTCCCTTGAAATTCCAAGAAAGTTGATTTTGTTGGTTTTCTGATCTTGTAGGAAGGCATTGTACGAGTTAAGCTAGCTAAGATATTGTCTGGATATGATGATGTTCATTACGAGAGAAGTGTTGCTACTGGAGAAAACATTAAAGCGGTATGCTGTTTAGTTATGCAACATTGTAACTCAATGACACTTTTCAAACTCAATTGTCTCAACCAAACCCCGCCCCCCTAAAAAATAAAAATAAATAGGAGAAAATGTTAAAGAACCTCTGTAGGACATTAGATCTCTAAATATTGTGAAATCAATGTTTTGGGCAACTGATCCAATTGTATGCGGAAACGTTTTTCGGGGGGTGAGAAATTTGGATGCATGAGTTGCATTACTCTTTGTAATTAGAATACCACCGAACCGATTCCCTTTACCTCCCCGCTCATCTTCAGTGGGGAATTCTGTAGTCAGCCATTTCATAAAGTTAAAAATTGACCCATGTGTTACCTTCTCATCTTTGTCAGTCAAGGGAGAGGAACCTTTGAAAAAGTTAAAAGACATTCTGGATTACTTTAATAGGTTCCAATCCTTCGCATTGCTCCTCTCTGCATAATATCTTAAAAATGCAAACTGATAATACTTTTTTATTGAGATGTAATTTGCTTTTGACGAACCAAATGTAATGTTTCCAAAATAATCATGCAGAACACTAAACTTACTGGTGAGCAAATCTCCAATTCATGAAAGAGCAGCAAGTCTTGACATTTAGATTTAATTTTTCCACTGTCGCATAAAACTGTCTTGTGTTACTGTTATCCCAATAGAGCATACTCAGTTTTCTTTCTTTTGGGACATAAGAGACTCCATTTTGAGGGTGTAACGACCTCAAAACTTTCTTGGTGACCTAACCAGATAGATTACTGTCTCCTAAGTTTTTTTTTCCCTGTTTGCATCTTGTTCTCTTTCTAATGTTTCTTTATCATGTGAAGATCATTGACTATAGTATTTCTCTATTCTCTGCCTCTATTACAACAGTCAGCTAAGGGGATGCGTTCTTCAAAGTTCTGTCTGAATCCAGCAGGAGACACACCTTCATCTTGTCGTCTTTTTGATGCCATTGTGAGCCACTGTGTTCCTGTCATTGTGAGTGATCAAATTGAGCTCCCATTTGAGGATGAGATTGACTACACTCAATTCTCATTGTTTTTCTCTTTCGAAGAGGCATTAGAGCCAGGCTACATGATCGACCAGCTTCGTAAATTTCCAAAGGAAAAATGGGCCGAAATGTGGATGAAGTTGAAAAACATATCCCATCATTATGAATTCCAGTATCCTCCCAAGAGGGAAGATGCTGTTAACATGTTGTGGAGACAGGTCAAGCACAAACTTCCCAAGGTCCAACTTTCTGTCCATAGAAGCCGGAGGTTAAAGATCCCAGATTGGTGGAAGCGGAGATGATTCTTGGAGCTGGCTTTGTTGACTGTATAAATTCACATGCAAGTTGGGGACAGCCCTTGGCAGAGAAGAATACCATTGATATGACCCGTCTACACCCAATTTTTTTACAATGGAGATTTCGATTTGATAGCATTTTAACCTGTGATCTGTTTTGGTCGTTAATCTTTGATGGGTGTGATGCATTTGCCCCACTAAAGAGCTTGATCCTTATCAACATTCACCATTCTGATTTTGCAGAAATTGCTTCTTCTTTAATTTTTTTTCTTGAGTGTCTTAGCTGAAGGTGGATTGTGTAATTTGTACAAGTGAAGGTATATTCAATTGAATTTTAAGCTGTAACCACATTTCAAGGTTTATAAAAATATTTTTACCAGCAAATTGTAGGGTTTATATAAATAGGATTTTTGGCTGAAGAATTGAGCTGGCCTTTGGTTTAAGTTTGAAGGTTTCAAGGAGTAGCATTTATAATTACTGACGTCCTTGGATTGAGATTTTCTGTATTATTAGGCTATTAGCATTGATAATGAGTGTATTTGTATGATTAAAGATGATTTTAACATTTCATAGGCATTTGTGTTTTTTTAATTTTTAAAATAGAAGAATTCTAATTAATCTAATGTACTAAAAAAACTCAAGTAGAAAAACCTTCGAAGTGTTTTTGAAGTAATCACGAAAAATCTTCTTGAATTTGTATAGCATTGAAGTTCAGAAAAAAAGATGGGTCGAACACGATTGGTCAGGTTTCGACTCGAGTGCGTGTTCAGTTTGTAAATCTGGATCCAATTTAAGACGTCTTTTTTTTTTTGCAGTTTGGATCGAACACAATTATTCAATGGAATATACAATTAGAAAAAAAAAAAAATCTTGAGAGTCAAGGTGGTGACTCAGCCTTGTGCAATTTCATCATAACGTTGTGCTTTGGGGCAAAGGCCAAGGAAGAAACTACATGCCAGAAACATATAATAACAGTCGCATCATGGAAAATGCACAATGTTTTACTATGAGAGAAGCTGATGGAGCAAACTTCCCACCTAAGATCTTTTGTATGGTTCCCTTTGTTTTGTGTTTGATAAGAAATGCTTTTTTGTTTCCGTCGATGTTTTGGATAGAGAAGACTAGCATTTTTTACAAAGAGAAGTTAACGTTGACAAGACAAAGAAATGAATGGAATAAAATATGAAAGATCGCTTACACTAAATTAAAATGCAATCATGATGAACAATAAACAAATCTCAGGAAATTCGTAGGCGGCAAAAGTCATGGAGGAAGAAGAAAGTGTGAGAGCAAGGAGTTTCAGGGAGGAGGATTACAAGAATAGAAGAGTGTTCTTGAGAAGCTACCCACTTCATCGGAGGGAGGATGTTGAAGAAGTAGAAGAGCTGATGGAGCATGGATGTAAATGTAATGGAAAGAGGACCATTAATTGTTACACATTATCAGAAGGGCTCTTTGTTTTGAGGAAATACACGTGTAAGATTTCATTTTATGTTCTAGCTTCCTACTATGGCCATCTTTTTCTTTTATAGTTGTTAAGAGTTTCACAGCAAAAGCCTTACAAAAAAATGTGGTTTATAAATTTTAAGGATTCTTCCATCTAATAATTTAGTTTTATGAGATGAGCTCTTTTATTAAACTTGTACTCGTAATATTAGTGCCTCATTAAGAGATTGATCTACCATGGAGGATTATGGAACCATTGACATGCCCCTCATGAATAAAGTGGCATTGTTGCTGGTTTCACATTGGCTTTTATATAAAGCTCTTTCTTTAAATGGTTGCTCATACTAGTATCCTCCTCTTTTCATCTCCATCTCTTCTATTTAAAAAAATATGGGGAAATTGACGTTTTGTTTGTATACATAATTAAAATGGTAGCTTTGACCCAGTGTAGGTTATTTTTAAGCCTCATTGAGTGATAAATGGCGTCTGAATTTATGTGCATTCATGTGTATCTTTCATCCCCTCCCTTTGCTGTTGGGAGTTGGGACTCTTCTATCAAGTGAATAGATTGGCTCACAAACCCAATTACATGTTATTAAACTCTGGCCATCTTTTATTTTTTTCAAGAAAAATATTTTTTTTGCATAATGATTGATATAAAATTTGGTTATAGTATAGTTTAGATTTTCAGATAATATTTTAGTCTCTTTGCCCTAAGAAATCATGATGAAATTTTTTTTCAAGTTTTATTCTTTCACAAATAAAAAAGTTAAGACTTATTTGACCATACTCTCTTTGTTTAATAAAAACAGAGATTTATAATTAAGTGACGAGAAACTTTCTTCCAAATAATTTGATTGTTTATACTTAAAAAATATTAGGAAAAAATTAAATATAATATAAAAAATATCAAGTTTATTCCATAAAAAATAAATGAGTGTGGTTCTAATAAATTGTAACTATTGCATCTCGTTCAATACAGATTTTTCTGTGTAATTTTTTTTTTGGTTTTCTTACTTTTAATAAATTTTAATATTTCATTAATTCAATAATTATATAAAATTATTAAAAAATTCATTTATAAAACAATTGTTAACACTTTGATCCCTACTTTAAAAATTTGCTAATATAATATATCAAGTTGTCAATTTTTTTAAAAAAACTTATATATTCAAGAAATCAATATGTCAATAATTCTCTTACAAGAGACTCAAATGTTGTTCTTTCATGTTTATGTAAGTATCAATTTCACCCCAAAACTCTTTTTTTCCCCAATTTTGTCTTTAACAGTTGTGGAAGACACACTAGTGCCTAGAAATGAGGTTTAGCCCCCACAAGCTAGCTACATCTAATGGCTTAGCTACTAATCTCATATATAAACTCCTTTTCCAAAATGTTAAAAAAAAGGAAGAAAGGTACAAATTGAATCATGAACCATTTTTCAAAAAACATTAAGGAACCTATACTATCAGGTGGCGTAAAATAAATTATTAACTATAAAAATGGGGCATCAAGCACTTTCCATCAATTTGCTCCTAATTGATGTTTACCAACCTCAATTCCCTCTCTTCCTCCCTCAAGCCCCCTCCCTCTCTCAGCCTCCTTCACCATTCAATCCCTCAAATCCATCCACGGCTCCTCTACCTGACATTAGATCTCATCCTCATCTTCCTCTTCACCTTCAATTATCCTCAATGCTTCCTCTAAGTTTTTCTTCTGTACCAGCAATGTGATTAAGGATGGCATCCCACAACCACATCCTAAAACTATAGATGAAGTTGTGTGGTTATTGCTGGCAAGTGACAAGGGTCTTTGGATATCCACATTAAGTTGGTAATTGCATTCAAACCCCTCAGCTTCACAGTAGCTTTGTCATACCTGTAACCTCCTTGAGGTTAATCATAATTAACTCTAAATCATAGTAATCCGAGGTTTTAAAAGAAGAATTTCTCAAAATTATTTCATAGAAATCTCAATTTGCCAATTCAAATATTAAACATAATTTAAGGACTCTAAATTAGAGTTTTGAAAACAAAGCGACAGCTTGAAAATCAATTGGGACCTAATTAATGAGTTCAAAAACAAGTTCTATGCAGAAATGACATGTGTGCTGCAGCTTATGGCTCGTGCGCCATGGCGCATTACACGAAATTTGACAGATCAGTGCTATCATTTGACAGCACAGGGAGTGAAATTTTCGATGCGCCTTAAATCTCCATCTGACGTCTGATTAAGGTGGTTTCGGTGTCTACACGGAGATTTCTCCTAGCTCTACCTAATGGTGCCGGTTTCACGCTCAAATTTATGTTCTATAAAAAGTTGAATACCAAAACCCATTTTAATACATTTTCACAAAATCTCCCAAATAGGGTATTCCAACTCAACCACACGTGCCAATAGCCTACACCAACCCTCTGACCACACTCAATGAACTCTTACAGACTCGTGCAACACACCACACACAATCAAACACACTTATTTCACAAAATCACTACTCAACTTCAATTTTCACAAAACATAGAGGGGGAGGAAAAGTTGCACAAAATTAACCATTTTATTTATATTTCTTAAAAAATACATATGTTCCTACTTGCAGAAGTATTTTGGCCCTATCCACAGGTTCACAAATAAAACTCAGTAACTCAGGGCACAAATATAGTAGTTAAATACAAAATCATGCAAGTAGTGCACCAATCATGACAATTGCTCCTAGTTGGCAAAGGCATTAATAAATACACATGTAAATAGAAAAAGAGAGGCATATAGAGGATTACTCCACCAATCCTAAGCCTCTGTATGTTTTTCCTAACTCAGATCCAATGAGCTAGGTCCTGAAAATATTGACAATTGAGGGATGAATACAACCACTCAATAATCAAGTTTCACTTAACCCTTACAGTTACATATTAATTATAAATAGATGTAATTTAGCACATAAACACATATATCCCATAGCATTGGGCCACGGTTCACAAAACTAACAACCATGTGACTGGGCTTGCCATAAAATACCATATCATGATATTTTTAAAAACATAACTCAAGGTTACAAAAATAACAACCATACGCCCTTAACACATGCCAGACCACAAAATTAACAACCATGTGGCCGGACTTATATGCATGATTATATGTCAACCTTATATCCTCTTGTTGCCTCCGACACAAAACCGATGGCTATCACCCGACTAAGTCCTTCACTGACTAACCAGCCTTCTATTTGTGAGGAACTACTGGGTTAAGGTTAACTCACTTACTTATGTAATCCAATTTCCCCCAATACTAACAACCATGGGGTGTCGTATCCCTAATCTAGCCTTCTCATAAATCGATGGAGACTAGTTTGGTTTGAGTCCCTCGTAAAACAAGTGAGATAGTCCCGAAACAATCATGGGATAAGGGCTACTCTCGATTCCAGAGGTCGGCGCCAAGGATAGTTCTTGATTCCAACAGTCACTGCCAATACCACGTGGATTTCAACCAATCTACTCCTCTCCCTAGACGAACTCCCGCCAATGATAATGCTATGCACATTATGCATTTCAACAATCATTTCTCAACACATGAACTCACATAACACATATGCTTATAATTAACTCATATTTCATCACAATTCTCCACCCATAGTAATAAATCGCAAGTAATTTCATAAAACATTAAGGGTGGCAAAATCAAAGTTTTCTTTCTAAAACCATTTCGCAAATCAACACTTTCCAATACGCATCATCAATTTATTCCACAAATCACATTTCACAAATACAATTAACATTTAACTATAAAAATTAAGTTTCCCATGATTACCTCAAACCTTTGAGAGGTTAAAGGTTTACCCTTCATTATATCAACTTTTTCGAGCTTTAATGAGCTCAAATGGTGCCAAAACAAATATCTGTACAACTATATTACAAGGATATTATCATTATCTAGCTCTTAAAACTTTATCAACATAAACTCCACATACACTATTTTTATCAATTCATAATCAATACCCATTCTTATCCAATAGGCTTATTAGATTTTATTAATGCATATTATCATTATTAACACCTCAACCCATCATTAATGCACATTAACCTCTCTCAACTACCTCATAAATGCCAATTTTTGGGTATTCAATGCTCCTATAAACCAACCACTTGTAAAATTATCAATGTGATATTCCAATACATTAAATAACTCTCATTTAACTTATTTTAACTAATAGGATCGGACCCATACTCCTATGGACTGAAAATCCATTTCCTAACTCAAACCCTACCATAAATCATTATAAATGAGGGAGAGAAAGGGAGAAGAAGGCACCATAATCTTACCTTAAATGTTTGGTAGCTTCAATCTATCAATAATAGGACTAAAATTCATGTCCTAATAGAGAAAAAATTAAGCTCTTCGTTTTCTTCCTCTTTTTCTCTTCTGTTTTCATACAGCTCACGAGCTTATTTATCTAATTTTTAGCCATGCACCGCAGCGCAGAGGAGCCCATTACGTTTAAATTATCTCCATGCAGAGTAACGGACCAACCACGCACCGTGGCATGTGGCACAGAAAATAATTCTTCACTTTTCCATCCTCTTTTCTTGCTCGGGTGGCCCACCATTGATCCAAACCTACTTCTAGGGCTAAAATCACAACAATTATGCCAAGTTAATCTCCTCTGGCCACACACCTCATTAACTCACTAACTACCCTCATTAGGTTAATAAATCAAGGTTAAGATTTTTTGGATGTTACAATACCCTAAGGCAGCTTCCTCTGTAGTGTTTAATTTTCCAAGCCAGAGCCTTGTTTGACTCTCAAGGTCTCAGATTGTAGCAGCCCACCTACCCTATTTCTTATGGCAAACACCCCTGTACTTCTTGTAACTGCCAATGGAGACATCATCATTGAATGATTTATTTGATTTCTAAACATAGGTCAAGTCTTCCTTGGTAGGAAAAGGAGTAGAGATAAATGAGGAAGCAAAATCTGAGGGAATGTTAGTGTAAATATGTGTTAATTGCTTCTACCCTCATTATGATGTTATAGGTTTTTCTACATCTTTATTGGTGAAAGTATTAGTCTAATTTACATCAGGGTCAGTGACTATAATTCTAACGAGCTTTTGTCAAGGTTTTTGGAGAAGGTTAGAGAGATCTAGAGAGAGGGAGAAGGTATAATGAAATTCAAGTGGGTCTCGCTAATAAATCAATGTTCGTTTGGTTAAATTTGATGGTAGGTTCTAGGCGCTCCATTTTAAAAAGTTTATTATTTGTTTTACACCATCCAATAGTATAGGTTACCTAGTACTTTAAGGAAAATAGTTTATGGCTAAATTTGTACCCTTTAATCGGAGGTCCTACCCATCTTTTGATTTACTGCTTTGGGCTGTGATTCTCATTATCATCCTTAGGAAGACACTTATGTTTCTAACCCTTACAAATGAACAGTATGTTACTCTTGAAATTGCTCAACCAATGATAAATTCTTGATTTTCCAAAAGCACATTTAATCATGTACACGTTTAGTTTTCAATTTACATATAACAAAAGTCCATTTAAAAGAAGCAACCATTTGATGAATTTGGCAAAAATATATCCCAAAAGTGCATCCCATTTGTTTGGGTTAAAATGATGCAACTCACGAAAGCTCCTTTTCATGAAGTGCATCTCATTTGTTTGGGTTAAATATAGCATTTTCAAGAGAGATGAAAATGTGTGTGATTCAACTAGAAATTGAGAGGTATATTATCTCTCGCACTCACACACACACACACACACACACACACACACACAAAATTGTAATACCTTACTTTTTAATCCCTTGTACTTGACAAGTTAAATCATAAACAGAGCATTTGAGATCCCAACATCAAATAACACAAAAGAATAGTGGGTTTTGGGCATTCAAAGCCCACAGTATTCCTAAAAATCTACAAGCCCACACATAGTTGTCTAATCCCAAAACCACTAAAACATGTTTAAGAATCTTAATTCATTAAATTCATGGTTCATATAAAGGGTTGGGCAAGGCCCAACAAGTCATCAAATCCAACAATAATTCTTAAATCAAAAAAAGTAGAACTCTAATGGATGCAAATTTGCTTTGACCTAAATATGATTTGTTACTTCCTAGTTTTCAAAAGTCATTTTCAACTTTTCAAATGTCAAATGCTGTTTGGATAATTATAATAAGTGTAGATTGACATTGTAAAAGGACTTTGGTAATTGATTTGGAAGTGAATTTTAAAATGTGTAATTTGAAAGCTTTTTAAAAGTCCTTTCCAACTTATTTATAGGACTTTAATCTCATTTATAAGATAGAGAATTTTTATTTTGATTCTATTTATATGACATTTTAATAATTATTATATCCATCTTTACCTTTTTATCTTATCAAATGTTGAAAAGTTATTAAACGTTAGAATATTTTATTTTTTAAGTATGTATATTTACTAGAGGTAAAGTTAAAAACTTATTAAATATATTTTATTCTATCACAATTTTATAAACATTTCTGATATATTATATTTTTATAACAAAAATTATAAATTATCATAAATCAATGTTTTTTTTATAATTGTACATTCAAAAATATATTTCACTATCATCATCCAAACAACTTTTAATGTATCAAATTGACTTTTAAAAAAAATATTCAAACATAAATTTTATTACAATAACTGACTTTTGCTAAATAAACTTTTATCAAATAGACTTTTGACAAATTAAAAATTAAACACACACTCAATTTGTGGTCCAAGCCTTACTTCACACTTTTAGAAAGGAGGTGGTTGAGAGGGAGACTTGATCATCCTGCCCACACACTTTTTTTGAAAATGGAAGTAAAGGAAGTTCTAAAAGAAATTACACATAATGGCCCTAAAAAAATGGAGCATGAAAGCATAAAGAAAACTATCACTTTGTGTTTATAAAAAGGAAGAAACCACCACACATTCTATCTCTCCCTATACTCTACACAGTCTATCCAATCTCTTCAACAACTTATATTCCAATTAACCAAAAAGTATTCCAATTGTTTCAATTTTTGGTTTGACCAATTGAAACACTTTTCTGTTTCAACAAAGTTGACATATTTCCATCAAAACACTAGGCATTTATCAAAGAATAATGAGTTCTCTAATAATTAGTGGAGTACTAATTTTTAACAGAACAATTATAACAATGCGCCAGCATCTTTCTTATAGTTTTTTCATCTTTTATTTCTATTAATCTCTTATCATTTTCAATACTATGTATGCTCTCATCATGCCAGTCTTTCAGTTTTCTCCATCTTTATTTTTAAACACTTGTGTTAGGGGAAATTGTGGTAAAAGATCCTAATAATTCACCATTTGATTTAGAAGTTAGAGACATCGCAACTTTTGATGACACATTCCTCTGGCACACTCACACACCACAAACACAATTTTAAATCATATAGTTGAACAAATCTTAGTGTCATAGCAATATAAACGTTGGACAATAAATAAAAAAGAAAAAAACTTACATACTTAGTTGTATATATTTAAGATGTTTATTTATAATTAAATCAAGACATATAGATCTTTTATATATTATTTACTTTATAATAAAATTTTGTTATTAATATCATTGCATATAAAAAATTCACTCTTTTTAATTTGATTAGATGAAAGTATATAAGATTAAATATATAAATTTTTTCCTAAATAAAAAGGATATGTGCTTCACGAGGACAACTAGAGCAACAAGAAGACTTACTCCTTACGTGCCTTCCCTTAATTCTTACTCAATCCTTCATTTAAAAATAGTAATGAATATCAATGTAAACTAATGTTTCAATAACAAATAGTTATTTAGAGATACACTATAACACGTAACATGCCTACAACTCTTTGATGAAAGATGAAGTGAGAGTGAAATTATATGAGAAATGAAATACTATAAATGTGTGTGCGTGTGTTTATGTAGGTCCTTTATATGTGACTGATAACAGATGACATGGTACTCAACAGGTACCTAAGAATGCCTCTCATCAAGCATGTGCCAAAACAAGCATCACTATTCATTTTATTTATTTATTTATTGTATACATGTGTCTTTCTATGGGAAGCACTCATGTTTGGGACATAATTAGACATTAAATGTTGGTATATCTCCCAACAAGGATTCAAACTTTAGGTCACTATATTATGAAGAATTAATTTTTTTTGCTAGACTCAACCTATTAGTAAATCACTTTTAGTTTTTTTTTTATTGCTTAAAAATACCCTCCTTTTTAAAGCAATTTTGTTCAAGGCATGATAAGGCACTAAATGTGAGTATCTTTTCAGCAAGGTTCAAATTTTGATTCACTACATTGTGAAGAACTAGCTCATTTTGCTAGATCCAATCTTGTTTGTACGTTGCCATTGTTTTTTTTTTTTTTGGGTAAAGTGAATCACTATTAGTTCACGATTATACAAATTTCCTTTCAAAAAATAATCTCGAAACCATATGTTATTGGGCCCAAATGATTCACAAACAAGAAGGCCCAAAACTAGCGAGTGGATCGTTGACCATGATTACAAGGTTCCAAGGCCTAAAACTATGGCTCGTAAATTAGATTTATTAGTGTCTCGTGTGTGAGTCTGGTGTATCGAAATGGGGGAATGAATGACGAATAAATAAATAAGAAAATAAAATAAAATTATAAATCCATTGATCGAGATGTTAGTAACGTCGATATATAAAGCAATCAAAAAAAGAAAACAAAGTTGCAAGTTTTTTAGTCATTCCTTCTACTAATTGATCTGATAGAAAATTAATTATATTAACGTGAATTGTGAATTATGATCCTTTTCATTTATATATCTATCGTTAATCTCAATTCTATTCATTTTTTAATTCCAAGTGCACAGCTTTTGTGGAAAACTTTTTCCCCCACTTTAGCTGCGCAGTGCGCACTTGTGGGCTTTTAATTTAAGATTTTTCATCGTCTTCACGTAAGTTTTTATCATCATATAACTCAACTTTGATATTTCTTGTTGGGTACAAGAAGCATCCTCAATGGCAAGAGAATCCAAGAGGTCCTGGTAACAAGAGAACAGAACATCTATATAGGTAGATTTAACATTACATCTTAACCTTAATCGGACAAACGAGTTTACGTATATTTTTATAGCTCTTCCATATAGTTAATATGGAGATCATAAGCAAAAATAAAGACGATGACTCATGGGGCAAGAAGTCGAGGTTAAGATTGTTGGGATGTCAAATGTTCAGAAAAAGTTTTACATCAAGTAAAGTTGAGTTGAAAAAGAGGTATATAAGTGTACAAAACCCATAAATTTAATGTTTTAAAGTTTTTAGTTAAGATATAATGTCATACTCGTTTATATGTATTTTTTTAGAATCATTGGACTCATACTAAAAAGGAAGATTGTTAGGAGGTCAAGCATGAGCTGACTTGGCTTAATATGAAAAAAAGTCTTATGTCAAGATAGAATTGGGTTGAAAAAGAAACATATAAATGGAAAAGACTCATAAACTTAATGCCTTAAGATTTTAGATTAAGATGTAATATCATATTTGCTTATATGTGTCCTTTTTGCTCTTCCAAGATGCTCCCCTATCCCAACAAAAATATTTATTTCTATCAATTGTTAATTAAAAATACTATAAATATACTTTCTCCATTAAAAAATGTAAAGCATTTTTAATTGAATCATATCTTACAATAAAGTGGTCAATTGTCTTTAAATTAACACTATCTTACAATAAAGTGATTTATTTATTAAGAGCACTTTTAAAAATAACATATTAATTACATCTTCAAACACTAAAAATATCTTATATTTTTAGACATCCAAACTCTAAAAAAATACCTTATATTTTTTAATGAAGAAAATATAACTTATTAAACAGTCAAGTTTTATAAAACTATATGCATTCTAATTATAATTCTATAAAGATTTTATGACAAAAATAAAAAGAACAAGTTATATTCAGCTAGATTTTATTTGAGCAAAATATTCAGCTAGATCTAACCTCTTGAACACAAGAGGCTTTCCTTAAGGCCTGAGTGGTGCGGTAGTTTTCATGCAACAAACGTGGTGACTACTGTGGCACTGCTACCTCAAGGACATGAGACAATCACATGCCATTCATGACTCAACATTTAATGGTTCCAATGAGTAGGTGTTCTTATTTGTGTTCCAACGTCTAAAATTATAAAATATTTTAAAATAAAATTTTATATATTAATAAATTTTATTAAATATACTTAAACATATTATTATTTAAAATAAAAATATAAATTTTTAAAAATATCTTATATTTAATAACTTTAAATCTACACTCAATCAGTATTAAATAGAGAGAAAAAAGTAACATTAGAATAAACATATTGAATAAAACATTAATTTTTTTAAGTATCTAAATCTCTTTTAAAAAATGTTTTATAATTTAGAATGAAGGGAGTATTATATTTTGATCTATCAAATCAATAAAAAAATATAACCAATGTCCCCCCCCCCCTGAATTTACATTAATTATTGAACATGTAAAAAATTCTGTGTTTTGTGGGAAGCTTTGTTTATATATTTTTTTTAAGAGATTATATTCATTTTTTAAAAGAGCTTAAGGAGATATATTATTTTTTGTTATAGATATATTAATTTATTGGAAGAATCACAGTAAAGTTTTAAAAGAGCGAATTAATGACTGTTAGAGGTAGGTCACTGATGGAAAATTATATATATATATATATATATATATTTCTTGTAGGCTTTTGGGTATTATATCATGCTGGTCACAGAAAGAAACCAAAATTGCACTCATTTCCTGTCTTATTTTCCCATTCCCCCTCTCGATTAGATAAGGCATTATTGGCTCAAAGACTAATCCGTCCAAATATAAGGAGGAAAAAGGAATAAATCAACGTACCGTTTTATTAAGTAACAATTTTGACAATTATATTATATTCATCAGCCATATATTTCTATGTATTATGTGAAATTTTGCCAGCATGAAATTTCAGATAAATCAAACTATTTATAACTTTCAAATAACATAGTATTTTTATACTTTATATTATAAGTGAATTATTATTTTATATAAATCTTTTAGTTAAGGATTTTTTTTTTTTGCCAAACACATACACTTATATTGAAATGAGTCGTATTAATTATAGCCAATAAATAATATTTTTTAGTTAGTAAACGAGATATAATAGATATAAGTCTCATGTATTATATAAAGCGTTTTAAAATAAATCATGCTTTTTAAAATTATAAAATACGATTTATTAAAATTTACCATTTCCGCCCAATATCATAAGATTTTTTTAAGTAATTTGTCAAAGATATACATCATTTTTTTACTCATAAAATATAGGATTAAATGATATTTTTACTTCACAATTATTTGCTTAGGACTCAAGTGTACTGGTATCTTAAATTTTTATAAATATAATTTTCTCCTTCAACATTCGAAAATAATGCATTAAACACCCTTCTGTTATAAAGGCTAACTTTATACTTGATTGAAAATAAATAACATGATAGAAATGTTATTTTTTACTTGTATAAAAAGCTCAAATATAATTTTGACTGATCATTATTTTAGAGACTTAATGAATATTGATTTTCTTATAAGGTATTTATTTACAATTTTATGGACCATTTTTTATAATTTTTTTGTCTTTTTTATATTTTTCAATCAATTAACATTTAACAGTTAAAATTAATTTTTTTAATAATAGAGTGCTTTATAATCTATTTTTTAAATATTAAAAAAAATTACATTATATATAAATTTATGATATCAGACACTCCTTAATGAATAGTTGAAGGATAAAAGTATCTTTTTAATTAAAAATATAAAACATTTTAAATTTGTTAATGTGTAATTAATAAAAATTTTCAAAAAGTCCTTTATTAAAAGTTTAATTAATAATATTTTTTAATTGAGGATATAGGTAAATTAAAAATATCTGTTGAATTGGTGGGCCTGAAAGTGCATAAATTCAACATAAAATTATATTTTTATATGAAAGGGGGAATGAAATTAAATGTTATATATTTGCTATGGGGGAAGAATGAAAGACGTGGCTCGCAGTTTGTGGACAAGGAAGGTGAGGAGTTGAAAAGAAGGACAAGAGAAGAGGGACCACTTTGATTCAAATTAAAGCAAAAGACAGAAAGAGAAACGGTCAACCTTATGTGGGGTCCACTCTCTCTAATGATTCCTCATTACGTCCCTAAATTTGGAAGCCTTCCATAATTACTCTCCTTCGCCGCCATCATTGCTTGCTTTCAACACTTACCTTTACTTTTTTAATTCATTATTATTATTATTATTGTTATTATTATTATTATTAAAGAATGAAGTTCCGGTTAGTAAAACAAATATTTCCGTTTCTTGTTGGCTTCCAATCAAATGCCACAACCATTCAAATTTTGTTGACCATAAGTCCATAACTATGGATGAAATATATTCTGTTCACCCGCTTCCTTTCAAATTTGATTTGAATTACTCAAATCAATTTGATTAAAGTATATTTTAATTTTTTCATTTTATATAAATTTTTAATTTGATCATTTAATTTAAAAAAATATTTTTTTAATCTTTTAATCATAACACCATTAGCTTCAAATGATTATATTTTATACCAATAATTGTCATTTTAGAAAAGTTAAACTTAATATGTTAATATTTAAAAATATTTTGTGATGAAATTAATGGTATTAGAGTTAAATGACTAAAAAAATATTTTATAAAATTAAATAATTAAAATAAAATCTTCTGTAAAATTAAAGAATTAAATTTATATTTTAGCAAATCAATTTTGTAAAATGATGTAATCCCTTCATTCAAAAGTATAAGGTATTTTTAACCGAATTTTACTCTCAATAAAATAGTTATCTACTTTACAACTAACTTTATTTTTTTATATTTACCCCTATTAAACACCCTACAATAAATATAAAGTTATTATTAATAAGAGCACTTTTGAAAAAAAAGAATTTATTACACCTCAAAAGACTAAAAATACCTTACATTTTTTAACATTTAACTTCTAAAAAAATGTCTTATATTTTTGAACGGAGAGAGTATTTTCTTTTCAAAATTTGTTAGCAAGTTTATTTATTCTTAAAAATTAACAATCTATCTGTTTAATATCATAAATTAATTTTTTAAAGTATCATGTTAAAAAATATAAGGTATTTTATATTTTTTAATTATTAAAAAAATAATTTTTTAAAAAAAATAGCCTTAATTAGAGTTGTAATTAATAAAGTTTTCTAATTAAAATACATTATTAAATAAAATTAAAATAAAATTGTATAATTTTAAAGACAATTAATTTACTTATTTGAGAATGATTCAATTAAAAATACATTATAATTATAATATTAAAGGAAACGAGTAGCAATTAAACTAATGAGGAAGGCAGCATTTAACAACCATTGTCTAATATTAACTGGGATAAATTTGTTTTTTTATAGGAATTCAAACTATGATAAACCATAAAAACTTGGGAAAATATAATTACTCTAACTTTGCCTTATCTTATTTGAGCCTCAAATTATAGTATACTTTTATATAAAATCACATATACCAATAAAATTTATTTAATATATTTTAGAACTTTACTTTTTAAAATAAAAAGTCAAAATATAAACTTTAAAAAATGTCATTCATTTAATAAAATAATTTGAGACAAAATTATACATATCAATAAAACACAATAATAACACTATAGGCTTTTTTTTTCAAAATAAAATTATAAAATTTTGAAAATACCTCTACACACTGAACCATTAATCTACAATATCATTTTAATTATTTCTCTACTAGAATAATAATATTAGAAAAATATTGTTAATGTGAAACCTTATTTTTCTCAAATTATTTTATATTTTGAGACCAAAAATCCCTCCAGCATTCTCTTATAAATTGAGATAGAGGGAGCACTACATTTGTAAAAGAATATTAATGATGGAGAATATATGAAAAGAGTAATATTAAAAAAATATCGTTAATAAAATTTTATTCTTGTCAAAGTATCTTACATTTTGAGATATTAAATCTCCTATAAAAATACTTTATAATTTGATATAGAAAGAGTATTAAAAACAAAAAGAAAGAAAGATTTTCAAAGTTCATCTCGTATCAAAGATGGGATGGAATTGTTATTAAAACAAAAAACAAAAAGATCATTGGAGTATTAAGTACTCTCTAGGTTATCATCGAAGCCAAAAAAAAAAGAGGGCAATAAAAATATTGGGCATTGAACAAGGGCAATAAAAAAATATAATAAGAGTTAGGTCTAATAAAAATATCAATTTTTTATAATATGATGAATTAATATTCAAATTCTCTTTATGAGGGATGTTTATATTTAATATCAAATTGTGCATTGCTTTTAATATAAATAAATTAGTGTACAATAAAAAATATAATGAATATCATATTTTTTTTCCAGCATATTGTATCTTATCAAAAGAATTTTTTTTTCCTTTTAAGTGTCTTGTGAAAAGCACATGAAGAAATAAAAGGATAAAAATGTAATGCTATCTGTTATTATTATTGTTAAATTTTTGAGTTATTTTTTAGCTCACCAAATTATATCAACTCACTTATAAACATGAGCTATATGTAAATTTGGTTAAATTTATGAGTTGATTCTCTAAATTTATCGTTTTTACATTTATAACTTTTAAAATCATATTAACTCGCTTATAAACTCAAATTAGATACAAATCTAATTAAATTCATTAAATTTTTATCAAGTTGAATGAGTTAAATATAAATTGTATAGAACTCAATTCATAGAAGCAGTAAGGCCCAATTAAAAAAATAAAACTCAAAATTAAAAGAAAAAAATAATATTAGTAAACAAGTAAACAATAAATTCCAAAAATAATTTTCCCTATTTTTAAAATTTCTATATTGAATATGATAATCTATCAATATAATGTAGATGATTTAATTTCAATGACTTGTATTTGAAATATATTTAAATTAAATTATGGTCATATTTTATATTTTAATTTTTAATTGAATGAGCAAATTATCTTATGAACTTTAGGTCCAGTAGTATTATAGACCTTTAACTTGTTTATTATATAAATCATTTTCTCAACTTTTAAAAATAATGTAATTTGACCCCCTACTATTAATAAAAATTAATTTTGATTGTTAGTTGGCTAGAAAATGATCTCATAAATTACAAAAAATAATCAAAAAATTACATACAAAAATACAAAAATTACGTACAATAACCAAAAAATTATTTTTGATCTTTTTCTATAATTTTTGAGGTCTTTTTTTTTTTCTTTTTTGGTCAACTAATGGTTAAAATTAACTTTTGTTAATAATAGGCGGCCAGATTACATCGTTTTTAAAAATTGAGAGAATAAGTTGTACAATAAATGAGTTTAAGATTCATAATACCACAAGATCTAAAGTTCAAGAGATAATTTATTTTTTTACCTTTAATTTTTTAATCATCATATACTTTTGACGTATGTTTGTTAATAAAAGTAAACTTTTATAAGTTTATAATTTGTATGATTTAAGTTTACCATTTAACTTTACATTCTGTCATTAGTTTAAATATTAAAAAAGGCTGAGGATAAATGTTCAAATATTAAAAAATATTACACCACACCTTACATTTCTAAATTATAAAAAGCACGAGAGGGACTAAATATCATCTCTATTCTCAAAACTTACAAAAAGTTCTCATAAAATACTTTTCTTGATGTTTTTTTTTCTATTGTTAAAATATTCACAAACTTCCTTCCATAACATATAAGGCAGAGAAGTCTTATTTAATAAAAGTATAAGAGAAATTTGTGCAATTTCTCCTTTATTCTCAGAACTTCGTAACGTTTTTCTTATAAAAATGACAATTTTTTATAATTTAAAGAAATTAAAAAGAATCTAGTGTTTTTTTAGAAAAATTCTGAGGTTCAAAAGTTAACTAACCATCAATTCCAATATAACTTTATAATCCGCCGAGTTTTGCATTCCAATTTGTCGGTTGAATTGATATGATTCGACTTTCACCAAAAACCTGACCTACAAAGATCGAGAATTATTATTTTCTGTTTATCTTTAACATCAAATGTTAATTAAAAATGTATTATATTTTTTTCCTGTGAGTCAGTCACTTTTGATTATACTAGCACCTGATATGCGGGATGAATGTGATTGCACTTATTGAAGCACTTGAGATCAAAGGAGTCATATGTCACCATGATCCTTTCACGTGCACGTATATATCTTTTTGGTTGCATCTCATGGTGTCAGCAAGTTTCTCGCCTGGTACCTCCTTGTTAACCTCCATTTAACCCAAGCAAATTTTTAATCTTCTTGATCATTGTCAATTAATTAATTAATGAGATATCAATTAATAGGCAAATTTTACACGAAAATACTCCATCCGGTCTCAGGTGGGAGTGAAAGGCAAAAATTATTATTTCCAAATTACAAGTTTACAGCCATGCCAAGTAATAATGTACTCCCTTTGGTTCCTATTGTAAGGCAACTTCTAGAAGGATTTCTTGATCCATATGGTACTGCTGTTATTATAAGCAAGGGACAAGGATTTTGCAACAAAGAAGCTATAATATAAGGAAGGGATAAGGGTTTTGTAACAAAGAAGCCAATGAGTGTTGTGCCTCAAAAAAGGAGGTGTAGGCCAAATGTTGAAAAAGAAAAGTCAGAAAAAAAAAGCCTAAATCTTTTGCCAAGCCTTCTATCTTAACCTCTCAAAAATCTATTCCTGCCTCATCACAAATTCAAGATTTATCTATACCTTAAGGACTTTGTGAAGAAAATAAGCTCCATTCATATATTCAAGGACCTCATCTTAACAAAGAAATCTTGAAGCAGAGACCTTTTAGAATTTATCTTTTAGTTTATTTTTCCTGCCAATTTCTAACTTTTTAGTTGCCTTGTATTTTATCTAACTCTTTACCTTTTGGTTATTCAAGTACTCGTAAATGTTCTTTCTCTATATACTTATTTCATTCTTTATCTAATTATGTTATTATTTGCTTAAGGGAAGACTTAAAATATTTCCTAGTATTAATTTGTTTCATCTAGTCTTGTCATAATGAAAAAAAGATGAGAAATGTTAAACCCTAATTTTAATAATTATAAATTAAAGAAGTCATTTTGTAGAGAAGTGTTCTCGACGAATTTAAAAAATAAAGTCTATATGATTAAAGTCTTTGACCTTCCTTGGCCTTAATCCTTTTCTCTTTATTTAGAGATAATTATTTAAATTATTTTTTATTTCAAATTGATTATAGCTTGAATTAATTTAAATTCGATTAAATCTTTGTGTTGAAATCATTCTTAGACATATTGGTAGAACTCACTCCTACCAATATGGCCATTTCCTACCTAAATATGTCATATCTACCCAAACGTCCTCACACGTTCTCAACCTTCTATGTGTCTTAGGCGTCCCTACTGATATATATTTATTCTACCTAAAGATCTATTTCCTACGCAAATGAATAGATTCTACTCAAACGTCCTTCTCTAATCTTACTGCAACATTTGAATTTCTAATTCAAAAATTAATTACTAATTCAGGATATCTTAATAGGTTAATTGGGTAATTAGAATTTTAAATGGCAAATTAGTGTTTTAACTTGTATTATTGAATGAATAGGTTGAATAGAAAAATGGCATTTTGGAGTGAAGCGTGCAAGCTTAAGTAAGATTTTTTTCACTTTGCCACACACACGTCATGTGCTTCATGCGTCGCGACGTTTGGCATAGAACTTTGGATAAACTGACATGGTCAACTCTTAAAAGTAGAAGGAGAGGGAAAGAAAAGAGATGAAGGAGAGGAAGAGATGGGAACACTCCATCGGGGCAACAAGTTTTGGGCCTCGAGAGACACTTTCAACTAGTTGCTTGTTGAATAAGTTTCATATCACCTTAAACTCCTATTTTATCCTAATTTTTCTTAATTTGAGTAATAGAAAAATTGAATCCAAGGATTTTAAGAGTTAATTTCTTATCCTTTGGTAATAAAAGATTTTTGAAAATCAAACTAAAGTTTTGAGACAAGTTTGAGAGTTAACAATTAAGCTTTGAGCAATAGGCTTAATTTAGCATTGATTCAAGGAGAAAATTTTTGGTGTGAAATGTATCAAGGGTAATAGAAGTGATAGAAAGATTGAAGAGGGTATTTGAGGCCTAGAATGGTTAAGTGAAAGAAAATGAATGGTTAATTGTCGACAAAAGTGATAATTAGTACTTGTAGTCGACTTTGTTTAATTAATAGTGTTAATTTGTGTAGACTGATGTAGTGGTGTGTGAGGACTTGGATTTTTGAAGTTGATTGCTTGTGAGAAACTAAGGTAACCTTTTTTAGTGACAGAAGGGTTAAGGTAACTGAATAATTTACTTCAGTTGGTTAATTCGCTTAATTGTTTGTGAATAATTATGCAATACTATATATGTGTTTTAAAATTATTGCATATTTGTAAAATTAACATATTGTGCATTGGAATTATTAAATTATAAAGTATGTTATTATAAAAATGATTTTAAAAAAAAAGAAGTTGAATGATACACACACAAGACACAAGACACATACATGGCTTAAATAGTATATATGGAGTAATATTTGAGCAAATATGAGCATGATCGTGTTAGGTATAGGAGTTCATTTGTAGAGAGAAGTAGTAAAAGATTATATGACATATATTCTCTTAAGTGTCCAATGAGATGTGGTGTTAGAGGATTTTCTCTCCCGAGTATGTATTTAAGTATGGTGTTGGAGATTCTTTCCTAAATGCCTATACGAGCACGTTATTATAGATTATGCTCTTGAGTATATGTGTGATTGTTTGCCCTTCCTCTTCTCAGAGTTTACCCCTTAGGTGTCCCTGGGGGTCAGAGAGTGGGACCTTCTTGAGCCCAATTTATTCAGGACAGAGTACACTAGTAGTACAGCTATCCCAAAGCCTTCTCAATAATCGAAATTCTAAGGGGCATGGTGCATCGTGCACCCACCTAGGTTTGATCTCACAACCTTTCCTATAAAGCGAAGAAGCAGACAACATTGGTACTAATTTACTCAGGACCTGCCCTTTTTCTTGATGTTTACATGTAATCAAAAAGTGTTGATTTTTTTTTCCAGTAACCTTTTTCGGTGAATCGCTGGTCGGAGCTCCAACAGGCACACTGTCATCTGTCGAAACTTCGATGACATAGAAGGATTTTGTGTCTTCTTGAAAAAAAAAAATTAACAACATATAAGAGTATTTCGATTATTTATTCAAATTATTTAATAAATAAAATATTAACTTTAAACCTTCAATATAAAACAAGAAGGAAGTAGCACTGTTGATTGATAGAGTAGGGCCACATAAATTAATAGATTTTGTAGTTTGGTTTCGTGGGATGCGTGCGTGGGAATGCGTTTAGAAGCCGCGTGTTGGTTCATGAGTCGATGGGTAGGAGCTTGGAGGTAGCAAAGGTGTACAGTCCAAAATCAGGGGTTTGACTAAAGGGCAGAGATAGAGAAGGCACTCTTTTTTTGTCTCGTAACGCGACTTTGAGTTTCCATCCCTGTTGATTGATTGCGATTGCCGGCGTCTCTTGGTCCCTCACTCACAACACCCTATTAACTGCCGAAAGCTCCCTCCCATTCCATCTCTTCCCGATCACTACATACGCGCCAATCACTCCCTCCTCTCCCCGACATTGCTTCACCATTCCTTTCTTCCTTTTTTTTTTTTTTTTCTCCTTTTTTTTTCAATACTAACAATTAAACAATTAACGTGGAATAGTATGCTAATTTGATGGGATTCTCCTCATCCACCCATCATTCAAGCATGCTCACTCTGAATTATCCCTCATTTGGACTTATTTTAAGCCTTACATTTTTAACATCTCTCTCTCTCTCTCTCTCTTTCCCAGTAGAAAGCAAAATATATTAAATCAAAATACAAATACAAATACAAATATCTGAGGATAATTTTGGATTAGACTCCCAATATCCTTTTGAAGTGTCAAGATTATGAGTTAGAGAACTATAACATAGAATAATAGAAATATAAGCAGATTTAATCATAAAGATGATCAGTGGAAATAATGATGGAGATGAAATCCAAGGTGCTATTGATGAACAACAAGCCCTATCGGACCATTTTTAAAAGTAATTGAATAGAGTTCCTCCCTTAAATCCTTGTAATTCCCTCCTAATTTGGATTGTTATTCATTTGTGCTGGAATATTAATTGAATATTAGAGTTAATCACCTCATCACTTGGTTTCTTGGTAATCCTAAAGTCTTTTCCCCTCTCTTTCATTTCTCGATAGTTACTCTAAACTTTTACTTGGTGATTTATAATAATGATTATTTTTTTAAAAAAATAAATATTTAAAAATATAAGACATTTTTAATATTTAAAGGTATAGTATGTGTTATTTAAAAAACATTCTTAATACATGAATCACTTTATATTAAATACCCTATTAAATAAACATAAATATGAAAAAAAAAGTTAGTTTGAGAACAATTGAATAATTTATTAAGATAAAATTTAATTAAAAATAACTTATATTTTTCAATAGAAAATAGTCAAAGAGGTTAAAGGAAAAAACTCAACACTGTTCATTACTCTGCCATGAATAATGTGGCGTGAATATGTGATCGAAAACTAACAGTGAAATTGATCATTCAATACATTTTTATGTAAGAATGCACTTTTGTTTTCTAATACTAATACTGTTAGTCTTAAATAATGATTTGTTATATATGCTAATCATTGGTTATTTAAAAAAATTAAATTTATTTTATTAATATTTAAGAATATTTTGTTAATGTTGAAAAATTTTAAGTGTTGGAAATTGGTGATGAAAACCAAACATTTTGTAGTAATTATAGGAATTAAAAGACATGTTTGTAAAATTATCACTTGATAACATCAACCATGGGAGGTACGGTATCTAACAAACATAAAAATGAAAAAAAAAGGGAAGATAAAATTTGAAAGAAAATGGTTCGAGGTAAGAGGCAAAGAATCAAATTGTATCTTACAATGCAACGTGGGTGTTTTGTTTTGGTTATTTTTTTGCTACACCGTTCTTAGAGAGAAGATAAAAAATGCGCGTCATTTTGCCAAGATTGCTCATCGCCAACCATGGGTCTCTGCAAATAAACTTTATTCTGATGATAGATAGGGTGATTTGTAAAAATCACTCATAGGTCTAATATATCTAGGGGAAAATTACAAGATCTTACACAATATAATTAAAATATACTATAAAGTTTATTGACAAATGAACAAAGAAAAATGACAATACATTTAGTTGTCACTTTTCTTTGCTCAATTGTTAATAAATTTTGTGATATTTAAATGTATTATATGAAATTTATATGTAATTCTCCTTATATTTGGCATTTATTCTGTATTTTATCTTTTTTGACGAGGCCTTAAAATTTCAAGTTTGTACTTGCCACTTGATAATGTGTGTATATATATATATATATATTTATATATGAGTTAAGATGTAATTTTTCCTCTATATTATTATCAAATGAGCAATATTACCTCTAAACTAATTAAATCAAAATAATGTTACCTCCACGTTAAAACATACATTAACTATAGCTAGTGTGATTTATTTTCATGAGTTAAGATATAATTTTACCTTTAAATTATTCTCAAAAGAGCAATGTCTCTCCTAAACTAATTAAATATGAGTAATGTTGCCCCTGTTGTTTAAAATTATAAACGACCTTTAACTAAAGAGAGATAATGAAAAGTACTTTTTGTACTAGTACCGTTCCATTTACATCCTTTCTAATATCTAATATTCATGAGAAAACCTTTATCATTGTACTGATATCCAATATCCTCCACCAACATTTCAATGAGTCATGGATTATACATTCATGGATTATACATTCAGAAGAAGTTCAATTTTCATACTAATTTTCTTTAATGACAAATATGACAATTAAAGTATAAATTTATACTGACAACACTAAAAGAGGAGCTTTTGATATAATAAAAAGCATATAAAACAACATTTCTTGGGTAAAAAGATTGCTTCTTATCATCTTAAGTGTATCAATCTATAAAATTAATTATCATAAATAAATATACTCTCTCTATGCATTATAAACAAAAAAGCAAATACATAGACTATAATAAAGTGGTTCCCAAAAATCAATTTAGCAACTAGAATGCCACAATTTAGTTAAAATCCTAATCTAATTCAATGTTAATTAAAGAGAGATAATAAAAAAGTTAGTCCCACTAGCTACAGTTAATACGTTTATGATTTTTAAATGGTGAGGCAGCATTGCTCCTCTAAAAATAATTTAAGAATAAAATTACACCTTAACTCATGAAGAGTGAGTCTCACTAGTTACAGTAACGGACGTTTAAACAATGAGAGCAGTATGTTATGATGAATAGTTTATGAGCAATATTACTCCTTTAAAAATAATTTGGGGCAACATTACACTTTAACGCTTCATATATTACTTTTCTTTATATAATTATATTACAAACAAAGCATATACCCTCTTTAACTAAGTTGTTATAGATATAAGGGCTAAAATTCGAACTCATAACTACTTAATTGAGTGATAAGTCCTCACTACTTACACTAACTTAATTGGTTTGAGTTGTTTTACTTTTAAGTTAACTATTACTAGCATTTTTGCTGCAATACTTTTTCCTCATTGAGTTTATGCTTGCTTGTAAGAAATTTGATGGCATAAGTTTTTTTTTTATGAAGGAAATTTATGTGAGTTGAGTCTCAATAATTCATCAAAATTAGAGCATATCTCTAGATTCAAATAACACTTGATATAATATCATCCTTCTTCTAACCTTGATTAACTCCAAATCTCAATTAATAAAGAGATTAGATTAAGATAATTAACATAATACTAAATTGCAAGTGGGTGAAATAGTCAGGATCTTAAGTTTTCAAAACTAAAACCATTTTCAATGATCTTTGAAAAATACAAATCAAAGTTCACAACTTATGCGAAAGCATGGATCATTTCAAACATGAGTGCATTTGCTAAAGGATCAGAAAAACAAAGTGGAACTACAAATACTAGGGCATGTGCCGCAGCTCATTGAACATGCATCATGGCATGTTTGTCTCTATGCCATATGCCATGGCGCATTGCACATTCCATGAAGGCAAACTTTTGCTGTCAATTTGACAGCTTTTTAGGCAACTTTCGATACGCCCTATTTCTCTATCTGACGTCTAATCAATGTGAATTAGGTATCTATGAAAAGCTCTTTCCAATTACTAACTAATAGCTTTGGTTTCATAATCAAATTATACACAAACAACATTTGAACACCCTTTCAAGACTCACATTTTTTCAACCTTTTTTGCAAAATCAAGTCTTCAATTCATTCACCAAAAGCCAATAGCCAATGACACCAGTTAAATCACATACAAAACACCAAAACTAACTCATGTAATGCACTACACCATATCAAACACTTATAATTTACAATTTCATGACTTAACCCCTTAATCTAAAAAACATATAAGGGGGAGTTTAAGCACCTTTTTCATCAAATAATTTATATTCAACACATAATATGCCCAACTCTTATTTGTATAGTATATTGACCCTATCACAGATATCCCATATCATAAACTCACTCCTTAAGGTTCGAAATACACTTATAACTCACAAAACACATAATGCAAGTGAGAATCAAAATGGACTATTCCTAGTTGGCAATTTCAATTGTCAAATACACATAATGACTCAAAAATAAAGAGGCTTGTGAAATAGGATCATAATCTTAAGCCTATGGTTGCTTTCTTGTATCTGATCCTCTTAAGCTATTCCCTGTAATATTGAAGATAATGGGGTGAGTACAATCACTTAATAGTTATCTCAAACATTTGAAAGGTCAAATGTTTCACCCCTCAAATACTCACTTTTAAAGCTTTCAAGAAGCTTGAATGTTGCTAAGGATAGTTACTCTACAAGCATTTACAATACAATTCATCAATGTCTACATTTGGCTAATTTTCATTGATAATTCAATACTTTTTAATACTTAAGATTCATTTTTAACTCATGTAAAAGTATCCATAGAGTTTCTTAGCTTCCATTAACTCTTATTAACACCATTGAGCTATTTAATGGTCATTAATGAAAACAATTGTTCCAATTAACACATTATGGGGAATTTCAGGTATTTATTACTCCCCAACCACCAATCATCATAACTCATAAATATCAAGTTTCATTAGTTTAATGTAGTCTCTTTAACTCTATTTAAGTCAATAGGTTCGAAGCCATGACCTATATGGACTGAAAATTATCCTTATCAACCAAATCGTAACTTTTACTATTAAGAAAATGGAAAGAAAAGAAGGATATAAGTAAGAAAACTTACTCATGATGTTTATGAGCTCTAAAATACTTTTAAAAGTCTAATTCTTCAAACCCTAGTACTGCTCTCTTGTATTTCTTTGTTCTTCCTTTATTTTTTGCTTCATTTCATGAACTTATGATAGCAAAAATGTGACCATGCATTGTGACAAACGCACAATGCGCCACGGCACATGGTATAGAGAGCATTTCATAGAAGTGTTGGCATACATACACTGTAGCGGCTTATCCACAAGCTGCTGCGTGTAGCACAGAACCTCTCTTTTTAAAATTTCTTTCTCTTTCATTCTCACAACCCGATTTTTCTTTGAACCTGCGCTTAAGGCTAAAATTGAAATCAAATATGCTTGTTAGGCCTCTCTGGCTACACACCTTGCTAATACACTTAATTAATCTAATTAGGCTTAATTAATTTAGTTTAAAATTTATGGTTACACTTAATGGCATAAGTATTTTTATTTTCAATTAAAGATAAATTCAAGCTATTTAGATTGACTAGATCTTCAGATTAACTCGATGAATATTTTATTACTATGGCTAAAATCAAAATTTGTCTATACAAACTAATGCTAGATAATCTATGTAATTTATCTACAAACTAAAGTATACTCTTATTCATTTAATTTTATATAAAATTTTAATTTAATCTTTCAATTTTATAAAATATATTTTCAATTCTCTAATTGACTAGCCTTGGCACCTTAGTTTCAAATGATTTTTTTATCTCAATCATTATTATTTTTTTTAAAAATTAAACTTAATATGTCAACATTTAAAATTTTTTTACCAATATTTAAAAATTTAATGTAAAATCTTTTGTGATGAAAATAACGGTGTTATAATTAAAGAATTGAAAGATATCCTACAAAATTAAATGACCAAAATGAATATTATATAAATTTAAAATACTAAAAATATATTTTAGCCCTAATATATATTATGAAATCCTTTTCTTCTAATTTTTATTGGTAGATCATATTAGTTTTAGTCTTACTTAAACAAGTGATACCAATTACTCTTTTCATTTTAAATTATAAAATACTTTTAAATAAAATTTTATATATTAATAAAATTTATTAAATATACTTAACAACTTTATTTTTTTAAAAAAACAAAGATATGTACTTTAAAAAATATCTTTTATTTAAAATACTGAAAGGAGATAAGGACATAAATATAAAGAAAGAAGGAGTGATATTATGAAATTAAACTGATAATAAAACAAAAGAATATAAATCAAATAGAATTAACTTTGAGAGGGTGAGTATACGCTGGAGTTTTGTTTGAGTGTTTTTTTATTCCAAAAATTTATTTGGTTGATTTTAAAGCTTCTAAAAATTAGAATAACATTTGAGCTGATAATGTTGTGCACATTATTGCAGGTGCAGTTTTAGCCTAGAGAAGAGGTAATCATTTTTTTTAGATTGGAAAGTTGTTGATTTTTTGTATTATTGTATATCTATATATGAATTGTACTAGGAACATTTGTGCCCATGGAAAGCTTGTTTGGTTGCTTGGATCTAAACTAAAATATATGTTTAAACCTTTTTAATATGCTTGTGCCCACCGTGGGCTTGTTTAGTTTAAGATTGTAAGACATAAGGCATTTCTTTTTAAAGAGAGAAGTCTAGTCATATATGTAATATACTTTTAGTTGAATATCTTCTTCTTTAGGCTTCAATCAGGTTATAAGGTGGATAAAGAGAGCTATAAAGATAGGTCAAGGCTTATATCACTTATTTGATTTTTTAAATGAGTAAACTCTCATTAATTCATGAAAACTTTATTTCCATGGTTGTGAAATTGTTTGTGAAACGAAAAATGCCTTAATATGGATTGTGAAATGAGTTTATAATAGTTGTTGGTGTAAATTAGAATATTCATTTGTTATTAAAATGTTAATTCTCTATATTATCTCTTATAATTTTCAAGTGAGAGTTTTGATTGGTCATAAAGGAAGGCACAAGAGAGTTGAGTGGTAGCTTATTTTTAAAAGGCCATATTATTTTTATTAAATTATTTTTCGTCTATTTGATTTTGGAATTAATTATGGAAATGGTTTGATTGAAAGCCTCAATTAAATTATTCACCCTTTTTTTATTTAGGGATTTAGAATATGAGAAAAAATAAAAAATATTTTAAAGTGTTTTATATTTTAAAATGTTAATTTTTTTAAAAAATATTTTATAATTTAAGGAGGAGGTAGCTAAATATGCAATTCAGTGTCTCACTCCTCAGACATGGCTTAGGCCACCAGTGTCTTAGAAGTCACAAACAATTGAGACTTTCACACAATTTTCAACCATTTATAATAATCATTTAAAAAAATATAACTTTAAATCTTTATACTTTATTCACATTTTATTATAGATCCTACAATGTTTTCAGTATTTTTAATTCTTGTATTTTTTTATATTTTAGGTCCCTTCAATATTTCTACATTTTTTTGTTTAGAAATTTAAAATATAAAAAATAAAATTATAAGGATGTAGAATGCTAAAACAGAAGTATATAAAATTTATAATAAAACTTGAGTAAAATATATGAATATAAAATTATGTTTTTCTAAATCATTTAATTGTTTTGGAAATCTAGCCCATGGTGTTTGATTTGAACTTTTTGGGTAATAATTTAGTTTTTTTTGTTAATGAAATTCTTTCTTACAAATCGTCCACAGTTTCAATTTGAAAAGTAAATTGACAGGCATGTGAATGCGCCAGCAGACGACAATAAAACCAGAGAGGTGAGGGTGAAAACTGAAAACAGCACTTCAAAGAGGTCCCTTGAATCAAGGATGTTGGGGCGGAAAGTTAAAACTAGAGATTATAAACGTAACCACGTGACTGGTACAGGGCCCACCACTTTTTCAATTATTAGGAGGAGTCTCGTTTGATATCTTTTGAAAAAAAATCTATAATATCAAAGCGAAAAGCAAAATACTACATAATATGTATGCTAATTATTATTCAATTACTTAATAATAGTTTAAAATTAGTTATTTTTATTATTTTTAAATTATACACATGAAATTCATTTTATCATTAATCATTAAAATTATATTTTTAAATGCAAGTCATTTTTAAATATAAGTAAGATTTCATGTACTTCATCCTTTAAAAAATATAAGACATTTTTATTTTTAATCTTTCAAAGTGTAGTTATTATTTTTTTAAAAGTATTCCTTTTAAATAAATTAATTTATATTTATTTTAGGGTGAAATAATTTGTTAAATAAGGATAAATATAAAAAGATAGGGTTAGTTTGAAAACAAGTAGCTATTTTATTGAGAGTGAGATTCGATTAAAATGCCTTATATTTTTTAATAGAGGGAGTAGCTCCTTTTTTATAAGCAAAACAATAAATTTTAAAAAGCATTTATGATGTATTTTTTTAATTTTCCTTCACTAAATGATTATATCATTAAATTAGAGAAAAATATGGATTAATCACAATTATATTTTAGTTCAAAATTTTCAATTTCAGATATAACTATTAAGATTGACTAATTTTTTAATCTGTATGAATTAATTAAAATTTATTTATATTTAAAAATAGAGAGAGTATAATATACTATGAGGATTTTTAATTTTTAAATTTTGATTTGCGGGAATGAATGAAATCTTACACTTGTTATTATGATTGGTTATTATAATGAGGCTGTTTTATTTTTGACATTCCAATCTCCGCGCTTATTCCTTCCTTCTTCTTCTTCTTCTTCTTATTCTTCTTTTGACTAATTCCCAAAACACCCTTCAGACGCCCTTTTGTCGTTGCCCTTTTGACAAGGCCAATTAAGGAGTATTATTTTGCTGGTGCTATTTCTTTTGAGGAATTAATTGAATTGGATTCATCGCAAAAGATGAACTTTTTTTTAATCAGATTTACTTTATAAACTATAAACGATTGAAAATGGGACTCCAACCTCTTCCTTAATGGGTAAAAATAAATAAGTATTAAAAATAGAACTGGCAAAAGCATTAATTTAAAAATTAATAGTTTAAATGATGGTTGAACCATATATAATCAGACTAATGATAAACAAAACATCTTATTAAATTAATTAAGATGCTTATCTAATGGTTTACCTTCAACCATCTAAATTGATTAAATTTTCAACGCGCAAAAACTCGTACCAGTCACACGCCAACTTGAATTTTCATACGCACACGTTACAAATGTATTGATCTCTATCCCCTTTACATTCTTTAATGTGTTTATTCATCTTTCTTTCTCCATTCATTGCCACTACTTGTAGCATCAATCTAGCATTGTTAATCATCCATACAGATCTTGTGCTCTATATATATATATGTATATATGTATATATATATAAGTCACTGAAGCAATATTTTTCAACATCGAGGTGTCCATTCAGCATTTTTCCATGTAAATTAACATCAACATACTAACAATGCTAGATTGATGCTACATGTAAATTAGCTGAAACTCATATTAGTCAATATCATCATGAATATAAAATTTATAGAAATATAAATTTCAAATTATAAATAATTCAGCTAATTTATCAAGCTCCATATAATTACTGGAGACATCTGATTGTTGCTTGTTTTGATTAAATTAATGAATATTCCAATGATCCATCTTCTTCTTTCTGTCTCGACAGTGATGGGAGATTTTACAAAATCCGATACGTTGAATGGTGCGTGGCCTTATCCGCACGCACTGTCTGCTATATATATATATATATATATATATATTTGGTTTTCTGATCTAAGACGACAAGATTGATGGTCGTTTTCACTGTTTTATTGACATTTTTATTAAGCCTAAATGCTTGGTGACTCGCACAGCTTTTGCTTCCACCCAATACCTTAACTTCTAGGTGCTTTCATAAAATTTTGCATCACTGTTGAATTATGATATATATACATATATACATATATATATTGGAACTTAAACAATGGTAATGATTAAATACTATACTTTTTTTTGCGTGAATGATTATGAAGCTATTATTTATAACTTTGCATTTTCATTTCACCGAACTTTGAATTTAATTTTATATTAGTATTTAAATTCCGTTATCTGCTTACTTTTCTGCCACCTGTGATTAGATAAGAATGTTTAAAAATAATTAATTAATAATTATTTTTATTAAGAAAAACACAATCAGCAATCCTAATAATTTCATCGAGTTTTATTTTTAATTCATGTATTTTTTAGTATTTTTAATTTTTATAATTTAAAAAGATTAGGGGATTTTTGTTTTTTCAAATCCCTATATTTTCATCTTTTCAGTGGTTTTAATTCTTATAAAGATTGAAAACATTGAAAAAAATTACAATGATTGAAAGTAAAATCTGATGAAATTATAAGGACCAATGATATATTTTTTCTTTTAATTATGATAACCAAACATAAAATAATATTTAATTTTGTAAATTTTCTATAAAATAAATATTTTTTAAAAATCTCTAAACTATTTATTTTTTAATCTTAAATAAACAGGCATGTATTTTGAATCAGAGGACGTATAGATTTGGCTTCAATAGATATGATTACATTTATAAAAATAAAAGATAGTTATACTAAAAAAATAAAATTTTTATATAATATAATTAATAAAGTCAATTTTAACATTTGTTATTGGTTAGTAGTACGGATTTAAAATTTATAAAAGACCGGCCAAAATCTGTGTCTGTTTAAAGGTTGGATTCGTGGTTTCATATTTTGCCTTCAATATTTGGCTTTTTTAATAAAAAAATACGCAAGGCATTGTTGTTATCTAGTCATGCTGCCTAAACGTAGACCAAGTTAATCAGGTAATGTGTACTTTTGTTATTAAATCATTAAGCATGTATGATTACATTTACTATAATATATAATTAGCTGGAGATAATCAAACACTTTCCTAATTCCTGAATTTTAATATATAACGTGAGAGATTGTTGCTTGACCTTATAATCATTCATGATTCATGTCTCCGACAGTAAATCGGTTAAATAAAATAATGTCAACACACACATGAACACAAGTAAAAAAAAAAATTACTCAAAACATGGCTCATTACTAACTACACAAACAATACACACCTTTAATTAAGAATATATTTTTTTAAAAAATTATTAATTCTATTTTAAAAGACTTAAAATATTTTATATTTTTGAACATTTTATCTATTTTTTTTTAGGAGTGTAAGTATTAGCTAACATCCACTCATAAAAAAATTATTTAATAATGTTTAATCCATATGAAATGTGATACTTAAAAGGGAGAATCACATTTAAAAACTATTAAGAAGCTTATTTGCTGACAAAAACTAATAACAAGTTATTCACATAAAAAGGATTAATAATAAGTTTATTCAAGAGAAAATCAATCTGTATTTTTATTTTAATAATAATTCATTCTATTTTAGTCATTATTTGAAAATAAGTTTCTTATCAATTTTTGAACGTGATTCTTACTATTTAAAATTATAGGAGAAGACACTGACTTCGGTTTAAATACATATATATTTTAATGAACCTTCAGTTTCAATAAAATGACAAGCGATAGCTACTATATATGCTTTCGAAAGCACACGTTTTTTTAATACGGCAAAACGAAGTTTTTTCAATGTATATACACACAGTCACACACACATAATTTTTTTTTTATAAAAGGATCAATATTATTGAAGGAAAAAAAACACTAACATTACAGTGTTAAAGTATCAGCAAAAAATAAAAGGAAAAGGAGGGCAATCAACAACTGTGATAATAAAATCATAATATAAATCTCCGTCAAAATAGACAATGTCTTGTATTTTATTATAAATAATTGTACAATACTGTAATTAGCAAACTTATTTTGTGGCACAACAGTCAACAGGGGAAAAACAAAAGTATTTTTATTTTGGATTAATATGCAATATGAATATTAAATTATAGCTTCAGGGGTGATTTCAACATTAAAATTTCAAATGGTACCTCATAAACTTTAAACAATTAAAATTGGGGTAATTTCACTCCTATAATTAAGTTCAAACAAACGTCTATTAAATTGAGGCCTAATATACAAGTAGAAGAGTGAGGGAGTGTAGAGTGAAATTTGGTTAAAATAATATATTAGATCCCAATTTAAGGACGTTTATTAAAATTTAACAGTGAAGGCGAAATTGTCTCGACTTTAATTATTTAGAATTCATAATGTGTTTTGTAAAAATTTAAAGTTTACATCACCCTTGAATCTATATTTCATTATTCAAATTGTATATTAATTTTTTTTTTTTTTTGTTGTTGTAATGCATGGGATTATGAATCACCTGATAAAAATTGCAATTCACATAAGAACGAATAACCCATACAGACTAATTTTTTCTTAGACGGGGATTGCACGTTTCAAACTCTCACCTTGCTTAATTCTATCTCCGAGATCTGCATAGCATAAGGCAAATGTTTGGCGGAGAAACTAATCATAATTCAAATTAAAAGTTAAGTTAATGATTAAATATACTAATACTGTAGTTATAATAAAGAATAAATTATGGAGAATAACTGAATAAGTATTAATTTACTGAATCTAGGCACAAAAAACTTTAGATGCATTTACGTTCCGACTTAGGAGTTAGATGAGAGCACCAATGAAATCTCAAATCTGAAATCAACTCCACTTGCAGTAAAAGGAGTTGATTTAACTTTTGCGTGGCTGCGAGCAACAGATTTGCAGTTGACAATAATTAATGAGGATGGTTGTCGGGCGATATCCACATGATGTACTGTTTCTTTTTCTTTTTAATTAGATGGTGTTTTATTCCCTAATGCTTTTCAATTTTTACCCTTAGCACTTAATTTTATTATTTAGTTTAAAAATAAAGGGTTGAGATGAAGAAAAAAATACTCTATCTGGTAAAAAATATAAAATATTTTTAATAAAATCTTACTTCTAATAAAATAATTAATTATCTTTAAACTAACATAATTTTTTTATATTTACTTCTATTTAATAGAGTAATTTACTTTAAAAAATATAAAGTGATTTATTTATTATTACAAGCACTTGTTTAAAAGTATATTAGGTATACTTTGAAACATTTAAAAATGTTTATAGAGGGTACAATATAAAGTTAATGTAAAAATACAAAATTAAAAAAAAATTTAAAAATTGAAAGGCCATAACCTTTTTTAGTTCCTTTTATGTATGCCCCTGAGGGGAGACTAATTAGTCTTTAGGGCATGGAGCAGGAGAGAAAGGACAAACACTTTCAATTAAGTTTACTATATATATAAAAGTTATGAATAAAATTTTTTTGGGGATGAAAGTTTGCGCCACTTATGTAAGCGGAGTTATTATTTCATTTTAATTTTACTTCTTAATCTTTTTTTTGACAGCTAGAGTATTTATAAGATTCAAAAATATTTTATAAAATTAAAGAATTAAAATATTTATAATTTTAAATAATTATTTTTATATCAATCATTATTATTTAAAAAATTTAAAATTAAAATGTTAACATTTAAAAATATTTTTTCAATATCTAAAAGTTTAATATAAGAATTTTTTATTAATAAAATTAACAGTATTAGGATCAAATAATTAAAAAATATTTTATAAAACTAAAAAACCAAAATAAAATTTTATATAAAATTAAAAGATTAAATATGCATTTTAACTCATTTTTTAACTGTTATTTTATTTTATTTTCAATTAGAATTAGGATTGACAAAGTAAACATCATGTTAAAAATATAATATTTAATTAAAAATTTGTTTTTTTAGAAAAAATCATTGGCTAGGACAAAGTTGTCATTTGAAAACAAACATGACAGATCTGCTAAGCGACAACCAAAGAGGTCGGCAAGTGTCGGCCGGGGAAGCGGAGAGAAAAAAGCGGCGAAAATTCTAACTTTCTCCTTTTATTTTTTTTAAATACAAATTATTCTTTCCCTCCTTAAATTAACAAAGATCAGAGAAAGCCAATGGCACTTGAATTCATCCTTCAGTAAAAACTCGAAAACCGAAAAAACAAAGCATCTTTCATTATTCATTCATTCTCGTCATTTGTTTAAAAAACCTTTTAAATTTAATTATTATATTTTTCTTAATTTTTTTCCCCCTTCTTCCAATTTACTTCCCATCTTGGGAATGATGATAAATGAACAATAACCAAATTCACCGTCTCCCTCCCATTTCTCTTCTCCTCCTTCTCTCTTCTGTCTGCTCGAGGGAGCTCTGGGAAATTCGCTCTCCGATTCGAAATGAGCACGCTAACCTGATTTCGACTGCTTTGCGATAGTCTTAGATCTTTCAAATCCTAATTCTGCGGTTTTAGAAACTGTCATTTTTATGAAGCCTCCTTGGCTGATTGCATATTTTGCTGGTACGTCTTTGCTTCTAAACCCTAGTCCTGTCTCCGACACTGTTGTTCTGCTCCTCTAGTTCTCTTCATATGGTTTTCCTTTGTTCAGTGGTTCATTCCTCACCTCTTTCCGTTCATCATTTCATTGTCATGTTTGGGTTTTTCCCGTCCTTGTTCCTGAATCAGATTACGTAGTTAGCTGATGTTTTTGTGGTGTTTGCTGACAAGTGCTCTCTCTGTGTTATTGAGTGAAGGTCTTAGTTTGGAATTTATTGTAAGTGCTGAAGATGTATTCTGTTCGAATCATTTATTTTTTTCCCTTTTAGAGTTGCTGACTTCATCGCTCTTTCTCATAGTTCATTCGATCAATATCTTGCTTTCCGTGTAGTAATGAACTGTCCGAATTGATTTGTTGAACTTTTCTTTTGTTATGAAAGTCTCTTGTGTGTTGCCATTTCTGGACTAATATTTTTATCCTTTTTTTAGTTAGATTGTCGTGTAATAAAATGTTCACCTCATGGACCTTATTCCCCCCTTTTATTACGTATACAATTTGGAAATACTTTTCTTTCTTGCCGTTTTACCTTACTTGTTGTCTATTAGGTTGGAGAAAAATGTTAACAGGAGATTCTTAATTTCTTAGTCTTAATTAATGATTAGGGGCTTGAAAAATCTTATGCCCTGCTGAATTGACTATACCCAGATTTTCTTACATGGTATAATTTTTCTGCTCAGTAATACTAGATGTATATGATCGCACCCATAACCCTCAATTTCCCCCCTTAGCTGACTTCTTTCTTTCCCATTTTTTATGCCAGTTAATACAGTTGAGATCATTTAAGCCCTAAGTATCAACACTGAAAGTGAATGATGGATGTTGCAGAGGTTGAAGAAAATATGTTTGCAGCAAGTGATGCCAAGGTACATGTTACCTGTTGCTTTTTGAAATTCTGATGCTTTAATTGTAGTAAGCTGGAGAATGGTGATCACTTTAAGACTATTCCAGCCTTGGACCCAACATACGAGAACTCAAATCTCTGTAGAAACATTTTCTTTCTCTCCTTCATCCAATAAGCTAGGCAGTGAGATAGGCTTCCTAATCATTACGTATCTGGAATATTTTATTATATATTTGTGTATAGTTATGACTACTATTTTTTTAGATTCTTTAGTAATTGCTTTGCATGGTTGGCCTAACCAAAAAAAGAAATTTCGTATTCTTCTTGCTTTTTCCTGCTCATCGTTTCCCTTTTTTTGGGCAAGTTTGTTTGCACATTCTCTATAATATTAATCAATCAATTAATTCATAATTATCTGGTTACTTATGCAGTTACATGGAGAATTGTGCAAGTCTCTTTCGGCAACATATTGCAAATTATTGTCAATATTTCCAACTTTGGAAGAAGCTAGGCCCAGGAGCAAATCTGGGATCCAGGCACTATGTTCATTGCATGTGGCATTAGAGAAGGCCAAGAATGTTCTTCAACATTGCTCGGAGTGTAGCAAGCTTTATTTGGTATGATTTATTTCTTTAGCGGTTTTATTGGTTCATTGTGTCTTGCAGTGAAGTGAACTTAAATTTCCCTTAGCCCATGTAATGGGTTATTTGCTATTGGTTGATGGGGTTATTCAGTCTGAAATACATTTTGTAGATTATTTACTTGTAGATTTACATGAATTGCAGGCTATAACTGGGGATTCTGTTCTTCTAAAATTTGAGAAAGCTAAATGTGCTCTTGAAAATAGTCTTAAACGGGTGGAAGATATCGTTCCACAATCTATTGGATGTCAGGTAATACTTGCATTTCATGCATGAAACTCTTTTGTTTTTGTGGTTTATGATCCTGCTGTTGTATTTCCGTGGAGATTCTTACAAGGCTTCATGATTGCTGTTTTAAAACATATGACTGAGTGGAGGCTATTGTTGCTCCTTGGATTGATTCTTTTAAATTAATGAGTTCCGTCTGAGTTTTAAAGATGTGGGACTGGCCTGTGAAAATTGATAGCGTGTTGTTGGCAATATACAGTATTTGGTATTCATTGAACTCATTGTAGGGATATCCACATGCATAGATGTTGCCTTTTCTTTGGTACTGTAAATATTGAGCATGGATTGATATTAAGATCTTTTCCATGAATGGCGTCTGTGCAGATTCAAGAGATTGTGAGTGAACTTGAAAGCATGGAATTGGCACTTGACCCAATGGAGAAGCAAGTTGGTGATAATTTAATTGCTTTGCTCCAGCAGGGGAGAAAGTTTAACGACTCTACTGATAATAGTGAGCTTGAATGTTTTCACCAAGCTGCTATTAGATTAGGAATCACATCTTCTAGAGCAGCTCTTACTGAAAGAAGAGCTCTCAAGAAGCATATTGAAAGAGCTCGGGCTGAGGATGACAAGCGGAAGGAATCAATTGTTGCATATCTTCTACACCTCATGAGGAAATACTCTAAGTTATTTAGAAGCGAGTTTTCAGACGATAATGATTCTCAGGGTTCCACTCCTTGTTCTCCCACTGTTATGGGCTCTATGGAGGATAGTGTTGCTTGTAGTCATTACCAGGCTTTTGACCGACAGCTCTCAAAACTTAGTTCTTTTAATTTTAAGCCACATAATAGAAAATCATGGCAAATGGCCCTTACACCAGAGGAGTTAAGGTGTCCAATATCCCTGCAACTTATGTATGATCCTGTCATAATTGCTTCTGGGCAAACTTATGAGAGGGTTTGCATAGAGAAATGGTTCTGTGATGGGCACAACACCTGCCCGAAGACTCAACAGAAACTTGCACATCTATCATTGACTCCAAATTACTGTGCCAAGGGTCTGGTTGCTAGTTGGTGTGAACAAAATGGAGTGCCCATTCCTGATGGCCCTCCCGAATCTCTTGACTTTAACTACTGGAGATTAGCATTATCTGAGTCTGAATCAACCAATTCGAGGTCTGTTAACAGTGTCAACTCTTGCAAATTGAAGGGTGTCAAAGTGGTTCCTTTAGAAGAGACTGGGGTCTCGCATGAGACTGGAGAAAATGGATCTGAAAGTGTGTCTGCACAAGAGGAAGATACTGAGCAGTATCTTAGTTTTCTGAAAGTCTTGACTGATGGGAACAGCTGGAAAGGGAAATGCAAAGTGGTCGAAAGGTTAAGGCTTTTGCTGAGGGATGATGAAGAAGCCAGGATTTTTATGGGGGCGAATGGGTTTGTTGAAGCACTACTGCAGTTTCTGCAATCAGCAGTGTCCGAAGGGAATGTGACAGCTCAAGAAAGTGGAGCAATGGCTCTTTTTAACCTTGCTGTGAATAACAACAGGTGCGTATTACCTTTTGAATTTTAACAGTTTTGAATTATCAAGTAGAACTGCTTTTCATGTGATACCAAAATGAACCGACTAATAGATATATGATATTTTCATTATCATATTGATCTGCTCATGTTTTGTCTGATCACTATTTTTTCATGGGCTCTCTTTATGCAAGTTTTGAGATCATGGTAAACTTATGAACGATTTTTTTCAAGTGCATTATCATATATGTGCTCATTTTGTTGATTGGCCTCCTGCATCTGATCATTTGATGGGAGTGCTGCTTTTCTCGATATTGAAGATGAACAGCAGCACATGTGTGGCTTGTCTAGTGTAGTAGTTTTAGAATGGAGTGATGTCCCTTTCTACCTTGACAAATAAGTAGGAAAGAAGTAGAGAAATGACATGCATAGAGCAAATTGATGTTGAAAATTGATCAATCCTTTTCAATGCTGACAATGATATGCTTGTAACGTATAAATATGGTTTGGGTTTTACTTTAGTTATTTTTCAGCATTTTTTGTTTAGTCTTTTCCGCATATTTAGTTAGAACAAGAATGGTTAGATCCATTTAATTATTGTTTTTTTATTATAGATGTAGCAAATAAGTGGTCATTGAATATTTCTGAGTTTAGAAAGGTTTGGCAGATCAACAATATATACTTAATCTTGTTTCTCTCAAACAGAAATAAGGAGATTATGTTAGCAGGAGGAGTATTATCGTTGCTAGAGGAAATGATCGCTAATTCCAACTCTTATGGCTCTGCAACGGCCCTCTATCTGAATCTCTCTTGCCTTGAAGAAGCCAAGCCTACGATTGGCACGAGTCAGGCTGTCCAGTTCCTCATCCAGCTCCTCTGTCAACCTGACATTGAAGTCCAGTGCAAGCAAGATTCCCTTCATGCGCTGTATAATCTATCCACTGTTCCCTCCAACATTCCAAACCTCATTTCATCTGGCATCATTAGTGGCCTTCAATCCCTCGTTGCAGGCCAGGGTGATTGGATGGGGACAGAAAAATGCATAGCTATTTTGATCAATTTGGCTTCTTCTCAGTTGGGAAGGGAGGAAATGATATCATTTCCAGGACTCATAGGCGCGTTGGCTTCCATATTAGATACTGGGGAGCTCGTAGAGCAAGAGCAAGCTCTATCTTGTCTATTAATTTTATGTAACGGGAATGAAACATGTAGCCAGATGGTCCTGCAAGAAGGCGTAATACCTGCATTGGTGTCATTATCAGTGAATGGTACCTCAAGAGGAAGAGAGAGAGCTCAGAAACTCTTGATGCTGTTCAGAGAGCAACGACAGCGAGACATTTCCCCTCCCAAGACTGACCAGTTCCCGCCTGAACCTGAAACTAGTGATATAGAGATGCCGCCTCCCGAAACAAAACCGCAATGTAAGTCAATGTCTAGAAAAAAAATGGGGAGGGCGCTTAGCTTTTTATGGAAAACCAAGAGCTATTCTGTTTACCAGTGTTAGGTTCCATGTGTTGTAAATTTCTGCCTGTATCTTTACTTTTCTTCCCTATCCTTGTCCCACGCCATGAGTGCTTATTTCTCTCCTCTTCTTTCTTTTTGTTTTGGGGTCATCCAAGCGAAGAAGAGATGTACAGTCCTGTGTAATTTATGGATTTTGTTTTCTTCTGTCGCTTTGCTCATTGTAATATTAATCTCTTAAGAGTGATAGATTCCAAAAATTGAGGTGGTTTGTGAATGTGTGTCGTAACGTCAGGAGTTGTCAAGTGTGATTGATAGATAGCATTTAGTAAGGTGGGCGGTCAGGTTTGGACGGAGGCGGCCAAAGCGTGAGCGTGTCATTTTCTTCCCGCAAATTAATTCCGACGAGTTGGCGTCATCTTCGGTCCATGTTACTCGGCTTGGTTTGCGCGTCCTGCCCTCTTGATTGATATTTGTCTCCGTTATTGCGTCAATTTTTTCTAAACTTCAAAATTGGAAGTATCCGAGCCTATATTTATGAAGACTAGTAAGTTGTGGCTCCAGTTATTTAAAATTTATTTAAAATTTTCCCTATTCTCAAAGTTGTTTCAATTTTGAACCGACTGATAATTTGCTTCTACAATTTGATTCTCAAAAACTTTCCCTTAAAGAGATAACATCAATCATTAAAAACTAATGGAGATAACCCCCCCCCTTTTAATGCACTGGAGATGATACCTTGCACCGTTAGTTGAGGCTTGAAAGCAATTAAACGAAAATCACAAGCTCACCTGAAAAAGTCATGTAAGAATGAGTTTTGAATGCGTGGGAACAAGTCCATGTGAAGAAATTTTGAAGTCCATGTGAAGAGGTTTTGAATGAAGTCCATGGTAAAATTGCTTGTTTTAAAAACATATATTCCGTGTCACTTTTTTTGGCTTGAGCTACAAAATTATATGTTGAAGTTCTGTAATCAAATAATTCTAATTAAAAACTCATTGATTTGATAGAGGGAGATGATAACTGTTGCTAATTAAGCGCTTCCATAATTCTAATTAAAAACTCATTGAGTTGATAGAGGGAGATGATAACTGTTGCTAATTAAGCGCTTTCCTTCCATGCTATTTATTGGAATGGTATGTGAAAATATTGATATGGGTGCTGAAAAATTTTCAACCAAAAGATGTAAGTAAGATTGATATCAATGATAGATGAAAAAAAAAACAATAATTATTATATAAATTATAAGCAAGATTTTCATGAGATCTAAGGCATTTGCCTTAATGGCCTAAAACATTGGTGGCCGAACAAATAATGGCCTAAAACCACACGGCTCTAAATGGAAATCCAATCCTATGGTGAAGCCTATCAAGAACACTTTTGAACTGGAGGAGAGCCCAGGCCTAACAAGATCCTTAATGTACAAGACCCATATCTAGGTAATGAAAAAAAATTTATAAATAATTTTTAAAAATTATAATGAATTTAAAAATATTATTTTTCGGGACAGCAATTTGAATTATTGATTGCTATGAAGTAATCATTTAATTACTGTATAAACTAGGAGTTTAATTGCTTCCCCTTGTTATAAGTGATCATGACATGATGCTATCATTGGGTAATAATCAAACGTATTGTTTTGTACGTGTATATATTTCTGATGTATTTAAGTAACTCAAGGCGCCAGAGAAGAAAATTAATTAATCTATAAAAAGACAAAAAAGAAATTATTTTGTTAAAAAAAAAGAAAGTATTATCACAAATCATAATGGACTTGGAGTACTTGGTTCTAAGTAAACGTCTATTTTGTCTATTGTACGGCACAAAAATGCATCATAAGATAAAGCTATTCATTCAAAAGACCTGAACAAATAAAATTAAAGAACAGACTTGCACTAAAACATGAATTGTTAGTAGCAGTACCGTTAGTCTATGGATGGAACCTAGGAACCATAACGGTCAAAACTCGAAGGTATACTAAGGCTGCATTTCCTTGCTCGTGTCATCATCAATCATCACGAACAGAATCCAATTGTTGGCTCAAATAACATGTTTCATACTTCATAGAGTCCATCCAGACTCGAAAAATCCCAGAATTGAATCTTCTTCCTCGATTCTTCCACTCCTTCCCACTTCATCATTCACATGAACACTTGCATTCAAACCTTCATCCTCATCATTCATTAATGCTTCCTTGTATGAGCCTCTCTTCTGGACACCTGCATTTACATCTTCATCCTTATCTCCCACCAATGCTTCCTTGTATGAGCCTCTCTTCTGGACACCTGCACTTACATCTTCATCCTCATCTCCCACTAATGCTTCCTTGTATGAGCCTCTCTTCTGGGTTGAGGCAGCCATGGTGACCCTTTTGTTGGCAGCTTCAGAAGGCTTTGATGCTGACGTAGGAATAAACCTGATTTCCTTATTACTCTCATCGTTGTCAGTTCTCTCTAAGTCATTTGTAGGGCAAATCGTGTTCTTATCAATTGTTATCTCTTTGATCTTTGATTTATCCAGTACACAACGGATCAATATAGAAACCAAAAAATTCAACCACGAGATCAAATAGAGCAACACGCACTCCAGCCCCGGGAATTGGTGGATGATTTCAGGAAGTTTGGTCAGAGCATCATCGAATTTCTCTGGCAGGGACATTATCACAAGCACAAGATCGTCATTCTTGACGAACAAATGCGACGAAGGCGGAAACATTGTCTCGATTATCTTTTGAACTACAAGAAATTGATCATCCAGAAAGGAGAGTATCGCTAACCATTCACATTGAACAGCGTAGATGATAGGATTTGCAGGTTCTGCTAGATTTGCGATTCTTCTCCAGGTTGAACCTAAAGGTCCGTCAAATTCTAGAGTTTTTCTGTATGCAATGTCAGCCATTGCTAAGATCGAAACTCCCGAGGCATGTAACGGTCGATTTCCAGCATTCGATCTTCTGGCCGCGGCTTTCTGCTGAAAAATCAAAATTCAAATCAAAAGAAATGATCATCGTAGTATTCATATATCACCTGAACTGTTGTAGTGCCTAGAAAGATCGTGACATCTCTCAAGTCCAACATAAATTGTTTTCTAAATGATCTGCTCTTCATATATTACAAAACTTCCACTGAAATAGAAAACTTACTTGCCAAGAAACATTGGTGGATGACATTTGGAAGATTGAAGCGGAAGTCGCCAGCTAGGTATGAGAACGAAATGACGATCGAATATCTTTTGAACACCACTATGTTTCAGTGCTTCGGAGTCCAAAAAATTTCCATTGAAATACAGAACTCAATAGCCAAGAGAAATTGCTAGGAAACCAAAATTCTGCTGAAAATCTATTCCTTCCAAGAGTTCAAAGATTTCTGATTTCTGGGGGTAAAAGCTAAAGAAAGGTCTTTCTAAATTAAAGAATTGGATGGCCCTATGGTAGACATTGTTACGAGAATAGTTTATGGAAACCTTTTTCGCCCCTGTAATAGCATCGAATGGAGTGTAACGCCTTTCATTTCACCAGCATGATTCGTGCCCTCGTCGGAGGCGTTGTAGGATCGTTACCTAAAATATTTTAGGCGCCTGAGTTGTTAATTTGGTAATCTATCAAATTAGTTAAAATTAAAAGTAGTGCAGTTCTAACTACTTGGACCTTGGGATTATTTATGGCTTGTAAACGTTAGCATCTAGCGGCCTTCCTTTGATTGCTTAGAGATATCTTTTTATTAAGGACAATTTTATTTAAAATACGATTGAATATTAAATGTAGGTATATTTTATAGTGAAGTTTTGAACCTTAATTTGATACGTTGTTTTAGTGGCATTCTTCTAATTTTATGTGTAAAATGCATGAAATTTATTTTGGAAGAGGGGGAAAAGGCCAATGAGACATATGTGAGTAATTTATGTGCAAATTTACTAAACATTAATTTCTAAATATATAGATATATGATAAATATATGTCATTCTTCTAATTTTATAATTAATATGAATACTCCCCCCCCAAATTTCTCTATGTTTAGTGCTTATATAATTAAAGATTTTGAAACAAAAAAATACACATATTTTTTTATAAGTAATAGGTGACCACATTTAGTGCTTAATAATACCTTATACAATATTATCTTCAATAGGAGAATACTTGTAGCTAACAAAAAAAAAAAAGAGATTACATTTATTAATTATAGTTTGGCAATTAAATGGAAATGATTGTGCCCATAGCCTCGCCTTCTAGGTTGTTTTATTTAAAAAAAAAAAACTATGAGAGAACTATCCCTTTTTATGGTTATGGGATGCTAGATAGTTGCTATAAAATTACAAATTCTTAGTTATTTCTAAATTTATACATTCTTTCAAAGATTCAAATTACATTTTAGATAGACAATTTAGACATCTGAATAATAGTGGGATTCAACAGACTATCTTTAATGTGGGACTTCGTACTCTACATGTGAGAGCTGAAGGTTTGTGAGGTTGAGGGATTGTAAGAGTGAGTGTTCTTGGTGATTGGAAGTATGGAGGTGGTGAGATTGATGGTGATGGACCTAGATGAAGTTATTAGCAATATGATTGTATGGAAGGATGATGAATCTCGAAGGATTTTGATTAGTAAGGTACTAGTAGAGAAGGAAGGGAATAAGTCTACCTTTGAATCTATGGTGAGGAAGGTTTGGAATCTTCAAGATGGACTTGAGATTACAATGATTAAGGATAATTCTTTTCCGTTTAGGTTTGATGGAGAGAGCGAATATTATTGAATCTTATGTGGTTGACCTTGGTTGATCAATGAACAACTACTTAATATCAATGTTTTAAAAACCAGATCGAATGTTAAATTGAAAAAGTTAGCGATTCATGATTTTTAATGTTTAATTGGTTAGACCGGTGGTTGAACCAAAAAAATAATTAAATAAAAATATTAATAATAATATGAATTAATAAAAAAATTTAAAATGAATAAAAATTAAAAATTAAAAAAAATCTTTTTTAAATATTTGAAAATATGATATAATACTTATCATATCAATTTTATAATTTTATTTTTTTTAGTTTTATTATTTATTTTATCATATAATAATTTTAAATTTCAACTTATCATAGAAATATATTATATACAGAGTATCCAAAAAACAAAATTGAAAATAATAAACTAATGGACACACACACACAAAGACAAAAAATTAATAGACCAAGCATTCTTTTCCTTTCTTTTCTTTTTGATTAAAATAGACCTTGCTTTTAATGTTCCTCAATGACCATTGAGCATGAAATCTTATAAAGTTGAAGACTGAAAATAACTTCTATAATATGGCTCCTCTTACATCATTTACTCTTTTGATATTTATATTTTTTTTGACCTTTTGTTTTTTGTTAAGCATATTCAATTCCAATATTTTCCCTTATCTCTCTCGCAACTTCTTTGTTCGTCTTCTCATATGCTCTCTGCTTGTGCTTGTGCTCTCTCTAACTTGGTTCTTACTGTTGATGTTGATCAAATGGAAGAAACACAGTGCTTACTACTCATTCAGCTTTGTCTCCTTGCTTCTCACTTCTTTGTCTTCTTGATAATATGATCTCTTTTTCATCTCAACTTTCTCTCTCCTTGCATGCCTTTTTTGAGTTGTTGTTCTTCTTGCTTGTCCGACTCTCCACATTTTTTCAGCTTCTAGTCGAAATCCTAATTCTAAATGGCTCAACCCAGCCTAACTAGTGAAACGGTTTAAAGCTAAAAGTCGACTCATTCTCTTCACTGATAGACAGCAGAACTAGTTTGATCATTCGGTTTGGTCTTTAAAACACTACTTAATATACTAGAATGGCTAAAGCTTAAGGCGGTGGATAAATTAGAGTTAAGTTGTTGTCCTATATGGATTCAAGTACATAATGTACCTCTGTCTGTGATGGATTTAGATTGAAGGAAGAGTAGGTGAAGTGGTGATGGAAAAATATTTATGGTTTTAGAATTGATTGACATGAGGTTATCTACGGGCGAGAGTAGTTTTGAATTTGAGGAAGCCTTTGCCAATTGGCTTTTGGCTTTCGAAACCTAATAAGGATAAATCATAGATTTATGAGAGGTTACAAAATTATTGTTATAGATGTGGACGAATTGGCCATGATCCTTAGGGATGTAGATTAGAGAGGCTCATGTTGGTTGTGAATCCTGGCAAGCCAAGGTATGAACCATAGTTATCAGTGAATTCTGTGAGATTTTGGGAAGAGGCAATAGTTGTGGAGAAGGATGGATGGTAGGAAATTGGTTTCAAAAAGTGTAGGGAGAATGGATGGAGAAAGGAAGGTAGCATGAGAAGTGTATTTTAGAAATTAGTCGTTGATGATGTCAATGACGTGTTTGTGATAGAGTTGGAGAAGAAATTGACAGGAGAAAGGTTAAAGAAGTATAAGGTTAAAAAAGAGAGGGTAATGGAGGATGGGCTAAAGGATGATAAAGTCAATGATATTAAGGTGGCTAAAGGTGTTGAGTCTTGGGTTTATACTGTTGATGTTGGGCTTGGTATGATAAGGCCCAATGGTGTGAAAAATTGTATAGGTTTATTAATAAAGAGAATATTACTTTAGGCTCATATGACAAAGTGGATTGTGTCCAAAAGCTAGACTCGAGCTTAATTAAAAATAATGAGGATTATGCCCTTATTCCAGTTGTGAAGTAGAAGATATGTGAGGTTGAAGAGGATCTTGGGCATATGAAACTTAAGTGTGATGCTTGTGATGTGCTTGGTCCTTTAAGCAGCGGAGGATAACTGTCAAGCAATTAAGCCATAAAGCTATAGTAATAATTTATACCGAGATTGAGGGATATTAAAGATGTTATGCTAAGGTCTGATAGCAGGGCAAAAGAAGATTAATTTTGAAATTGGAAATGGATTGGGTAGGGGAAGAAAGAAGAGAAATGCAAGCATGGTTTCTAGAATTAATATTAATTCTAAAGGTGCATGGCTGGCCTCTATCAGCCACCAAGGAGCCATGAAGCTTATTGCATGGAATTGTCAAGGCTTGAAAAGAGCCTTTATAGTTAAAAAAACTAAGAGAGGAGTGTAAGTTGAATTATCCCTTAGTTGTGTTCTTAATGGAAACAAGGATGGGTAGAAGTGGTTTAGAGAAATTGAGAAGGAAGTGTAGATTGGATAAGGAATTCTATGTTGATCTTGTTAGCAGTAGGGGTGGTTTGGCGCTATAGTGGAAGGAAGACGTTGTGATCAATGTATGGTGTAGCTCAAGGAATTTAATTCATGTGAGTATGAATTTTGATTTGAAATAGGTATCATGTTATGTTATCTTTATATATGGGGCCTCATAAATTGAAGATAAATTGTTGGTGTGGAATAAGATGAGGAGCATTTTTGTTGGAGCTATAGGATCTTGGCTATGTCTTAGAAATTTCAATGGCATTTTGTAAAGTTCTAAAAAGCTTGGCATGCGTCTTATGAATTTGAGCAAAGTCTTGAGTTTTTAAAGTATGCTTCTAGATTATGGGTTGATTGATTTAAGGTTTAGAGGGGAGCTTTTTACATTGTGTAATGGAAGGTTAGGGGATGGCCATGTGAAAAAAAGATTGGTAGGGCAGTTGGAAATGTGGAATTTAGGGAATTGTATCCAAATATTGTTGTGACACATGTGACACATATTGAACTAATGGGTTTAGACCACCATTTTCTTGTGGTTGACTATGAGTATAAGTTGATTAAGGGTTAAAGATCTTTTCACTTTGAGGCAAATTGGATTAAGGATGAGAATTATTTGTAGATTGTGAGGAGAGACTGGAATGTTGATGTGGACTAGTATGAGAATAAGGTGATGGAGGTTGTGTGGAGTTTGGAAAATTGAAAGAAGGTTTTATCTAATTGGACAAAGGAGGTTTTTCCTAATGCTTGGAAAACTATAGAAAAGTTGACTACTCAACTAGAGGCTTATCATAGAGGTTTATGGACTTTTGATAATTTGACCCAAGCTTAAGAATTGGTTAAAAAGATTGAGGAGGCATAGGGAAGGGATGAAAAATATTAGTGGCAGAGATCTAAAATGTGGTGGCTAGGGGATGGTGATGGGAACACAAGTTTTTTCACACAATGTGTTATAGAGAAGAATGAGGAATAGAGTTTTAAAATTAAGAAATAAGGATGGTGTTTAGCTAAATGACGTGCATCAGATTAATGGTGCATTTGCTAAGTTTTATAATTCCTTGTTTACTTCTGAAGGTTATGTGGGCATTGAGGATGTGTTGAAATTTATTGATTATAGTGTAATTACTAAAGAGAATCAAATGTTACAAGGTGAGGTCTCTATTGTAGAAATTAGGTGGTAGCCTTCTAGTTTGGTGCAAACAAAGCGCCTAGACTAGATGGAAGTTCTAGAGCTTTTTATTAGTATGCCTGGAGAGAGGTAAGTCCTAATGTGATTAAAATGGTGTAATATTTTTTTTTTAGAATCTAATGAGTTTGAGAGATATTAATAATACCAATGTGATATTGATACCTAAGGTTGATAATGCTGTTAATATGGGTTAGCTTTGGCCAATTGATCTTTGCAATTTCAATGATAAGACTATTTCAAAGGTTTTGGCAAATAGATTAAAAAACATTTTGCCTAGAATTATTTTTGAATATTGGAGAGCCTTTGTGCCTGGGATATTGATTTAGGATAATATAGTAATTGCTCATAAAACTTTCATTATTCAAAAAATAAAAAAGAAAGGTAATAAGGTGGAGATGGCTGTGAACGTGGATCGTAATAAAGCCTATGATAGGCTTGAGTGGAATTTCATTGACGCTATAATGAGGAAGTTGGGTTTTGGTGAAATGTGGATCTCTTGGTCATAGAGTGTGTTCATTTTGTCAAGCTTAATTTGATGATTGGTAGAAAGTCCATTGTTGCACTTGAGACGGGAAGGGGTGTAAGATAAGGAGATCCATTATCTCCTTACCTTTTATTATGGCAGTGGATGTTCTGTTGAGAATAGTATAATTGCATGTGGATTGTGGGAAGTTGAAAGGAATAAAACTTGCTGTAAAGTGTCCAGTGTTGTCTCATTGTCTATTTATAGATGATGCGTTGTTTTTTCTTGATGTAAAGAAGAGAAATTGTAGAGTTTTACAAAAGATTTTTGAGACTTACTGTAAGGCTTCTAATTAAGCTATCAATTTGGATAAGTCTTACATTTTCTTTTCTAGACATGCAAGGAATAAACTGAAAGAGGAGATTTTTGATGTTTTGGGAATTATTGTAACCTATTCCCTTAGGGAGTATTTGGGGGAGGTTGAAGATTGAAGTTTTGGCATTTGTGGAGAGTAAGATGGGTTTCAAGTTGCAAGGATTGAAACAAAGGTTGTTAACCTTTGTAGGAAGGAAAGCGAAAGTGAGAGGCAGTGGCGAGTGCTACACCCATTTTTCCAAAAAGTTTGTGTTGATTTAGATAGCATGATTGCTAATTTTTGGTGAGCCAAAAAAGTAAACCGGGAAAGCAAGATTCATCGAAAGGCTTGGAGGATATTAAAGAAGCCAAGGTGGTACATGATTTAGGATTTTGAATTGTTTAATAAGGCTTTATTAGCTAAAACAACATGAAGATAACTTAAAAACTTAATGAATTGTGAACTTCATGTTTTGTCCAGATCTCCAAAAAATAATAAATAAATAAATAATGATGGAAATAAAAAAGTCTTATGGTTCACAATTTAAACAATTAAAAAATAAAAAATAAAAAAAATCCTCTTGCACTTTATGTTTGGAAGATGTCGTAATCCAACATTAATTTTTGAAAATAATAATCTCCCTTTTATGGTTGTGAAAGATGTAAACCATAATGACGATTTGGAACTAATGATGAAGTTCAATTGAGAATTAATTGGAGATTACGATTTGGTGAGATTGGATCATTGATGGGGAAAATCATTGTTGTGTGTATAAAAGAAGTAGAGGAGGAGGAGGAGGCAAAGGAATTCAAAAAAAGAGGGAGACGGAAAAGGGAAGGTAAAGGAGAGGGCTTAAAGGAAGAGAAGAAAGTTTGTTTAGTAAAGGTAAAGAACTATGTTGTCTTATATCACATCTTCTCACCTTGGACACTTTCTTATGAATCACACGTTCCAGTATTTTGTGAATTCATAAAAAAATATTATCCTCACATTTGAATTTGCTTCTTTCTTTCACTCTTTTCCCCCCTCAAAGCCCAGCCTCTAATGTTTCCAAATACCCTAAGAAAAGCTAATGCCCTCATGCTTTTGGCTGCACATGTGATCTTAACGTTAATGGCTGAAGGGTAGAATTAACAATAGTTAGGATGGGTTTATCTTCTTTTACTTTGTTTATTTTATTATTTTGGTCTTTCCTCGTTTTCTATTCCTTTTCTTTTTTCCCGATTTCTATTTGTCCTGTTCTCTCTTCGATTGTGTGCAGTGTGCATATAACTTTTGTTTTGTTTTTTCTCATTTCATTTATTTATTTGTGTTTCTTTTTTTTTTTTCCCTTTCGATTTAACATTTCCTTTTTTAACATATTGCATGTTGATATTCAAATGTCACTTGCTTCTTGATTTTCTTCTTCTTCTTCTTCATTCTTTATTCATTTATTTCCTACCTCCCTTGGTAATACAAGCCTGGCAAATGCTTAATTGTGTTATATAGTGTTCTTATTATCTAAATGCCCTTTCTTTTGGTTGAATGTCACGTATATATAATTCTTACTTTTTTATTTGAAAATTATTTTTATTTCAAAAGGGTTTCAATTTTCCCCCTATGTCCGGCTTTAAACTTTTACCATATGAGTTTTTTTAAATCTTCACAGGTATATAGTCGATTGGTATGCGATATATAGCAATAAGTCATTGTAGGCATACCAATCAATGTATTTAATTTGTACTTAATTTCAAATTCACCTTTTTTTGATTAAAATAAGGAAAATTTTCTTTTATGCTATGTGAGGTTTTGTGTGAGATTTTTAAAATTTTTACAATAACTTCAAGCTAAAATTTTTCTTTCAAGATCTTTTGTCAGATAACAAAGGAAGTCACTTTAAATCTTTAATAAATTAAAAGATACAAAGCCAACCAACAAATTATTTTTAAAATTAACAAATCATTCTCCTAAAAGTCACCAATAAAATGATGTGAAATTTTATTCTCAAATTATGTTAGTTTTGATTCCTTTAAAGGATACATAAGCTCTAGATTTTTTATCCTAAGTTAAGTTCAACTTGTAAATAAATAATTTTTTTGTTTGATTTAATTTTTCTTCTTTTCTTCTTTTTATTGTTTTTGTTTTATTAAGGGTAATCACATTTAAAGTCATATTAATTTTGTTTAGTTAACTTAAGGTAACTGTTCTCATGAATGAGTGTTATGGGTTGCCTAACACATTTCCAATGCACAACCAACTTTTGAACCCTCTTTTAATTATTGTAAACCATTTTTAATAAGGTTTTCAAAATTATTCTCTTAAAATTTTGGTGACAACTCCTACATTTTTTTAATTTCTCCCTCCAAAGAGATAGCTGTTTAGGCACAATAATATGATGACTCTACTGAAAACAGTTGGAGAATCAAGCCCATTTATGTTGATTATTCAAAATGATATATCCTTTTTTTAATTACCTTTTTTTTTATTTTTTTGACCTTTTTCCTTATTTGTATTTGATTGTTTTCTCTTGCTATTTTTGTGCTCATTTATTATAGTAATGGGATTCTTTAATTTTTTTTATCTATTATAATCTTTGATCTAATTAGCAAATAGGATTGGATAGAATCTAAATTAATAGGTTGGTATGCTCTCAATACACATTGAGCACCTACTTTATTTTTCTCACGCATATATTGGCCTTTATATTTGGGTCTGTGAGCACTGAAGGTAAGCGAAAGTTTCCAGCAATTTTCTATGGAGTTTTTGAAACCATTTTTAAATATTAAAGGATAAAATTGCACCACGTGTGAGGGAGGAAAAAGCTCTTTCAACACAAGAAATAATGATGCAGTGATAGATCCAGTTGAACCACGCACACAAACACGAGAGTAAAGAAAGCAATGGCATCGGATTCGATCCCTGCAATTAATGAAGCTATAAGGAATTGCACATCAACTTCACCTCTACACCCAAAAGAGACATCTCCAGCCTGTTGATTCTCTCTTCGTTCCCACTATCTCTCTCTCTCTCCCCGCTTCTCTATGGAATTCATCAAACTTTGTTTCTGCAAATAATGTTTCTCATTTACTCTTTCTCAATCATGTCAAAACCAGAAAAATCCCATGCTGTTGTCGACGACCCTTCTCGCCTTCCAGTAATTCGTACGTTCTGCTTTTCAGCTTTTATACGTATTTTTGCAGTGTATTAATTACTTATACTTAGATTTATTTAAATACTTTTATTAGTAATATTATTGTTATTACTATTTGATTGAATTGGAAGGATTTGTATAGAGCAGGAGTACCTGGAGATGGAAGATGTTTGTTCAGATCAGTGGTATATGGTGCCTGCCTCAGATCTGGCGACCCATCTCCCAGCAACGCCAAGCAAAAACAACTCGCAGATGATCTCAGAAACAAAGTCCCAATATTACCCTTTACTTCTTTCTTATTCAAAAAATAATCTATGTTTTTTTGGCATGTTTCGTCATATGCAGTTTGTTTCTTTAACCTTAATTTTCTGACACATACATGAAGAGTTAATGATGTCATGTTGAACTTAATATTAATGGTTTGTTCAGGTAGTGGATGAATTCATCAAGAGGAGAGCAGACACTGCATGGTACAAATGATTTTTTTTATGGGAATTTTTTTTTTTAGAGAGCGAAATGTCAATGAAGAAATAATCAAATATTGTATTGGATAGGTTTCTTGAGGGTGACTTTGACACCTACACAGGACAAATGCGAAAGTCTCACGTTTGGGCAGGAGAGCCGGAGCTTCTCATGTCCTCTCATGTTTTACAGTAAAATCATTACTTTACCCTTGCAAATTCTTTTGGTTCTTGATTTTCTTAGGCTAGCTTTTATATTACTTCAACCATCTGCAAGTGTAGCGGTAAAACAGATTGAGCCTACACACTAATCTATTTAACCCGTAAGTTTAACAGATTAAATTAAATAAATTAGCTGAGGTAACTCAACTTACAAAATTAAAAATTAAAATGAGTTAGCTCGTGAGCTAGCATATTTTTTAAAAATAATTTTTTATTTTTTAATCATATTATTTTTTATAAATTTATAATAATGATAATACTTCTCAAATATATAATTTATGACTTACAAATATGTTCTTTATATTTGAAAGATAATGTAAATCTTTCTTACAATTTGCAAATGAAATTTTGTTATAGTTTATAAATTGATGATTATTAGTTTCTATAGAAATATTTTGAATATATATTATTTATTAATATTATAAGATCTATTGATTGAAATCAAAATATGAATTAATTAAAAAAATAATATGAGTTTATATTTAAATTTTTTTTCTTAGTGAAAAAGATAACACACTTAGGTGAGGAGATGATTAATTATAAAAATCTAGTAAAATGAATTTACTTAGTTGAATTTTATATTTATTTTATTTATTTACAAGTTCTTTTAATTGTTAATTTACCTTAAAATATGAAATAAAATAAATTATATTATATAAATTTTGAACTGTTTAAAAAAATTTTGGTAAATTTTGCGAGCCAGCTCACGAACTGCCTAACCCACCAGAAAATAAATTGGGTTGGGTTTTTTATCTCATTTTATTTGATAGGCTGGTCCAACTCAATTTGTAAAAATACCAGCCAGCATGGGCTAGCTCACAAGTTGGCTTATAGCTCATTTGTCCAGTACTATGTGTAAATAGAGTCAAAAAATATTAAAATTCATTAATTTGTCTAAAAATTTAATAAGTTTTTAAATTTATCTCAATTAAATATGTATATATTTTAATAACATAATTTTTTTACTTGCATTTAATGGGGTAAAAGAGAAAATTTATAATAAAATTAATAGGATAAACAAATTTTCTTTATACTTTATAAATAAAATTGGATGGAATATGTATAATTGAAAATCATACTCCTTCCGTCATATATATATATATAATTTAGGATATCTTTTTAAACAATAATGAATCACACTTAAAGACATAAAATGCCTTATATATTTTCTAAACATCTTACCTTAAAAAAAATATTTTATATTTTAAACGGAGCAGGGAGTATTGTTCTATTTTGTTCCAAATTAGGCATGCTGTATAATCTTTGAATCAAGTTACTTTTGTAATGAATGAATCAAACCAGGTAGCAAAGTCAAATATAAAGTAATTAATATGGTGAGTGTAATTAATTTAACTGTGTAGGATGCCAATAAGAGTGGTGATGCAAGACAAGAAAAGCGGAGGATTGAAGGTGATAGCAGAATATGGGCAAGAGTATGGGAAGGATTGCCCAATCCAAGTGATGTATCATGGTTATGGTCACTATGATGTGCTCAAGACTCAACCTGCTTCTACATGTACTCACTATACTTCCAACAATATCTGTAAGGACTAACTTTAATTTACAGTATCTTCATCGGTAGGACCCTCACACACACATACATACATATTTGTACTCCTCCGATATTAAATACAATAGCTTATGAACTAAAATTAGTTATTCGTAAAAAAACAAATCTGTGCTTCTTCTTTTTTTTTGTAAAAAAAAAATAATGAATGAATGACATAAGGAACAAATTTTAAAATCTTACATTTACGTTTATGACCAAAACAAATGTTTTAAGGATTCAAGGGCAATTAACTCCTAAACAACAAGCTTAGAAGCATCTAGGATCCTCAACTTGTTTTTCTATAATGTCTCTCAACTTTTAAAAACAATGTAATGCATAACTTTTACCCTTAAAAGTTAACTTTAAATGTTGATTGATTAGAAAATGATAGAAAAAAAATAAAAAATTATAGTGAAGAACCCAAAAATTATAGACAATGATTGAAAAAAATTACAAAAAAAGATTAAAAAAATTTTCTAATCAACTAATAGTTAAACTTAATTTTTCTTAATGATTGTAGTTACATTGTATCATTTTTAAAGTTGAGGGACAACGTTGCACAAAAAAAATGAGTTTAAGGTTTCAAATACTTATGGACCTATAATTTGGATGTTAAATTACTTTTAACCCATTTTTTATGTTTTTTGGGCAGATTTTTAAAATGAGGGAGTACTTTTGCGCGCACGTGCGCGCTCTATTTGTTAAAAAAATGTAATGTATTTTTAATTCAATCTTACTCCGAATAAATTAGTTAACTGTCTTAAAGCTAATATTATAAAAAGTTAATGAACAGGGTTTATTTCGTTATGAATTTAAAATTTTAGGTTTATTTCACAAATTTTAAGAATTTAAGGTCTAAGGCGATTTTTGAGCAAAAGTTCATGATTCTATTTGTTCATTAACCCTTCTATAACTTTTTTTGAAAAAAATCAAGAATCTTAACTAATTTTAATCACATTTTTAATTTGTGCTCTTTAATTAAAAATATTTTATAAATAAGACCAGAAGTAATACATATTAAGCAAATTGGTTCCAATGGTGTATGATTAATTTATTCCAATGCTTGAATGATAGTTGGAAGAATGACAAATAAAGATTTTTAAAAAATATTAATGACTTTTTGTTAAAAATATGGAATGATCGTCCGAAAATGAGAGGAAAGGAGAGGAGAGACGGGCAAGAATAATTGAAGGGTACCACATTTTAATTCAAAATATCAAGACTTAAGTTTACATGTTTTTTTTATCTTATATTAGTTATTAAATCCAACTTTATTTTCTGTAACATTTACTATATCATTTATGTTCATTTTTGAATAACCTAACACATCTTATAACTATAATTTCAGAATTCACAACTCAAATCTCAATATTTAAAAATTGATTCTCTCTCTTTTTTTTAATTATTAAAATTTGATTCTTGAAAGCCTTTATTTTACATTGGTCATTCTCATTCCCCTGTAAGAATATCGATCCAAGCCTTTATTTACAATTCAAACTTGGTTCTTGAAAGCCTTTATTTGAGAGAGGCGAGTCCAATAGTTCATCTATGTGGATCTTACCTTTCTCTCTTTGGACCTAGATTTTCTGTTGTTTTATGCACTTGTATAATAATTATATATTTTTTATTTTATAAGAAACATTATATGAAACAAAAATAACATTCTAACTATGACTTTTACAAAAATGATAATTAACATTAAAAAAAATAAAATTAACTGTTTAACACGATTTTTGGTTAACAAAGTAACAAAAACCAATTTGATTGCTGTTATTGTTATTGTTATTTTCTTTAGGTAATAAAAAAGGCAAGCAAAAGCTTAAAAAAGGGACAAAAACAACTAGTTAATAACTTTTTTTTTTTATTGTTTTTGATTAATTCAGTTCACCATTAAAAGACTGGCTAATAACTTAATAATAATTCATAATTTCGACCAAAAAAAAACGTAATTCATAACTACTTCACACATTTCATTTGTTTTTTCTATATCACAATTGCTTGTAGGTCATGTATAATGTATGCCTGTGATGAAGAAGCAAGTATCTCTTGAGAGGCGCGACTTGAGCTTGTTGGATAAATTACGGATGAAGAAATTTTTTGATTTTCCTTTGGCCTCTAAGAAACTTTTACTTTCCCTTTAAATTAAATATTTCTCTACCTACCTGGGAAGGTGAATTTATATATTGTATGACCAGTTTTGATATCACACACACACATTTTCAAGTACAAGTTAATTACTCCAGAATTATTACTTCATTTTGTATAATACTATCAACTAGACGGCACCACGTTGGCTGCTATTGAAAACTTGAAATGAAAATCACAGAGTGGAGAAAAATCTGTTTCATAAATAAGAAATTAAAACACATTATTGAATAATAACAAAATTAGTATTACAAATTTATTTAAATATATTTTTTGGCATTTTACTGTTTCATTATTTCAACCAAATAGAAAATAGACGTTCCGTCCAAGGAATCTATGAAACCTCTTTGCAAGAACTATTTAAAAAAAACAAAAAAACATTACAAATATTTGCATATAATTGGCCTAAGCAGTTGATGATCTGGAATCCGATTTGGAAAGGCTTCATTTGCTATTTCATTACTCCTGAAGTTAAGAAGGACTATTCTTTCAAGTCACTCCCTGTGATTTTTACGTACAAACTTATATATAATTATATACATAATTTTTATAATTTAAATTATATGATTGAATTTTTCTAAAAAATATTCATAATATAATTTTATTGCAGGGCCTAATTGTAAAATAATTATACATGGCATATATTAGCACAGTTATTAAAAACATAATAAAATATTTTTTTCAAGAAACCGTTTACATTTTGGAAGCTGGTTGATATGTGCGAAACAGCAAGCTATAATTTTATTATATTATTTTGACCTTATTGGACAAGGAAGATATTTAGTTTCATGCCAAGTTAATGATATTTTTTTGTGCATAATAACTTCTAGTATCCCAGCCTACAAACGCTAGGCCAAATTAATCTAGACTAAGATTGAGTTGGCCCATTTTGGGAGAAGCCTCTACTATATTTCCTTGAGGAATTTATCATGCTGGCTACATTTTTAAGACTTAAACTTGAGATCTCTAATTAAGTTAAGGTGATCTTGTATTATTCAATTTAAGCGTTCAGTGGTAAGTTAATAATATTTTTATCTTCTTTGAAAAGAGACACATTTCCTTCCAATTATATTTATAAAATTGAGAAAAAAAATTAATCATATTTATAAGACATGTTATTAACTTTTTATTAAAAACTTTTTCTTTTATCGCTGTTAAATATTAGTGAAAAAAATGTATATTTAGTGAGAATAAAGTAAAAAAAAATTTGTTAAATTTTTCTCAATTTCAGTATAATATTAAAAGTAACTTATAAATAAAAGTAGAGAGAATATATTGTTTAAGTTTAACACTTTAACAAAAGTATTAAAAATTGGGTCAATCTTGATAGTTGAACTAATAAATCATATTTTTTTTCTTATAATTGATTTAATTATAGTTCAACTAAAATTTTGACAGTTAACTATTAAACCAGCGTGACCAGTCTAATAATCCATTTTATTTCAGTACCGTAGGTTTAACAAATCCTTAAACTGAAATTCAAGATTTATGTCATTAATGGTTTCCAAGTAACTAGGATTTTGAACAGGAGAAAATTTACATGATTTTCAAAACCAGACACTCATTTATTTATTCTACTGATTGATATCCTCATCCCCTTTTGAATTTCAATAATAATAATTTTGTGCGCCAAATCAGTCATTAATTCCCGTTAACATTTTTTGTATCCCCAAGATATGAAGTTACCTGAATTACACTATAAAACAAGCTTTCCCTCCTCTCTGCCTTTCTAAAACTTTTAAAAATGGCGATTCTTCTGAACTCTTCCTCAATCCACACATCTCGTTCCTCCTTTGATCGCCAAACAGAGACCTTGCAACGCCTCCTTGATGCCGCTTTAAACGACGATACAGACTCTGCGTTTCAATGCATCGCCAATCCTCTCGTCGACGTCAATTTCATTGGAACGGCGAAACTCAGGTTCAAAACGACGGAGATCGTATTGCACGATGAGTTGCCTCATGAAGTCCGGTTCATGTACGAGGAGTTCAAGACCGACGTTTCTCCTCTGTTTGTCGCTGCTCACAACGGGAATTTGACACTGCTCAGGGAACTACTGGTAGGTAACCACCTCTTTAGCAATTTTCTCAGATAAACTTGAAAGATAAATTTCGGTCTTCGCTTCTGCCATTTTCTTGCGTCTCTGTGTTTTCTGATAAGCTTTTTATTCGCCTTGCGCATATCTTGCATCAACAAATGTAAGTATGTAACACTTAATTTTCCTCCGTAATTTCCAAACTCATTTTAATTTTGCAATGAAGCCTTTGTATTTATAAATTTAAGTTTTGATAATAATTTTTCTCCTGATGTATTGTTACATTTTTTATGTAGTTGGTTAGTGACGGTCCTTATCAATTATTTTAATATATATATATATATATATATATTATTTGTATGTGTGTATATATGTATGTAACTTTTATTGATAAAATTGTTTAAATTTAATTATATAATAAAACAAAAATGTATTCATTATTTTTACCCATACATTACTAAATACGTTGGATAATTGACGTTGACAAATATAAGAAAATGATTATATAACAAAAAATCACAATTCCCAAAAATTCTTATGCATAGGTTCAGTGCCTCAACGTTATTTATACAACATCAAATAAAAATATGTCATCTAGATGGCTGTAAATAGAAATTAATTATGTCATTAATGATAATAAAGAGGGAAAAAAAAAATTAAATAAGCATTCTATTTTAAATATAAAATTATTAAAAATAAAAACACATGAGATTTTATTTGATTAAATCAATGTAATTTCATTGGATGGAAGCATGATAATATGATGCATTGGGTTCACGCAAGAATTTCTTTGCACTTCAATACATCAACTTTAAGTAATTAGCTTAGGTAATGTGATTTTAAATAATAAAATTATAAACATCTCGTTACAAAATTTTTACATTATAAAGATTAAATTAACATTGGGCAGACTTATGAGACACGCATTATGCTATTTTTGAGTCTAAATCTTTTTTCGTTTGATATGGATGTCATGGAATTAGATTAGATGAAAGGGTAGATTGGTTAAAATGGGAGGAAACACGGTTTCCTTGATCAAGTTCTAATATGAAAGACTGTACATGTTCAGTGAAAATGATTTGTCTTGATCTTTTAATATTCAAATGATTTATCTTTTTTTTTTTTAACTAGAAATAAGCGATTGAAATTTTCATTCATTTTGCTTCTCTCATGGTTAATTAGTTTTGAATTTTGATGTTTGAATGGGCCAGAATAAGGGGGCTAAGGTGAACTTAAGATTGTTCCGAGGATATGCGATAACAGCAGCAGTAAGAGAAGGGCATGAAGAAGTAACGAAGCTCCTTATGAATTCAGGAGCGTCACAGCTTGCATGCGAGGAGGCTTTGGTGGAAGCAAGCTGCTTGGGACGTTCCAGATTTTCTGAGCTACTTATGCTCTCCAACATGATTCGTCCTCAGGTTGCTGTTTATGCCCTTGTCTCTGCTTCTTGCAGAGGTTTCGTTGATGTTGTCCATGTGCTCATCAAGGTAACCCCCATTGCTCTTAGCATGGATTATATTACATTCTCTCTTAAATTCAAGGTCTGTAGTGAGAGATACAAGTTTTTTTTTTTTGTGAGTGATATGAATCTCCTCGTTTTAACAAAAATGGCTTGCTTTTGGCCAAACTGAATAAACATATTTTTTTTTTGAGAAATTACAAATAAGGGATTTATTTATAAATAAGTTTCTTGAATTTGTAAAATCATGGCTAAGTTCCTTGGGGTCTAGTTGTAATTTGTCATGGGTATGGGAAGACCACACTATCCCAACTTCAACCCTGTCCACTTGTAAATTATGAAATTTTAGTTGTAATTTATGACTTTTCAAATGTAAATTTGTGAGGACTGGTTATAAATATGAGAAAAGAATGATATTTTTAAGGTTTTTATGTTTACAATTCGTTTTCATGAATATATAAGTGAAAATTCATAAATTACAACTTGACAGGTTTTAAGATGGGTTAGTGTAGTTTTTTCATGCCCAAGAAAAATTATAACTAGGTCCCAAGAGATTTGACTATATTTTTGTACATTCATGAGATTTATTTGTAAATAAATCTTTTATTTGGGACGTATTTGTAATTCCCTCTCTCTCATTTGTTGTTGTATGACATCCGTAGGGTTTGAACTTATTACTAAGTCTCTCAATGCATGTCAGTCCAAACTCAAGCTTTTGTTGAGCTCAAAATAGTGAAACTCTCTTAAATGTGCTTTTTTACACACACGTGAAAGCAAAAAAAAAAAAGAGAAAATTAAGGCTTATTTGGCCAATTATGCTAGTACTATAAAAGAACGGGAAGGGGAATATGCCTATGTTGAGGTCTCTCTCTCTCTATATGTATATTTATGCTTGGTTTTTAAATGACATATCTTGGAATGCTTTCAGCATGGAGTCGATGTCAATGCAGTTAGCAGGACCAAGCTTCAATCCTCAAAGCCATTCCTTCTCGTTAATGTTGATTGCAATGCATTGTTTGCTGCTGTTGTCAGCAGACAGATTAACGTTGTTAAATTACTATTGGAGGTAGGCTTCTCACATCAGCAGACAAATTAACGCTGTCATTTATGTCAAGCTAGCAAACTAGTGTTTTAACTTATAACATATCTCTAAAGTTTACTATAAATAAAATTTACATGAATTTCTTACTAGTGCCAAGATTAGAACATCATTTACAGTAAAATGATTTCTCCAAGTCAATCCGGTTAGTTGCCACAGAACACTTGCTATAATCCACTTCTCTTCCCAAAGAAAGGTTCAAACTTATTATATGGTATAGTATGCTCATTACATAATATATACAGCTGTTTTAGGCCACCTCAACGTATGATTTAACGAGGTATTATCTAATTCTTGACCTCAAAAAACAGGTTGGCGTAAGGACAGACATCATGGTCAAACTAGGGGCATGGTCATGGGACAAGGACACAGGAGAGGAAATTCGTGTGGGTGCAGGACTAGCTGAGGCTTATCCTATAACCTGGTGTGCTGTGGAGTATTATGAATCCACTGGTTCAATATTGCGCATGCTTCTCTCTCACCTCTCCCCCAATAGTTACCACATTGGGAGGACCCTGTTGCACCATGCCATTCTCTGTAACAACGAAAGAGCCGTCACTGTACTCCTAAATTGTAATGCAGATTCTGAAGCGGCAATTCAAACAAACGAAGAAACCTGTGTTCTTCCAATTCACATGGCTGCGAGGCTTGGATTATGCAAAATTCTTAGATCTCTGATTAATACTAATTGTAACTTGAACTCTGTGACAAAATCTGGAGATTCTGCTTTAATGATATGTGCGAGGAATAAGCATGAGGATTGCCTCAGAGTTCTGGCATCAGCAGGTTCTGATATGGGGTTAGTAAATGCATATGGTGATTGTGTTACTTCAATTTCAAGCTCTATTCAGTGGAATGACGTGTTTGAGAAGGCAATTTTGGATGTGATTCGAGGTGGAAGTGTTGTCAATTCCACCAATTCATCGGCATTTTCTGCTTCGATATTTGCAACTCATGCAAATGATATGAAGGCATTAAAGAAGCTCATTGAACACAAGGACATAAACATAGATGAGCAAGATGGTAACGGATTCTCAGCTGCCATGATAGCCGTAGAACAAGGTAACACAGAAGCTTTCAGGTTGCTTCTTTATGCTGGTGCTGATGTTCTAATGCTGAAAAACAAGCATGGCCTCACGGCGCTTAATCTCGCTGAAGCAAACAAAAATAGCGAAGTGTTTCATAAGCTTATGCTTGAATATGCAATAGAGAAGAAATGCAGTTGTTCCACTGATGTAAATCCTCTTCACTGTGCAACGCGTCATAGGAACATAGATTTTGTTCAGAAACTAATAAAAGAAGGATATGACGTCAATTCTTTTGACGACAGTGGATATACACCTTTAATGTTAGCAGCAAGAAGACGACATGGAGCAATGTGTGAGCTTCTGATCTCTCATGGAGCCAAGTGTGATATCCAGAACGAGAGACACGAGACAGCACTTTCACTTGCAAGAGGAAACGGATCAGCAGAAGAAAATGATGCAGAACGAGTCATATTAAACGAGCTAGCTCGAAGATTAGTCTTGTGTGGGGCTCGAGTGAAGAAGCATACAAAGTGTGGTGAAGGGTCATTTCATAGGAAGCTGCTAGTGATGATGGGGGATTCGGGAATATTGAGGTGGGGAAAATCTGACAAGAGGAACGTGATTTGTAGAGAAGCTAAGGTTGGAGGCAGTACGAGGTTTCGATGGAACCGCAGGAACAAGCATGATTTTAATGAACAAGGATTGTTCCATGTGGTTACAACGAACAAGAAGGAGGTGCATTTTGCATGTCAAGGTGGGAATGAGATGGCTGAGTTGTGGGTGAGAGGGATTACATTAGTGACAAGAGAAGCCATTTTTGGCAAAAAGAGCCCGTAATCTGTAGATTTGGGTGTTTTTATTTCTTTCAATGTCCAAAGTCTTGGCCCTCTGAAATTTTAGACATTAGAGGAGACAATAAAGAAAGAACCTTGTCATCTCAAATCTTGTGGGATGTGTTATGTGAAGGATGTGCTAACTCTTCATAATGTGAATATTAGTTATATGATTTAAATCCCTTAAAAATGTGTAAATATTTTGTGTAATGTATACAGTGTTTAGAGTTTTTTCTTTTCTATTATTTAGCATGTATATTCTGATTTCTGCTTGCTTAATAATTGAATATGTTGATTTAATGATTAACTTTTTATACAATTAGCGAGTTTTTCAGGCGCCGCAAATTCAAATTAAAAAAAAAACAACACTTAATAAATAATTGTAAAGAATTGGCAATTGCGTGAATTGATAACTCAATTTGAAATGTGGACAATATTATTTCATTTAGAAAGTTACTTTTCTGATTTTTTTTATAAGTTATTTCTATTACATCAATATAAAAAAATATAATAAATAAACGTATGTAGAATTTTAAATATTCTCTTACCTAACAAATTCAAAAAGTGATACCATGTTATTTTTTCTTTTTAATGAAGGGTAATTTTTAAAATACCTTTTAAATATTACGTAAAAAATCAGACTATGATTTATAAATGGAATCAAATAAATTTTTTAAAATGTGATTTATAAATGAAACCAGAGGGAGTAGTTTTTAAATAAAGTTCGACATTAAGAGACCTCAACCCCAAAAATAAAAATAGATATTTCAAATGTTATGGTACTGGTATAGTAATTCATGTAAGAAGTATCATATATTCAAATAAATTAGAATGGTAGTTGCAATCATTTACGACGTTAATACTTAGGTACAACATGCTTTGCTTTTGATTTTTTGCTTCCCTTGATCCTTTTTTTTCTTTTCTATAGCAAGTGTTATTTATAAAAGGATTTGAATCATAACCTACCACCTCCCAGTCTATTTATGAAAAAACAACTTATAATTGCTTATAGTCAATAATTAAAGTTTCTTGATAGATACCTATATTGTAAAAATATCTTGCATAAATACATGGGATAGGTTATAAGCTGCAACTATTTCAAAGAGTTGGCTTATTTCTTCACACTTGGCTACCAATGCACTATCACATTTCAAACACCAACTCATACTATAAGACATAGTCATTTTATAAAAGGAAAATTATAATTTTCAGTCTTTACACTTTGCAAGCAATTTACTATTAATACCCACACTTTATTTTCAGTATTTTAAGTCTTTATAATTTTTTTATCTGTACTTTAGGTCCCTACACTTTTAGAGGGATACTGACGTAGCATTAACGATATTAATTATGCTGATGTGAATAATAACACTATTAATCATATGGTGACATGTTAGTTAGTAGCAAATGTGTATTTTTTTCTGAGAAAAAGAAAGAAAGACAAGTTGATGTGTTTCTTAATAATTATTATATATAAAAAAATATGGTTTAAAGCTATGAGAAAATGTTATGTGTCCATTTTTAGATTTGTTACACTCCTATATTTCAAGGTGTCTTTACTGCTATTTTGTGTTCCAAAATTAGGTTTGAAGTGATTTATTATTTTTTAATACATATAAAATATATTATTTAGGTTTGGAGTTAGGATAATTTTTTTTCACTTTTTGATTATTAAAAAAAGTACTCACTCAAGTCCTATTTATAGGACATATTTTAGAAGAAATTTTTAGTATAAAATATAAGATACTTTGTAATAATTAAACTACTTTTTTCAGTTTTATCTTTTTTTAATTAACAATAAGGTATTTAATATAATTATATCATTATTTAAAGTCAATGGTAAAAATGAAAGTAGATATCATTATTTTATGATATCAAGAAAAAATTAACTTTTTTAATATGCATAAAATGATTGAAAGTGTCTTATAATAAAGATCAAAGGAAGTACACATAAGTTTTTCTTTCTTTTTTTCCCAAAAATAAATACATATCAGCTACTAACTGACACGTCACCACATAATTAACAGTGTTATTGCCTACATCAGCATAATTAACACCGTTAGCCACATCAGCACCTTTTTGAAAGTTTAGAGACCTAAAATGCAGATGGAAAAAATTATAGAGACTTAAAACATAAAAAATAAAATGTAGGGACCAATAACAAATTGCCTACAAAATGTTGTAACTAAAAAATTATGTTTTCCTTTTTATAAATCACAAAACATTGAAGTCATGAGATTTATTAAAGCAAATAAACATGCATTCAAATAAAGGTATAATATATATTGCTACCTTTCAAGTTTGATCACCAAAGTCACTTAGCTTAGCTTCCCCTGTATGCAACTTTCCCCAATAGCACTAATTACTGCCTTTCAAATCACCTACTAACATCACATTAATATTCATTTAACCAACTAGATTGTAAATTATTAATAATGCATGAGTTTGACTCACTTGCGAATGCCATACTTATCCTTAATCCCTTTTTCAATGCATTTTCCTACATAATTCATCATGTTTAACTAATTTTTAACATTATTTAAACCAAATTACTTCACCTACTGTAAGCATTCCCTACTGGCTGAGATTTGCTACCTTTGGATTGGAAAATCCCCAAACTTGGTTACAATTTATCGTTCATTCTTTCTTCATGCTTATTAGTTTGGAAGAAGTTTTGGTTGTATACAAGAAAAATGATACTAAAGCATGTTCTAAATATCTCTTATTCTGTTCCTAAATCCCTCCTAGGCTGTAACTTAACAAAAGAAATGCAGCCATCAAATTCAATTTTTACCCTGCAAATCATATATCAAAATGAAGAGCAACCTCACCTCCAAAATTTAATTGGTTCAATTTTTCTCTAATTACCACTGTCTGCCCGCTTGGTAGCCACCAAAATCACTTCTTGAAGAAACCAAAACCATCACTAAGCCCTTGATGAGCAAAAGAAATTTGGTGAAGGGAGTTAAAACTTGCATTTCCAAACTAATGTCAATTTTGGATGAGATGCGTTAAGATTTAAAATGAATACCCTTCCTTTTTCTTTTTTTTTTCCCCTTCTTTTTTATGTTTATTTTTTTCACTTTAACTAAAGAAAGAATAAAAATAAATGTAGCGGAGTGTTAAAAATACATTTGCATTAAATATTTGGTGAGAAAGTTTTGTTGCCCTTACAACCTACTTGGCTTGATTCAGGTGAGTTTAGATTTTGTCAAGTCCTTTAATTATAGTGAAGTAGACCTAGAATTACGACTAATTCAATCTAAACCAAGGTACGTAAAACCGGACCGGTCATTAAACCGGTCATGGCACTGGGTCACGGGTTAGTGGTTCAATCAGGGTTGAACCGGGGGTTGAACCGGTGGCAAACCGGTCATGATTAAAATAATACAATTTAAATAAAAAGACATTAATTATAAAAACATTCAACCAAATCCAACCACTCAAAAGTCTAATAATAATAAAATACTATATTTTTGGACTTAGCATGCTCTATCTCTAATTTTTTATTTTTTGACTTCAATTTTACTTTTTTTTGTTATTTTTTCCGAACTCAGAGCTCTGAAAAATTAAAAATGAAAAAAAAAATCAAAAACGACGTCGTTTTGGGGTAAAAGTCTGAAAAAATATTAACCCGGTTAACCCAGTCAACCCACCGGGTTATCCGGGTTATACCGGGTTGAACCCGGGTTGACCGGGTTACACCGGTTCACTCCCTCACCGGGTTAAGTGCAAACCCAGACCGGACAGGGGACCGGTTCACCGGTTTCCGGGTTGACCCGGCCGGTCCGGTCCGGTTTTCAATACCATGATCTAAACATCGCAACCTAAAAATACAACTTATTTATTTCATGGCAGAAAAAATATTTATTTTAATGAAGTAATTTTAATTTCTTAAATTAAAATGTTTTGAAGATTTTAATTATGATTATTAGAAAAATTAAAATATAAGAAGTTTTTCTAAAAAATTGATGATATTTCACGACAGGCCTGGCTTTTCGGGGGGCAAATTTTCACGTAGCTCGTTTTACGGATTTAGGCTAGCATATAGAATTTGAAGTTTAATGCCCAAATAAGAAAACCCGCGAGAACATACTGCGATTATAATCTGAATTCCCAAATCCTAACACACTATACGCTCGAGCTTGAGCAGAATTTGTGCCAGGTTGGAGCTTTTCGTCAATGGCAAACCTTCCGATAGTTCAATACGAAGAGAAAATCATTGAGACGGTTGAGCAGAACCCGGTTGTGGTAATAATCGGCGAGACTGGTTCCGGCAAGAGCACTCAGCTCTCACAGATGTTTCACCGAAGAGGCTACAGCAAATCTGGTATCATTGGCATCACCCAGCCTCGGCGGGTCGCCGCCGTCTCCGTCGCTAGGTAGACGCCACTTAAAAGAATGTTTGAATGTTTTGGTGTGCAATCGATGACCAAACTTTTTGTTTAATGTTCGTAGACGAGTTGCACAGGAGCTTCGTGTTCAGCTTGGAGAGGAAGTTGGATATGCCATTCGATTTGAAGACAGAACTTCAGACAACACGCGTATTAAGTAGTATCATCAAGCTTGTTTTGGTGGCCTTTTTGTTCTATATTACTTTTTTTAAAAATATTCGTTGGGTTCTAAAGTTATGGTTGTGATCTGCTTAGGTACCTTACTGATGGAGTTCTACTTCGTGAAAGTCTAGCTAATCCTGAGCTAAATCAGTATTCTGTAATTATATTGGATGAAGCTCATGAAAGGAGTCTAAATACGTAAGATTTACTTCTACCTCCCAATTTTCTAAACTGTAAATCTTTGCTCAAGTCATGAGACCACTATTACAATTCTTGGGATAAAAAGGAAAAATCATTTGATATTTTGGCACAACACCTTAAAAATTAGACCAACTTTATCTTCTAGAAAACGCCTTATATAGAGGACTAGATTGAGTATAGGATTCTCATTTGTATATGTTAGACAAAGTTGTCTCTGATTGCTTCAATTTTTTTTTAATGTAATTTTTGGTTGGGATGACTACTATCAGGGATATTTTGCTTGGGCTCATGAAACGTTTGGTTAGACTTCGTGCTTCTAATCTAAAAGTTTTAGTCACATCAGCAACTCTTGATGGTAACAAAGTATCAAAGTTCTTCTCAGATTGCCCCGTATTGACCATCCCAGGAAAGTTGTATCCAGTGCAGATATTTTATAGCAATGAACGTCCTTCAAGCTATCTCGAATCGTCTCTGAAAACGGCAATTGGTATGATATAAATTTCAAGCTGACATGCAGCCAAAATGCATCACCATGGTTCTTAAAATTTATAAAGAGAGCAATGGTAGTTAAAATTGTTCTAAATGGACTATTGGACCTGCTAAGAGGGATATTTTTTTCATTTGAATATGAAATTTCCATATTCGTATGATGTGGAAAAACCATATTCACTCCTTTTAGCTCCTTTACTGATTGAACGGTTGGTAGCTTCTGAGAAGACATCAACACGCTGCCCTTTTTGTGTTGATTTGACATGCACACATTCCATTTCAGCTTTATTATTTCCAAAGTTGTAACCTATTTGCAGTTGATAATAGCATGTTTGTGTTACAGATATACATGTTGGGCAACCAGAAGGTGATATTTTAATCTTCATGACTGGGCAGGTGGTTTCCTTTTATGTGGATTTCACCCTTTAACTTACTTCTTTACTGTTCGAGTTTATGATACATCATGTATCAATTGAATTAGTCCTAATGACCCTTGTGCAGGATGATATAGAGAAATTAGTTTCCAAGTTAGAAGATAAAGTACAAGCCCTTGAGGAGGGTTCTTGCATGGATGCTATAATCCTTCCCCTACATGGTTCTTTGCCACCCGAAATGCAGGCAAGTTGTTTGCATCTTTTATAATCTTCCTAGTTGACAAACGTGCTTGAGAGTGGAAGAATGCCATTACCGTAATTACTGAATCAAACTCTAAGTTTATTTCTTTACAGAATGCATATTTTAATTGAAGGTTCAATAGACTGATGCATTAAATCTAAAGCTCCTAGAAAGTGTAGTGTTAGTGTTGGAATAAACAAGTATTCTTCCATAGAGTATGTCTGCTTTTGGGACTTGTGCTCTATCTCTCTCTCTCTGTCAAAGTTGACTGATCGAGAGCTGCAACTAATGCTAGAAATAATTTATTTTGCATTTTCCTCTTCAGATTTGTTTTTATCTTGTTTGCTTCTCAGTAATTCATCAGACATATTTTCTTAGCTTGCAATTGAGGTTTAAAAACATACAAGTTGCTTAATCTGAAAAAGAAAAAATATCACATATGATTGAGCATTTTTGAGGTCTTGTACAATGTTAAGCACTTTAAAGTCTGATGCATCTCCAGTGTGATGTTGCAGGTGCGTGTGTTTAGCCCTTCACCCCCAGATTGCAGGCGAATTATTGTTGCAACAAATATTGCTGAAACTTCCTTGACTGTTGACGGTGTTGTGTAAGGATAGTGACACTTATATTATTTGACAATTAATACATAACTAATGACATGAACGGTTAGGTGACTATCTATATATCACTTCAAAGGTAAATTCAATAATAATGATAACAAATACAAATGCTTTTATTTTTCTGTAGCCCATTTGTTTGCATCTCAGTCACCATAGTAAAAATGTTTGGAATGCCCCCATTATAATCCACTTGTTGCTTCAAATATTGTTCTTTGAAAAAAATTAAAATTCCAACAATTTTTTGTATTCTAAAAATTACATAATTAAAAAATAGTTATTAAGTTAAATAAATTCTTGCGATCCCAAATATACATTTTAACTTCTATCTTTCAGACCATACTTTATTTTAATTTTTTTTAATATTTAGTTTTTAAATGTTATTTTATTTGCTGCCTAACTTTGGGACCAAATAGCTCAAAGCTACATTTTCATAAGATGACAATAACAGCACTTTCCTCTTTCATTTTGATCAGGCACATAATTGACTATGGTTGGATTCTTATATAATCTTGTGGATTTTAGGTATGTTATTGATGCTGGGTATGTAAAGCAAAGGCAGTACAATCCATCAACTGGCATGTATTCGCTTGATGTTGTCCAGATTAGCAAGTAAGCAACCAATAATTGCATATCTCATTGTAGCTCAAAGAATAGATATAATACGTCTTGCACGAAAGAAATTGGATTCTTATTATCTTTCTGAAAAAGATTGGTTCGTGCTTGCTGGCTGCCTGAAGAACCATTAGATTTTGCAGAGCTCCAAGAGAAAAATATTTCTTGTGTTAATCATTTTAGTTTTCTTTAAATGTTTTGACATAAAATTTCTAAAACTTAAACATAATGATTTAAAGTAAACTGTGACCTTGCAGAGTGCAGGCTAGTCAGCGCGCTGGACGGGCTGGACGAACACGTCCAGGGAAATGCTACCGTCTGTACCCTTCCAAAGTTTATGAGGACAATTTCTTAGATGTTACAGTGCCTGAGATACAGAGATCTTCTCTTGCTGGCTGTGTTCTCTACTTAAAGTCATTGGACCTCCCAGATATTGATATCCTCAAATTTGACTTTCTTGATCCCCCTTCGTGTAAGTTTTTTGTTAAAAAAAAAAACTATAAATGTTTGGTATAATGACACTTCTACTCTGTCAAGACTGATCAATTCTCAACTTGCTCCTTGAAAGTCTATTCATTGTCCTGTTTCACATAACCAAAAAAAAAAATTGATGCTATTAGATGGTGTCTGCTTTTAGTCTCTCAACTTATGATATTCTCGATCCTTGAAGTTAGTGATTGTATGGGATTTGCTCTGGTTTGTTGACTGGGTTTCCTGCAGCTGAGACTTTGGAAGATGCCTTGAAGCAATTATATCTTATTGATGCTATTGATGAACATGGAACAATAACAAATGTTGGACAAAAAATGGCTGGTATTATATTTTTCTTTGCATTTTAAATGTGAATGTTGAGGTTTTGCACGAATACATGCTGAACTGTTTTGCCATGTCAATTTGCACCCTAGATTTTTAACTCCACTAGTGTACTTCTTTTCCGTAGATAATGTCAGTTGTTGGCAGTATTGTCATTTAAGTGTGTTTCACTTGTGCTTGGCAATGGGAATTGTGCTCAGTGTAAACAAAATGTCATCCTTTCTTTTCTGAGGTTGCTCAAGTATTCTTATCATTCTATATAATCTGATCTTGTTGATTTTCCCCCTTTACAATACAGAGCTTCCGTTAGAACCTTCTCTATCAAGAACTTTAATGGAGGCAAATAATTATGGTTGCTTATCTCAAGCTTTGACAGTTGCTGCCATGTTGTCAGCTGAAACATCATTGTTATCAGGGTGGAGGTTGAGCCAGCTGTAGTTCCTTTTATATTTGATTATATCATGTAGAAATACTTTATCTTCTCTATTCTTGGAAAGTGTTGTGAGAAAAATCTAGTGTGTATCCCTCTGGTTCTATGATTTATTCAATTATGTATTAATAAGGATTAAGTAACTTAGCTTTCGTATCTTTCCTTGTATGTTCAGTAAGACCGAGAAAAAGAGGAAACACACCATGTCCAACCTTCCTGATGGTTCAGGTTTCGGCGACCACATTCAGTTGCTGCAGATCTTTGAGCGCTGGGATCAGAGTGATTATGACATTGGTTGGTGTAAAGACAATGATTTGCAGGTACCTTTAATAGATTCTAGCTGTGTATGTTATATTTCACTTGTTCAATAAAGATGATAGTAGCATTTAAAAGGGGGGAAAAATATATCGCATTTCTCAGAGATTCTTCTGTAAGTACTTCATGAGAGTACATATCCAGAATTCATTAGGGGAATGCAATGGAAATGAGGTTGAGCTCTTCTGCTGTTAGATCCCCAAAATGTATAACATAATCGTTCATTTTGAGGTGTCAAACAGTGGTAGCGTGACCGTTTAGGAGGTCAAGCTCTCTTGAGCAAAATCCTTCCCATTAAAGAAGAAACACATTTTAGATATGTTTCCTTGCAACAAATTTTTTTATAATTATCAGAATTAACTGATTGCAGGTGCGAGGGATGTTGTTTGTCAAAGACATTCGTAAACAGTTATCCCAGATAATGCAGAAAATAGCTAAGGGTTTGTAGTCTAAATTCTTGATTAATTTTACTAGAACCTTTTTGTTATTGCTTGTCAATGGATGTATTTTTGCTTGAGCAGTTCGCAGCATATTTATTCCCATGTCTTGACTTAAACGTCAGAACTCAGAAAACTATCAGATCCCTCCGCTTCAACTTTTTTCTTTGCAAATCCACTATGCCTTTTTTAATCTTAACAAGCAGTTGCAAATGAAATTTATTTCCTTGTGAAAGTAGGGAAGAAACGAAAGAAGAAATGCTCAAGGTTTTGGTGGTTGTAGCTGTACTCTCTTTTTGTCCTTTTATCCTTTTCCCCCTCCCTTTTTTTATTCAAACTTAGTGAATCCCTCAACTATTTACCGTGCTGTCTTGTTAGCAATTGCTTTTTACCTGTTGATATTGTTCTGCAATAGGACCCCTGGATGTACGAGCACATGGAAAAAGTGAAGAGAAGCAGGGTTATAAAAATTTGAGGAAGGCTTTGTGTGTAGGCTTTGCAAATCAGCTGGCTGAAAGGAAGATTCATCATAATGGTTATCGAACTCTGGGGTTTAAAGCCCAAGTAGTTCAGGTATTAATACATGTCGCTTACTGTGATATGTGTCAGTTGTTTTTCTTTGGTAGATGATCTGATTCTGTTGATGTTATTTCTTCTTAAAGAACTGCCCTTAAACTCCATATTCTCATAATCAAACCCCACTAGGTGAACCGGTATCCCTTTTTTTTTTTGGGTAATTGTTGACTAAATAGTGAATTCATAGCCACATTAAATTAATGACCCAAAACTTTTATTGTAGGTGCATCCATCCTCTGTGCTTAAACCAGACGAACTGGGAAAGTTCCCAGACTATGTTGTGTACCATGAACTGATTGCAACTCCACGTCCATACATGAGAAACGTGTGTTCTGTTGAGATGAGATGGGTTATGCCAATTATCAACAAGCTTGGGACCCTAGATGTCCACAAATTGAGGTTAGTTTGTTGGGAAAACATAATTTTAGATCTTTGCACTTTACTTGCATTTTGCTATTAGTGCTTGCACTTTTTTTCAATATTCTAGGTCTCTATATTTTTATTTTTCAATGTTTTAGGTCCTTCTATGAACAAAGTGTAGGGACTTAGAGTATCAAAAAATAAAAGTGTAGGGACTTAAAATATTGGGAGGAAAAAAAGTGTAAAGACCAATAGTAAAATGCAAACAAAGTGCAAAAATACAAAGTTATGTTTTTCCTAGTCTGTTTGTTAAGATTGCAACCTTTCTAAGAAAATGGACAGGTTTTGCATGTGACTGTTTTTGGTTCCTTTTCTGAAGGACCATACTCATTGTCGATTCTATTTTGTAATCCTTTATGTGAAGCAGTGGTGGACTTGGTCACATTGATGAGGAACCCGAGGAAAAAGCTCCAGATTTGCCCAAGAAGGGTGCCAATGTTGCCGCTATTCCTGATGACCGTAAAAGCCAAATCCAAGCTGCTAGAGAACGGTTTCTTGCTCGCAAAGGCAAGAAATGACTACCCATATACACATGAGGAGATGGTGGTGATCTTGACATGATTGGCAGTTTGATAATTTTAGAGTGACAGAGTAGCTGGTATATTGAACCAGCATGATCTGACATTTGGTTAATCCAGTTCTGTGCTCCGTCATGTCTGTCATCCTCAAGCAACTATCTCCAGCAAACCTTGGAAGATTCTGCTCTGTACGCATTAGTGGCTTGATGCTGCTTGGGTGCATTGATTCAAGTGGCTGAAGAAGTGTGTGTGATTCTTTTAGACCCCTTGAAGAGCATGCAATGAAGGAGAAATCAGAGAAATGATCTGTAAGTCCTTTTTTCAAGTACATGAAACCACGAGGGAGCACATTTGCAGGTGAACTGGGGACGGTTAATTTGAACTGATATCAGGAAGCATTGCATTTTCACAGGCTTGGCCCCTTTGAAGCAATTGGAAATGAAAAGGTCAGACGATTGGACCGATCATTGCAAAAGGAAAGACAATAAATCCTCTCTAGAAAAATGCAAATTTCACTTTGCCTATGAAAGTTACTATCAATATATAATTAGTTAATATCGCTGTTAACTATAAGACAAAAATGATACACTGTTGACGCGTTTTAAGGGAAGCAATGAGCACGACGAGGATGAAGATGAACCATCATTACAAATATGTTCTGAGGGAAAATAAAGAAAATTATTTGTTTTCCTGATTGGTTTCCCGAGATAAACGTTATAAAAGGTCACTTCGGAATTTGGTGAGTTTTCTGTTTTTAAATGCCTTTTGGATGATATGGTGGTTGCTGGTTAGCTATTGCGTATGCCTGCCGAATTTTAAACTTCCAATTGAGGGAGGACGATATATATCTTATAGTTAGCTATTTTCATATAATTGCAGTCATTTTCACCCATCTCGTAATTATACTTATTTTAATTTCTTTGTCGGGTGTAATCCGGACTGGTCTATTTCTTTCCTTATTTTCCGTCAGATATTTTTCCCCCATGTTGAAGTCATTTACCTGTGGTGCTACAAGTGTTGCCATGGTGGTTGAGTTTTGACCGCTGAGATTGAGCAAAGAGGACCCCATGTAATTCTTTTAGAGCAAGAGCTAGGAAACAGGCTGGTCTGAAAATAATTGGACGCAGATTTTATGGGTTTTGCTTATTATGGTTGAAGTCTGGCTTGCACAATTCAAATCTAAATGATCAAATATAAATGTTCTGAAGTTTAAAATTGCACGATCCAATCAAACACAAAAGGCCCTATAATATGATAATGAAACTTAAAATTCTAATCATCTTCATTAATCTTCATCATTATATATTTGAATTTTAAAAAGATAAATTAATAAATATAAAGAAGGGAGGAGAGGAGTGAGAGAAAATTTGCCTCCCCTCCGTTCAATTTTTCCAACCAAGCAACTTTTATTTCTCTTCTTTCCTCCTTATGAAAAATCTCCCAGCCAAGCCAAACCTAAGGCATAGGTTTCTGGGGACAAAAAAAAAAAAAGGTCAATATAATTTTAACAAATTGGAAGGGAAATAAAGGTATTTACTTAAAAAAAAAAATTGGATGAAGGCATATCATGCCCTTGCTTCTGTCTCCACGTATTTGTCTCTGTGTATCTGTTTTCACACGTATGTTTTTGGCTAAAAAGGGAGAAATTTTTAGGTAGATTAAGTATGTCACATTATTTGTGATCTATCTAATAAAAATATGATATTTATATGGTATTAAATATAAATTAATTCTGATATTAATGAAAATAGAGAGAGAAAAGGCAATAAATAAATTATGAATTCTATTATATGAATAAATTAATTAAAATAATGTCATTTAAGATTTTATTTAGATGAATTGAAGCATTCTAATTGAACAAACCATAAATGACGTGGTACACTTGATCTATCAAAAAAAATTTTCTAAAAAATGTTTTATTTTCTCTCTCTTTCCTCTATCTTAGCATCATATTAAGACCATCTTTAAAATATTTTTATTCTTAAAATCTTGAATTTTTAAAATTATTATAAAAGATCAAGGTCCTTCTATGTGAAAAGATATTTAAAAAAAAACTTTTGAATTTGGTCTTTTGGAATAATTTCCCTTTACTTCTCTCTTCGAGTCCTATTTTTTTGGTCAAATTCATTGAGTCCTATTTAATATATTTACAAGAGTTAGCTTTGGTTTTATTTTGATCTTATTTGTAAGATTTGTCTTTTTCCTCTCATTTATTTACCTCTATGTATTGATTACTAATAAATTGATTGAATTAGATTTGCTTAGTCTAGTTAAAAAGGAGTGATATTAAAAAAAATATAAGACAAATTTTTAACAAATTAAATTAAATAACCAACTTATTTTTTAATATACGTGAATTAGGTAATAATATCTTACCATTAAGATGGGAAGCATTAATTCACTTAAATTAAGTTCCAGATTATACCAATAATGAAAAAAAAAAATTCAAGATATTCAGTTCACTCGATAAGACAAAGCAAACTACAAATGTATCTTTCGTTGTGTGCGCGCTTTTGCAGTATATATAATTTCCAGTCGCTGCATTTCCCAGAAAAGTTGGGAAAGGGCGTATGCCCAATTCCCTACGTCGCCAAGTCACTTTTTCCATCTTTCTATCACAATTTTGGAATCAGGAAAAGATAACTATTTTTAAAAAAAAAAAGTTTTCTAAATTATTATTTATAAATTATAATTAATAATATTTAATTTTTTAATAAAATCACGTCTCATTTTAAAAAAATATTTCAGACAATGGTCAATAGAATCTTATTAAAAGTGCCACACTTCGTCACATAAAAAGAAAAATATGCGATCATATATATTCTTTTTTTTTTCTGATTGGAAAATCCGGTTCATCTTATAATTAATTTCTTGCCATTTAATGAATAGACGTTCTCACTACGCTGGGTTTGTTCATATTATCGTTCAAGAGACGCAAGCAAGGGAAAGGAAATCTATCAGTTTAGTGAATTCTGGTCGCTTTTGACCTTGAAAATATCTATAAACGATCAATCCAAGCCATCTCAAGAGTTCCTCCGAATCACTGATTGATTTGGAAATGCCTTAAACACAGTAAATCCATGGCTTCCAATTCCAATCTCCTTCTACGAGCAGAGCAATCTCATGCTCAAACTCCCTTGGTCACCTCAAATTCAGATCGAAACGACGTCGAAGCAGGACAAGGCCGCCTGAGGCAAGGAGATGATCATGACGAACCGGAGGAGACTCAGCTGGATCAGATGCTTCGCCGGATAGAAACGTTTCTCGCATTGCTTGGATGCGAGCAATCGTCGTCGTTGAACTTGGCTCTGTCTTGGACCTCTTTCATGGTGATCGGCGTGGTAGTTCCGCTAGTGGCGCTTTTGTTCGGCGACTGTTCCGACTGCGAGGGTTATCAAAGGAAGGACTTCGAGATAGAAATAATTGCTTTTCAGGCGTGTCTCGCTGCCGTCTCCTTGCTCTGTCTCTCTCACAATCTGCGCAAGTATGGTCTAAGGAGGTTCCTCTTTGTTGATCGGTACAGTGGAAAACTGATGAGCTTGCACGAACGTTACGTCAAGCAGGTTTTGGTGAGCAAATTCAAGCCTCTAAGCTGTTTGCTAGTTGCGTGTGGCCAATTTATGTGGAATCTTGAATTTTCTTGTTCATCGTCTCAAGCGGAGGTGTAACGATATTGCTTGAAATTATTTAAATTGTTAACATTAGGGCTGCACAAAAGACTGGACGGCACTGGACTTCACCCTAACCCGAAGTCCGGTCTCTTTCATGAAAAAGACTGGGTTAGGCAACCCGTAGTCCAGTCTTGTCCAGTAATAACCCGAAGATTAACAGGACCGGACTTGGTCCATAGGACTGGGAGACTGGTCCTGTCAGTCCAGTACTCACTTAGCTTTTTTTCCCTCTTTTTATTCTATGAGAGGCAATAATCCATTCCAACATAATAAACTCAATTAAGATAGTAAAAATACTTATAATAATAATAAATCCATAATAATTTCTAACAATAAGAAAAAAATATTTTTGTTATAGTCTAAATTATTTAAATTTATAAACTTTAATAAAAACAGTACTCAAAAAATTCAACAACACTATATTACAATAACAATTTAGAAACAAACTTAATAAATCTTTATGCAATCATCTCCTTAGCATCAATTACACTTTAAACATTTGTCAAAAATAAATTAATTATAATTATAATAAAAAAAATTAATAGGACTGGACTGGACCAAGTGGTCCGGATGCCTGGTCTCTTGTCCAGTCCAACCCGAAAAATAGTCTGGTCTTTTTAGTCCTTTTGGTCCTGAAGGACCAGTGACTATACAGACCGAACAAGACTGAGACCATCTCGGGTTGGACTGGACCAGACAGGACTGGGAGACTTTTGCACAGCCCTAGTTAACATCATTCAGTAGCTAATAATAGCGTTGCGAACATCTGAATTGATGTATGGCATGAGTTCCTCGCTTTGTTGGAGTATTTCATCAATTGAAATACTCTATCAATTGCTTAAAATTACTTAAATTGTTAACATAATTCATCAATTGGATTATTTCAATTGATGAATTCAAAATGAACTTTCAATATTTGAAGAAGCATAAGTTAGATTCCGATAGTCGATCATCCCTTGTTCTGTGATATGTTAGTATGCCTGCGACTTGAAGATGTGTCGCTGTCAGATTTTGGTCAACTAAATGTCACCCAGTTTGTTTGCTTAACATATTGCCAAATCATGTGAATATCAATTTTTTGATTTCGTGTTCTTGGAGTACTAGATATAGTACAAACCAGAGTTCAATTTCTAGTTCTCTTTCACTTGGATGCCCCTCTTTTGTTTCCGAGTTTGTCAGGCGATGCTAAAAATTCTTTCTCTGGCCTTAGGAGTCTTTTCGGTTATTTGCTCTGTGGGGATCGACATGTTTCTTTCTGAAGACTATTCGAGAAATCATTCGCCTTTCGCACGTAAATCATGAGTCATGGTGGCCTTCGTTTGCTGTTTCAGTAGCTTCGATCATATCCTGGACTTATGTGTGTACGATCTCCCTATTAGCCAGCACTTTGTTTCACTTGATCTGCAATTTGCAAGTTATCCACTTCGATGATTACGGGAAGCTCATACAAAGGGATTCTAATGTGCTCATTTTCATGGAAGAGCACATTCGATTACGCTATCATCTCTCCAAGATAAGCCACAGGTTTAGAATCTATCTTCTTCTAGGGTTCTTGGTTGTTACAGTTAGCCAAATTGTCACTCTGATACAGGTCACAGCATATAGTGGAATAATTACTTTTGCAAATGGTGGAGATTTTGCTGTAAGTTCAAGCTTTAATATCCCCATCATACTCCATGTAGTTTGAAGAACTTCCCATTTTTGTTATTTTAACCAGCCATACTTTAGCCATTTTGATTGAGATTTAGAACTTTCAACCTACGGTTTATACGAAAACGGCCATTCTTTCAGGTTTCTACACTCGTTCAGGTGGTCGGAATCATTATTTGTCTGCATGCAGCAACAAGGATTTCTCACAGAGCTCAAAACATTGTTTCACTTGCGAGCAGATGGCATGCTCTAGCCACATGCGCCACTCCCGATGCGTCTCAATTGAGAAGTTATGCTAGTACCGGTAGCTTAGAGACAGCAAACCATTTGAATTCTTTAAATTTTAATTCCTCTGAAAGTGATCTAGAATCCTTGGAATTCAACGTGATGCCTACGAATAGCCAACTGGCTTCTTACATGTCCTCGCATCACAAGAGACAAGCCTTTGGTACGTAACTAAACCACAGCCTGTCTCCGTAGTGTTTGCTTATACAAGTCAGTTGTTTTAATCGGTGACTTAACTGACACGTTTATACAAACACCCAAGCAGTGAAGATTAATATCGCAAAAGCTAATTGCTTGATAATTTTACTACCCCCATACGTACTCAGGGTCGCAAAAGTACTATTCTGATCTTTTACCTCCTTCGCGAAAGTTTCTTTTACGATGTCATGCTTGATCTTCTATCAGACTTGCCTATATTATATCATCTATTTTGAAGTTGGTAAATTCTCTTCTGTAGCGTAGTTGGAGGTTGCCAATATTTTGTAAGAGGCCTCATATATTGTACTCTTGATATGCAGTGATGTATTTACAAACGAATCCTGGAGGAATCACTATATTTGGATGGGTAGTTGACCGGTCCCTTGTCAACACGATATTTTTTCTTGAACTTACTCTGGTTACTTTCGTGCTGAGCAAGACCATATTATGATGATGTATGTGGCAAATCGGTACCAACGGCGGGCATTATTGCATCTTAATTGTGAATCATTTCACGTGTCTTGTAGCTATTTCTCCTTATCATTGCATGTCAAAGTGTGATTTTCACAGTCAAAACTGAGGCAGGAACAGGATTGGTAAAAGGATATGATCGGAACAGGACGATGGTACAGTTTTGGAGGCCTTCCGATAGGGATGAACTATGTCTAAGTGATTCAAGCTGATTCCGTCGAAAGACAAAACTTGGACCGGTCGAGCTTCATAACCGGGCTGCATATTGCACAGAGTATTCTATCTATGGTGATCCAGCCCGACCCAGGAGGTATTTCGTTTTATTATCCTCGTTTTTCTGTACACATGGATTGATTCCGAATTTTCTTTTTTTTTTCAAAAAAAATGTCATGTAATAAATAATCTTCATAATTATTATAGGAACTTCTAATAATTTTAATCGTTACTTAAGTTTCGGTTAAAAAAAACAAAACTTCTTAAATGTTTCTAAGATTTGATATATAAATTAATTTGTGGGCGCAGTCCCAGCACCGATGGTGGTTCGGTCGTTTGGGGTGGGCTGGTGGAGTGGAGCAGTAGAGGGAGGGTGGGGAGAGGTAAGGGTGTTTTAGGTTTATACGTTCTGAGAAAAAAAAAGCCCGAACCAAGCAAATATGTTCATCAAAATTTGGGGCTTATTCAATTTTTTCTTCTAATCCATTTGGTTTGGTTTGGTTGTTAAGCAATTTGATTCTGTTTAATTTGGGTTTGAATTAAGTTTCAGTTTTTTTTTTTTGAGATATTTTTAATAATCAATATATATGTGTGGGAATATTTACTATTATTTTTAAACTATTATTAGTATTTTCAAAAAAAAAACTTAGAGAAAAATAGTTTTTAACAATTATTTAGCACACTTGACTATTAAAAACTAATATATTATCCTTAAAACACTTGATTATAAAATTAAAAAATTATCACAAAAATTATAGATAATATTTAACTAACTGTAACATATTTTAAACTAGTAATTTATAGATAATTAATTTTTGGATAGAGAAATTTTTAGACAAATTTATAAAAATATATAAAATAGATAGGATAAGGCTTAGTTTAATTTAGTTCAAGTTTCAAGAGACAAGAACTTAAATTAAATCGATTCAATTGATTTTTTTGCTAAAATTTATTTATAATCGGTTTTAATCATTTTATGTCAGTTTGTTTTAGTATAATCAATTTGAATTTTGAACAGCCTTAGTGGAGAGTGAAAAAATTGATAAATGATATGATTGTTATATGTTTTGCCTTTTGGGGATTAATGATAACTTATGGATATTTTGTTTGATGTTCAAAACGTGACTTTTGAGTAATATTGAGTAAGAATCAAATTATACCTAAATTCAATTAGAATAACACAAGTCGTCACAATTGTAATCAATGGTCGTTAAAGAAAGACATTATAAATTTAATTGCTGGCTGTGGAGAATATTGCCCCAAAAGTACACAACTGAATTAAAATGCTACTAGCGATGCTTTCATATATTAATGCCTCGAGCTTTGGTGAAAATTGTTCTATAGAAAATGTTACATTTATCAAGCAGAATATATCACTTCTGATGTAAACCTTTTCTTGAAGCTACTGATGCTTTCACATTTTTAAGGCCTGGATTTTGCTCCGATACTACCATTTTTTAAGTATGCAGATTCCTTGAAAGGCATGATGCGTTGTGAAGGAACATCAAATAAATGACTAAACGGTCTACATTTTCTATGTGATTTTGTACAGATGAAACACCCCTGCAAAAGAAATGAACTGGTGCCTTCTTTGGGCTTTTCAGGCCAGCCCAAACCTTAGTTGGGTTACAAATTTGACCCAAGTGTTCAGCAGCCTTGCAAGATCGACATAAGTGACATCTCACCCGCTGCATTCATTCCAAGGTTACATTGGCATCTCAAAATATAATTCTCCAGCTGTTGTACGTTCAATTCGTATGGCTTGTCCATTTATTTATGGGTTGCTCAGTTCAGCATGCATGAGGCATTTATTCTTGTTAACACTAATTAAACAAATGTTTTCCCCAGAACCACCTACACGAGTCGAGTCTCATTAATCAAAGCTTGATTGGCATGGCCTCTACAGAGAGCGCTAAAATTTTATAACGTAGTTTGATATTCTCAGATTGAACGCATTTATAGAAGCAAAAACAAGTCATCTATTTTCCTTGTCTAAAACAAAACCCACAAAGCTTGATGGCGGGCTCTAGAACAAACATAAATGTCCCCTCTAATTATTGGCGTGGATTGCGGAAATATAGCAAATACATTAATTGACTGACTAAAAATTATGACAATCATGCACAACTGCCAGTCAGCAACCTGCGCTAACTACACCCCTCCATCGTGGTACGTTGACATGCTAGGAAGAATGAACGTAATAAACCAGGTATGGCATCACACGAGAATGGATTGCACCTCATCCCAACAGCAACAGGCAAAACGTTAGAATTAAAAAAGAATGATCAACTAGTGAATAAAAATCAAAACTGCACAAATTAAGCAGCATTCTGCCATTCAAAAACTTCTATGCAAATCATCACAAAATCATCTTGGTTCACCCTTACATTCATAGTTATAGCAGAACAATCACGATAAGTGTCATTACAGTCATTTGTACCCTTGGCAGGTAAGGTCATTACTAAGAGTTTTTCATCAGAGGACTTTGCCTGTTTGGGAAGAGGTAACTAGAAATTGATCATATTTGAGTTTGAATGATTTGCATTGCATCCCACCTCACAAGCACGCACCATCAAGTGCAATTATGTTTATACCATGTGACAGATTACATAATAGCCACAGGCACACAAAGTTTAGACAAGAACCACATCAATTTTGTCAAAGCTTTCATAAATCTGTGTAAAAATGTTTATAAAGCTCAATTGATAGTTATATATATGTTACATTCTATCTGTACATTAGAAAAACAGCATTAAAAAATTTCAATAACAAACGGTCTGGGTACTGCAGATATCAACCATGACACGTAGCAAAACTTTCATCACATCAACTTGAACTACACCTTACCACTTACTGCCTCAAGAATGATATTAATCCAGTTTTAAGACAAAATTTGATTGATAATATATGTCTTCCAAAATAATTACTCTAAGACTTGTGATAAATAATCCACAGAAAAGCAACAACTTTCCACCATATCAGAACCAGCAAACAAAATAAAATATGGAACTTTGGGAAATGTGAAGGATGCATATTATAGAGAAACACCTTATGTCATAAGCGTATTTATTACAAGTTAATTGTGAGAATATCGTATATCATCCCATATATTTTGTTCTCCATAAATTGCAGGGTAAAGACGAATGGCTATCTTCTATTTCTTTAAAAAAAAAAAAAAACTGCAGCTCAACATTATACTACCTAGATAGAATTAATTAAATAGGATGCATACAAACGTTATTTCAGAGTTAAAAAATGTTCCCCCCTCCATCACCTTGCCATATATTAGCCCAGATGACAGCTCCTTTCCATTTCATCAACCACCACGAAAAATGTAAATAATAAAATTGAAAAGAAAGTCCATCCTACCATCTTAAAAAGTATCAACCACAGTCCAAGCACAAGTGACCTTCTAAACCAACCACATTAGGATACATTGAGAATGGTGATTTCCCTTAAGTGATAACTATCATTCAGTCGTGCCCTAGACCAATGTCAACTAATCAGTTCCACCCTCAAAGCTAACAATAGAATTGCAACATCACATAATAATAGGGCATGCACAGAAAAAGGAACAATTTCTGATCTTAAGATTATGCAAGAACTTCATAAATACATTATAACAAACCAAGGTTTGTACAGTACCTCTAGAGAGCCCGAAGGAACAACTAATTGATGTTCTATAAATTCCAGGGTAAACGAGTAACTTCCTCAACCTGCGTGCTTTGATACTGCAGTGACATTTGCAGACAAATGTCATAAAAGAATTCTTGTAGCAGCCCAAACTTCAATTTTCCATTAGTACAAACGACATGAATTATTTTCATTTCATTTCAATTCTTTTAAGCAAGTAATTTATTTTTAGGTACAGCAACATACACAGATGATATAGTGAAAAGACGCAGCAATTTATTTGGTGTTAGGGAAGGAGGATGAATCCAATATAGTTAAATAGGATCCTGAATGGATGGAAAATTAACAAACGGCTGGAGAAGTAGCTAATTCAAAGAACTCATAATATAGGCGCTCTATTGAGATGAGGACCTCACTTAAGGCTAAAATGCTGAAAAAAAGTTATAATTATATATCTGGGAAAAGGGGGTGAAGAAGAAATGAGTAAAAAGGCCCAAGAGTCATGACTGTATTCAATAAAAAAATTTGACCAAGATAAATAACAATAAAAAAAAACGAGAGCAAGGGGAAAAAAAAAACAAACTCGAGCAACCTATCCAGTGAATGATCATTGAGATCTTGACATCACAATTCAACCGGCACCAGCATGAAAAAATAATTCATCATAGTGTGAACTGATTAAAAGTGTACAATCCACAATACTTATATTTGTTTTCCCCCCAAGGGAGGTGGAAAATCAAATATGCTAGGGACTTGGTGTGTGTTTGGCTATCCAGTTAGAGGGCTCCAAGTGACTTTCTACCAACCTAGTTTTGATATATGCTCGTTTGGGTGACTCAAACTATTTCCAAATGAAATATCAACCCAAAACTTGTTTTTGCAGATGCAAAAAGAAGTTGCTTTCAAGAAAGTGGATTTACCAACGCAAACTGGGCTTTAGAAATGGATAGCCAAACACACTTAAATTTCCAGCAGTTCATATCTGAAGAATTAAGAGCATTTTATATCCAATTTACATACAGTGCATTAGCCAAAGCGACCTGAAGTTGTTTAAATATAATAGGTAATGGCATGACACAAATTAAACACAAAGCTGAACATCATAGATATCCTCTTGAATTGTCCTAATTATCAAACGCTACGTATGCAAGTAACATTTCTGCCCAATCAACCCATCTCAACAATCTGTCTAACGTATCAATTAGTTTGTACACACAGAAACAAAGTTGATGACCAGTCATTAGTTTTTTTAAAAGAGAAATCTCAGAAATAAGATCCACTGGAGCTGACCTTTCGTTTTTCATGAAAATAAAAAAATTTAGTATTAAACAGAACCCAAACCATGGGATCATGGCTTATCCAATTAATGACTTCCACACAAATAGCAGCCTTGTGACATTGATAATCCTCAGCCAGGATTGTTATGCAGAAAGGATGAGAAAAATTCTAGGCACATTGAGTAATGATACTCCCACAATCAAATTGCTCACAAGACAACTTTATTTGCAGTCGTTTACTCTGTACATAGCCAACAACCCAACTCTTCTCAGACACAACTGTAATTACCAACCAATATGGTCGTATGAGTAGCATCACTCAATTAAAAAATACTGATCATGTGCCCGTGCAAACAACATTGGTTTATGGACAATATACCTCATGGACAAATAAAAATAATCCATATCCCTTAATATCCGAGATATTAAAGGAATACATTACCTTTTAAGCACAATGTTACTGTCAATTTCTTCAGTGAAATGCAAGAAGGCCCTCTGCCACTTCACACCAACAGTCTCTTGCAAACACAATATTAATATTAAAGAAAGAAAGAAAAGACAGCATCTAGAAATTCCATACTGTTTTAATACTCAAAATCAGATAAAATTGTTTACAATGATAATGGAAATATGTTACATACACAAGTTTCAGCAAAAACTGACTTTTCCTATTTTAAAATAAGGCAGCTATGCCACACCTTGTGCTTCTGGCAGTGTTCCAAGTTCGTATATATATGATGGCCAAATCAGGCAGGAAATTGACCTGAAAGAATTCTGGATCTGTGGAGGTATTTTTGGCCAACGATCCCAGGAGGTAAAAGAACACAAATTCTCCGCAAAAATCAAGTGCCTGCTAAAAAATCAGCACAAGTGATTGTTTAACAATGTTTGCAACTTCTGCTCAGTACACTCTCTCACCTCATCCATGAAAACAATCAGCGGAGCATGTTAGAATGATTATCAAGGCCATAGCTTTACAGAGCATGATTCTCAGCCAAAAATACCGCCAGTCCCCAATTCACCCTGCTGCAACTCCTTTCTACGCTGCTCCTCCAAAGGATCAGGGCTTTTTAATAGTCTTCGGGTCCGCCTAATTGCAGCATAACAAGCATCTATTAGTCAGATGAACATTTAAGAGGAAGAAAGGTACTATTAATACAAGTAGCTTCTTACCTCTCTTGAGCATGTCGAGCAGGAAAAGTAGGCATGAATTCTTTAGACTTGGGAAGAGGAACTTCACGAAACCACTCATGATTGAGAGCTTCTTCAGCCGTGATCCTCTGCATATAGCAGAAAGTCTTACCAAGTCAATGGAAGTACTGAAATATTTGCCAAATAAAGCCAGAAAATTAATGTATAAGACCCTTTTACCTTTTCAGGGTCATAAGTAAGAAGCTTGTTCAACAAATCAAATCCAGAATCAGAGAGAACTGGAGAACCAGTGAATGACGTGGCAGGAAATTTTTTGCGCAGAAGGTTATACCTGAAAGGAACATTTTGGCAGTTAATTCAAACTAACAAAGTCGTGTAACTTTAAAATTCACCAAGGGAGGCCAGATAGCCAGACCAGAACCACCCAAAGTTCGAAGCCTGGGAAAACAGTGGCAAAAAATAAGAACCACGGAACCAAAAAGCAATGTTATTAATAAAGGAAATAACAAATACTTACTGATGCTTGACAAAATTGACTTTCACTCCAGGTAATTTAGAGAACCCGGGCCAAATTGTTTCATTTGGTGTCCCAAGAGTACGGAAAATCTAATAACGAAACAAATGCTAATGGATCAGCAGCCAAAAACCTAGGGGCGCTAATAGTTAAAAGGGAGAAAACGTAACAGCAAGAACTTAGCAGGTACAAATAGAAACTAACTAGGAAAACGTACCTTGTCAATTTGATCAAACTCAGTCTTCCCATTGAATAGCGGTTCTTTGGACAATAGCTCACCCATTATACAACCCAGAGACCACATGTCAATGGCTGTCGAATACTGTTTTGTCCCCAGAAGTAGTTCGGGTGCCCTGAGGAAACAGATAAAGTACCATTAAGTAGATGAACTCTAGAAGAGAGCATGGCAAGAAACGTGTTGAATCAGAGAGCAATAAAACCAGTAACACCACAATATTAACAGGATAACTTCATTAGAATGTCCATCATAAGCACAAAATACACAATCATGAATTCTTGAAGAACTCAAAAAGTATTGATCCAGATGATAAAAGATAACATAGGTAATAGCAATTTTTACTGCATAGTTGACAGAGAATCAAGGTTATATCTTATACGATGTGTCAAGAATGACAAAATGGCAACAGTTTCAACATTTAGGAGCAAACAATAATATGACAAAGAAGAAATTGCGCACAAATTAACGTGTGAAAATTAAGGAAACGACAACAAAAAAATGTATGTAAGAACACTCACCTGTACCAAAGAGTAACAACCAGGTGCGTGTACGTTTTCAATGGACTCCCATACTGACGAGCCAACCCAAAATCACAAATTTTTAACTCACCCCTATTATTCAAAAGCAGGTTAGAAGTCTTCAAATCCCTGTGAAGCACCCAGTTGTCGTGAAGATACTTCACGCCTTCTAAAAGCTGGAGCATAAGGCACTTCACTTCACTCTGGCTGAATGGCTGCTTCATTGCCTCCATTAGTCCTTTAAGATCATGTTCCATGTATTCCATCACCATAAAAATACTATCAAGGTTGCTACCTACCACTACTTCTTTAACATCAACTATAGATGGGTGGTGAAAAGAAAGTAGAATATTTATTTCCCTAAGAGAAGTCAGCGGAAAGCCCTCTTTTTCCTTCTCCATCTTTACCTTCTTCAACGCCACAATTTCCCCAGTCTTCTTATCTTTGGCCCTATATACAACACCATATGTTCCTTCATCTATCTTGTTGAGTCTCTCGAACTCATCAACACTTCTACAACCCTGAAGCATGTTGACAACTCTTTGCGGTGGAGCTGGGGGATCTGGAGTCTCCCTTCCATCATCTTCATTTTCAGAAGCAGTATCCGAGTGGCTAACAGTGGTTTCACTTTTAACACCTTGACCATCATTTTCCATATAGTCATCCTTATCAGATCCAATACCAGCATGATCATCCCCAGTGGAGATTTTACCATGGCTACCTCTTTCTTCAGATTCAGATGATTTAGCTCTAGCTCCTTCGTAACCATCTCTTTTTGATTCCTCTGGGCTCAACAGCTTGTTTCGTACTCTGGTATTCAATATCTCTGGCGATAACCTCCTCTTCTTTTTAGAAAATTCATCATCGTCATCTACAATTTCACCTTCATCGCCAGGAGAGTTATCCCCAGCTGCCCATCTTGAAGATGATATATTATGCATTGGAACATAATCGTCACCCTCTTGCTGCTCAGCCTCCTGATCATTGCCCAAATTTTGATCCGGTGACAAAGGAACCACTCTGACAGTAGACTCGGTATCAACATCCTGAACTGACTCAGAGGACAGAGGACGTTTAACTGCTGTAGGCAACTCAAGACTATCAGTTTCTCTATTGTTCACGGGATGTATCTCCACTCCACCAAATGGAGCATTAGGTGACTGACGGAATGCTTTTGGCAGTGGTGGTGGAGGAGGAAGAGCAGTCAAAGTTGTGGACACCTTAAGTTTGGATGAACTATTGACTTCTTTGTCATCTTGATCCCACACTATCGGTGAAAATTTTCTTTTCCTCTCCACCGGAGACAGCGCCCCATTTTTTTCAACCTTCGCGACCTCAAAGCCTTTCCCCTGAGGTTCTGATTCAATAGCTTCATCAGAGCCACTGTCGCTGGAAAGCTCACCTGGCTCCCTATCCGTTGCCTTGACAGAAAAACCACATTTTTTGGGACCAAGGCCACCACTGCTGCTCCCCGAGTTACTCCTACTTGAAGATGAATGATAACTCCCATTCATCGCCTCTCTCTCCCTTATATCCTTCTGTCTCATTCTAATTCTATCTCTTGCATTCGTGCTCCGACCTCTCGCATCATCGCGGCTACCAGTCCTAATCCGATCGTAATCTTCCTCAGAATTAGCATATCCCCGCCTTGAGACATCAAAATTGGACTCACGATCCCTAAATTCATTGTCGCGATAGCCTCCATGTCTCCCAGCAGCCATAAATGTACCTAAATGCTAACTTGTAGGCAAAACCCCTGATCCCTCTCCAACCAGACGTAGGATTTCTGCTTGCGAAACCCTAAACCCAGAGCACAGAAAACTCAGCCTGGAATTTCTAATTTGAGGAACACGAATAGGCGTAAATCAATTAGAAACCCTAACAACGAAGTCAGATCCGATAACAATTCGATTTCAGACAACCACGCCCTTGAAGATAAACAGAAGTCCTACGGCGACGCTACTGTGCAGTCAAAATCGACGGGTACAGACAGGATCAGATATGAAAGCCTAGAAATTCAAAGATATCGAGAGGGGGGAAACGAAAAATAAAGAGATATTAAACAGTGGTAATCATTGGAGTTGATCCAGAATCATCGATCCTCGCACTAAACAGGGAATGATAAGCGAATTGAAATGGCTTACGAATGATAGGTAAAGAGCGACAGAGGCAGGCGACGGGGAGATAGAGGAGAGCGACCTTCGTCCAGGGAGGGTGAAAAGTAGGCGTGACCACGCAAAGAAAAGGAAGCACGCGGACTTGCTCAAAACGAAAATCCAAAATAAAAGTACATTTTCATTAAAGTCCAGTCATGGTAAAAGTCGCAGATTTGGGCCGGCCAAAGAGCTATTCCATTAATTGGGCTTACTATGCCTAATAAATCCTGACCTTTAGATAAATTTAATGACTTTAATATTAAAAAAAATTAATCTTTTAATCATTTAATTTTTAGCTTACTTATAATTCAATCAGTCAAGTATGACTCACAATAATTCAGTTCCTCCATCATAATTCATTGTGATTCAGTTCCTCGACTTTTAACTTACTTATAACTTGGTACTTATTTTCAATTTTAAAAAAAAAACTATCCTTATCAAATAAAAGGATAAAAGAAATGCTCATATTTTGTTCTAAAATACCATCTTCTTACTCTTTTGATTTGAGATCTAAGCTAGCATAAAAAATATAACAAAAGTTGAGGAATTAAGTTATAAATGAGTCAAAAGTTGAGAAACTGAGTCATAGATAAGTCAAAAATTAATAAATTAAGTCGCAGCAAATGATACTTGAAGGACTGAGTTACAAGTGAATTAAAAGTTGAATGATTAAAATATTTATTTTTCCTTTAAAAAAAAGGTAAAGGACTTTTATAACAAAAAAAATTAAATTTTTTTAGGAAAATTACAATTAAGAACCATTGGAGACAATTAATTGCGCTGCAAGAAAAAATAATTTTGATATTACTCAGCAAAATCAAAAGAGCTAAGTTGAATTAATTTTTTTGTGAAAAAGACAAAATCCCCTCATATGTGTGTGTGTGTGTGTGTATACACTCTTTTAACAATAAATCTCCATTCAGGAAAAAAAATTTCATTTTTATTTTAACAACAATTAATTCTTTTATTAACAACTTTAAAAAATTAACTTAATGATAAAAAAGAATAACTATTATGATTTGGTGAACAAATTCCTTTTGGATAAAAACAAGTCTCATTTTTATTTTAATAACAATCAATTCTCTTATTGACAATTCTCAAAAAAGTAACTTAGTAGTGAAGAGAAATAAGTGTTGCGATTTGGTGAACAAGCTCATATTTAGGAAAAAAATAAGTCTCATTTTCATTCTAAAAATAATAAATTGATTAAATTCCTCCATTAACAACTACAAAGTATTAACTAGGTAGATAGGAATTGTTGTAATCCAGTAAATAAGTCTTCATTTAAAAAAAAAAATCTCATTCTCATTTTAACAACAATTAATTCTCCCATCACAACATATATACATTAGGAATAATTTTATCTTTTCACAACAAATCCATAACCAGTGTAAATTTAAGGGACAAGATTACTAGAAATTAAGCTTAAAGAACTAAATTGACAACTAAAACAAACTTAAGAACTAAAAGTTACATCATCTCAAATTTAAATTTAAATCTCGAAGCCTTAAGTTCCATTTCACATTTTAATAAAATATAATCGTGAATGTCTTTTTATATATAATTATATTTATATAATTATCAATGGTTAACACGCACGCACACACACACAATAATATATCTCTCCAGTAATTATAAGTCTTTGAGGCAACCTCCAAGAATTGTACTGTTACACTTGGCCATGAATGTGCTTACCATTTCCGTCACTCGTTTCCATGTTCAAGCGTTTTTATATGATTTTGTGTGAGAGGTATGGTAGGTGCCTTTATCAGCCACCAACCCCTCTGGTTACTGTTATGCAGAAGGACCTCTTTAGTGAAAAATACTCATGCTGAGAAGATTAATGGTAAGTGTGTAATTTTTTGGTGAAGCAATGAAATGGTCTGTCTTTGCAAGTTATATATATAGACACACACACATACCCCCAAACTGAACGCCAAGAAAAGCAGGTCTTTGATGATAGGACAAATATGTGTTACAGAACCGGAGAGCAAATGGCGACAGTACTCAAGCGATAGAATGATGGTGGAGTCGAAACAGAGAAGAGTATACAGCCAAACAGAGCATTAACCACGTGAAAGTAACGTTGATAAACATGGTTATATAAATCGGACGGCGCAAATGATCCTAACACAACAAAAGCAATTGATTAGGCAGAATTTATAACAGCAGGAACAAACAAGTCTAGATATGGGATTACAAAAAAAATTTTGGCACAAAGGCATTTTAGTCATGACAAAAAAAAAATTATCTTTTCCATTCAAATCTATATCTATATATATATATAAAGAATAAAATATATTTTTAGTCCTCTAAATTTATATAAAGTTTTAATTTAATTTTTTAATTTTGTAAAGTATCTTTTTAGTATTTTAACTCTAATCTCATTAGTTTGAAATTATTATTTTTTGTATCTATCATTTTCTAAAAAAAAATTAAACTTAATATGTGACTATTTTGATAATATTTTGTCAAAATTTAAAAGTTCAATAAAAAAATTTGTTGGGATAAACTAACAGTGTTATAGTTAAAATATTAAAAAAATATTTTAAAAAGTTAAGAGATTAAAATAAACATTATGTATAGTTAAAATATTAAATGTATACTTTAATATATATATATATATATATATATAAGTAGAATGAAAGCTTATGGTTGGTGACATCACGTGTCCCTTATGTTTAATTTTTTATTCTATGTTTAGTTTCAAGATAAATAAAACTACATCTTTCCCATATCTCTATCCATTATCTCATTTTAATTATAAGCTCAGGTCTAGTGGTGTCACATGTCCTTTATAATTTTCCTATTTATTGTTTATTTTAAAAATAATTATAATTACCCCCTCTCTCTCTCACATATCTTTCCATTATCCCAATTTAATTTCAAATGTATATTTATAATAATTTTTAAAAAAATAATATAATTAAAAAATAATAATCAAATTCAATTTTATAGTATATATATAAGTAGAATGGCTAGCAGTATGATAATGTCACATGTCCTTCAAGCTCAAATTTTCTTATGTAACATATTCATAATTTCAAATTTTTAATTTAAAAATTATAAGACTACCCTATCCCCAATCCCAACTTTCCATTAAAAAAGGATTACGATACAAATCTACCTTTAAAGTTTTTAGCCAGGTGCATCCAATATTGTTAAGTTTTTTTGAGTGTAGTTTCATCCTAACATTTTTTAAAATAGTACAATATCACCTTGATATAAGTAGAATAGTGGTCCAAATCTTAATTTTGACAATTAAATTCTTATTTTTGATAGTTAAATGCTATGTTGGCTACATGGTGATCTAAATTTGAAGGTGGAACCTATCTTTCTTTTGCCTCTCCAGCTTTATCCCCTCATCCAATTCGAAATTTAGGCTTGCCAGTAATTTCCTCCCATGTCACCAATGATTTGGCCCTTGAGTTAACCACTGCGATTCAAGATCATTAAAAGCAACACATAAAAAACTTCTCCCTTCTACTAGCATTGGAGAGAACAAGAAGTGTAGAGGAAGCAACACTAAAATGAGAAAAAAAAAAGAAAAATCGAAGTCCAAATGTTGTAGATTCAGAAAGAAATTTCAACAACATTTACAAGCATGGAGATTATCAGAGTAGCAATCAACAACCGAAGAGTAGCATTGCACATGGCAGCAAACTAATCTCAAGCCCAAAGACTAGTCAAAAAACCATAATTTCAAATCTACAATGCAATACAACCCTAATTAATTTACAAAACCCAAATCAACAAACCTAGATTGTGCTCGAGCTCTTTTTTCCCCTTCATGCTCAGGAAATGTCAACCTACACCAAATCGTGCGTGATGCTCAAGTGTCATCTTTGAATACTTACTCAAACCTTATACAATTGTTCACCTTGCCCCTTCTTTAAAGGTAACCCCCCAAGTGTCCTTAATAGGGCATGGAGTGGGATCCTCTCTTGTGCCATCCTCTTTTGTGAGTGTCAATAATCATGTCTGCAACTCCAAATAAAGCAACATCCAAAAATTGGTGATGTCTTTTAAGTTTGAGTATAATGGAAGTTCACACAAAAAATATCAATTTTTCATCCATCTCACCCTCAATTCTCTCTAGACTCAATATCCATGTATTCTTAGCCTCATTTTTCTCAAGATTAACTCAATCTTCACTCCATGAACATTATTTGATTTTTGAACTTTATTTAGTTGTAATGGGTTTATAACAAAAAAATTTAATACCTTCTTTACTCTCCTTTTGTTTTCCCCGGATATTTGATTCACATGTATAAATTTCTCTAATTTGTTTGAAAACTTCTTTCAATATAATTTTTATTCCATTTACTTTTGTTAATCTTATATTTATTCTAGGGGACCTCAATGAAAAAATACTTGTGTGTTGCTTTGGAACAGTCCTTTCTAATGGGAGAAAATCATGAGTCCTTTTATCCAATATCATCTTGTCTCAATTAATGAATTTTATATGTTTTACCAAATTTGTAGGTATTCAACCTTTATTGACTAATCTCTCTCTTAAAGATTTAAAGCCAGAAAAGTAAGATTATTATTTTTCTGTTCTATTCATGAGTTCATTTTAAATATGATAGTTGTATCATTATCTGTTGTGATGATTACTTACCATAAAATCTATTGAGTAAAGTGTTTTATCTCATTTTTATTATTTTTCATTATTTGATTTTGGTGACTAAGGAGGGTAAGCATATAGCTTAATTTTTCCATCCTCTAAATACTTGAAGCAAACTAAATCCTTCTTCCTTATATATGCAACTTGATAGTTAACACTTTTAAAGGACAAATGTGTTAATGATCTTTTAATTAAGGTCATGGTGAGTGATCGATAGAACTACTCAAACACGGTAAATTTTAATTTCCTTTTCACACTAAAACTAATATTTAAATGTTTATTTGTTCATATTTTTTTAATAAATCATGACATTTATAAGATGTGAAAAATGTTATGTCACCCATATATATGTTTTATCAATTCATTTACACTAGTAAAAAAAAAAACTTTTCATGTCTCTTTTTTAGGGCATTTCACGTCCCTATCATGAGGGACATAAATTCGGGTGACATAGAAAATTGACTTATTCATGTCCATCTTTTGTAAAAAGGGATGTGGATTCTCCTGAAATAAATATTAAAATAATTTATATTTAAATATCTGCCATTTTTATTTTATCATTTCAGCAAGTAATAGATTTCATATACCTAAAAATGAAATAAAAAAAATAAAACCATACCAAAATTGATAAAGCAACTAAATATAATTGAGAAGGCTCAAGCAAAGGTCAGAAATATCCATAAAGAAAAAGAGCTTGTGGGTGAAAGTGACATTAATCAAATATTGCTCGCCCAGGGAAAAGAGGAAGAGAAGCTATGGATCTCGACCATGGGTCCCGTGGGTCTTGAAGCTATCCATCAAGTGGGGGAAAGAGGAGATAGGGAGAAGAGAGAGTTGTCTGTCAAATGTTCACCGTTGAATGCTAACCTTAGGTCTCTATTCAGTTTGTTGACCATAGATCTCGATGTTATTAGTCTCGATGCAGTGGGAAGGAGAAGAGAGAGTTGTTGTGTGGAGGAGAGAAGAGATCTACAGTAGGGAGGAAATGAGAGACGTGCTACTGTTGAAGGAAAAGAGGGAGAGAAGTTAGGTTTCAAAATATAAAATGATAAAGCAAGGAAGAGGTTCGATTTAATTTTGAAAAACTGACTGAAATTTACGTCGTTTTTTTAAAAAAAGGAACGTGAAAAATATTTAAAAATTAATAATTTAAAATATATTATTTTCTATAGTCCACATTCTTTTTTTAAGAAAAGTGACGTGGTAAGTTACCATGTCCCTTTTTTAAAAAAAAAAGGATGTAAAAAATGTTCAAAAATTAATAATTTAAAATATTTTATTTTTTACAATTTACATCCTTTTTTTAAAAAAAAAGAGACATGAAAAATGTCAAAAAATTAATAATTTAAAAGATTTTATTTTTTACAATCCATATCTTTTTTAAAAAAAATGGATAATCTTACATATTTAATACTTATTTATAAAATTATTATTACCTCTATTTGTTATGTCACTTTTGTAAAAAGTGACGTAAATTCAAGAACATAAAATACATATTTTATAATAATATTAATACCATATTTTTGAAGGGATGGTTAGAAGTAGATGGCATTTCCATAAATTTTTGATAGTCAAACATGGGAGGGGGTAGGTAACTCTCACCCCCTCCGTTTCCCTCTCACGAAAAACACACCTTTTCACTCGTTCCAATGCCCCAAGCTGTGTTAGCATATTTGAAGACATACAAAACCAAAACTTGTGCCCTCTGCTTTTCAGTCTATTTTCTTTCTGGTTTTTTGGATTATGTCACCGTATGGACTTGATTGGATTTTTCTGAACCAAATCATTTCAATTTGTTTACCAGATTTCTGTGACGATTTCATGGATATGACTTGGTTTTTTTATTATCAAAGTGTCAGGAGTATATACTGGTCAAATGAGGGGAAGAAATTTTGTGTTCAGATGAGCAAGGATATTTCAGGTATTTCACGTTTTTTTTTCATTTCTTTATATATTTATTCCAAATTGACAATCTTTAGTTCTTTACCTTCATTTCCCTTCCATATCAAACTTGTTCTAAATTACTTTTTGTTTTTTTTGTTTGCTGCTTTCCGTTCCTCTCCCTCAATTTTCACCAATACCAACCAAAAGGATCTTTGTACTTTTCTTTTTGATGAAAATATTATCATATATGGATGAAATAAATGATGGGAGAAGATAAGTTATCATAAAGACTGACATTAATTGTGTGTGCGTCTAGATAGTTTCTCCAGGTTGAAATCAATTACCATCATCATTATTACCTATATATATATATATTATAAAGAAAAAAATATAATTTTAAGTCCCTGTACCTTGTTTAGATTTTAATTTTGATCCTTATATTTTTTTAATATTTTAAGTTCCTACACTTTTATTTTTTAATATTTTAAATCTCTTCAAGATCCCTACACTTTATTCATGAAGGAATCTAAAATAATAAAAAATGAAAGTATTAGGACTTAAAACACCGAAAAAAGTACAAGGATTAATAGTAAAATTTGAGTAAAGTACAAGAATTTAAATTTATGTTTTTTCCATTATAATAGTTGCATCTCCTACATGAGTTCTATGTTGCATTTTTTCCTTTTTACATTTTCCTTTTTACACTCTATTTTCTTGTTATATCTAAGAAATTATTGTCAAATTTCCACATTCACATTGCACTAGGATTAGATGTCAGAAAGTAGGCTGACTTGGCCGCTATGCGCCCATCCCTTAAGTGCTAAAGCTGTTGAGTAGAGTCGGGAATATAGGTGAGGTTATGTGAATTGGCTTGAATAACTGGTCATAAGAGTCGGGTTGGGTTAAAAAAAAAACCCAAATAAAAATGGGTTTTTTTAGCTCGGACCATATAACCCATGAACCATATGAGTTAGGATTGATCCATTTAATCCATATTATTTTTTAAAAAAAGAAAAAAGGAGAAAATTTTATGGATATAAACCGTATTAGGCATCACTTACTTAGCTATATCAATTTATATATTTTGTATAGACATTATAAATTAATATTTTGGTCTATTTAGAATAAATTATGAAACAATATCAAATTGAAACTTATTATTTAAATGTATTTTTTAAAAAATTTAAAAAAATAAATTAAAAAATAAATGAATGGGTTGGCGGGTTGGCCTATTTAACTCGCCAACCCTCAAGTGTTAGATTAAATTGAGATTTTTTTAACCCTATATAAAAACGGCTCGAACTCAATCCAACTCACATTTCTCTCAATCCATATGGGCTAACTCACATGGGTTGGGTTAGCCCATATTTCTACCTCTACTCTTGAGCTTGATTTTTAAAAACATGATTAATTTTTGAAACCTAACCCTTATTTTCAAGGTAGGCCCATAAGCTTGTCTTACTTAAAAAAATAAAATAAATAAATACAAATATAGATATAAAATTTAAATTAAATTTTAAAATGAAGATAGAAATTTTTAATTTAGATCAACCTTATCAAATCTGATAAATATAAAAACTTGTGTATCACAAATTACAATATTAATTAAAACTAAGAAATAGACCTTGCAAAGTAATCGTATTTAAGAAATTAATAAAAAAATTGTCAATATTGTGTTAAAATAAATGACAAAGAAACCAACATTAATTATTTTAATGACACAATACTTAAAAAATCATCGATCTTTTGAAAAATAAGGCTTTGAAGACCACTCGAGCCCTTTTTTCAAAGCCTATCAAGGCGAAGTTTAGAAACTCAATTTCTCAAAAAATAACTAATTTTTCAAGCTTAAATACTTATTTAAATAGGATTTTTAAGTCTGACCCTTTAGACTTGGCCCTTATTCTAGACTCCAATCAGGATTACTTCCATCTCTTCAAATGTACACATTTCATGGATAAAAATATATTTTTTTCTCTTGAAGTATTGTTTAAGAAGAATCCAACATCCTAAACTATTAGTTAAAATAATTTTATTTTTAAAGTAATTAAAATGAAATATTTTTGTCCCTGCAAGACTATCAAAAAATATTAATTAAGACTACAACATTCACTTGTTATAAAACTTAACAAACCTGTCAAAACTGTTTTCTCTCTCTTTGTTTTCCAAAATAATATAACATAATATAAACACAGTTCATTGGATATACCACAGGTTTAAACTGAATGACTACAAACATTTAATTCAATTCTACATATATAATTTTCCAAAATTTAGAAATGTCATGAGATGGCGCTGAACAAGGATACTATATATAAAGTACATACGAGTGTTAAAAAAGCATATGAAAATATCAATTAATATCAATAAAGAAACGCGTCATTTTATTTCTTTTCAACCACTAGGTACACATATCATCCAACATGCGAAAACATGAATGAATCTTGCGTCTCTTTCTCAACAATAGATTCATTTTCCATCACCATTCATCACCACCAACCCAATCCGATGCAATATACGTTCTCTCTATCTCTCTATCATATGATGGATAGACATGTATATCGTATGATGAATAGACATGTATACAGGGAGACAAGAACATAAGATAAAAAGGACATTAATTTCGTGTTTTGCAAATATAAGAGTGAGATTATGTGCAATTAAAATGTGACTGTAAGAGAGGTGAATGCATGATAACAACATATATATAGCTACCAGCAAAGGGAAGGAAACTTGAAGGTGAAAGAGAAAGAAGAAGGGACATGTCCAGTCCTTCGGATGTAGTCTGCTCTCTCGGAAGTCCGCAGAGCTTTCTCATTCAGCTTTGCTTCTGCGTTGGCCCTCTTCTCTTCCGCTACCCTCCTTGTTGCTGCCACTTTGTTTGCCAGCTTCTCTTGTGCTCGCGCTTTCATTCTCTCAGCTTTCACCTGTAGAGAGAGAGAGAGAGAGAGAGACTAATCGTAAGCCTTCTCGTGTATATTTACAAGGCTGCAAATACATGCATGCTTCTGTCCGCTAAGTCTTGACCTGTATGAGTCTTCCGTGCATCTTTATAAGATAAATGCACAGAAAATGACATTGCACAAGGTACAATTTAAAATTTCTGATTAAAATTTAAAAGTTCAAATTATCATTTAACTTTATTTAAAATTTTATTTTACTTTTTTAATTTTATAAAGTATTTTTCATATTATCTGATTTTAACACTGTTAATTAATTAATCACAAGTGATGATTGTTTCTGTCAATCATTGCTATTTTAAAAATTAAATTTAATAATTTTTTTGATATTTAAAAGTTTAATGTTAGCATTTTTTTGTTAATAATAAAATGAGCAGGTCCCTATAGGCCCAAGCCTATAATCTCAATTACTTCAAAATTCACCATTTTCTAAAATTTAATTCTCATTTAAATGGCTTAGCTTATGGCCCCTTTAATTATTTTATTATTTTTAAATTAAAATTTTTAATTATAATATTTAATTTTTTAAAATACAGATCATAATATTTAAAAATTTAAAATAAATAATACAAATTTTAATTTTAAAATATAAACATATATTCTAAAATTTAATTCAATGTAAAAATTTTATTTTTTTCATGAGTAAAACAAAAAAAGCCTAAAAGGGCTTTTTTGACGTCCTTTTCAAAGCCTATCAAGATTGATTTTCAAAGCTCAATTTCTGTTAAAAAATGTTATTTTTAAAACTCTAACTCTTATAAACATGAGTTTAAATAAGTATGTCTGAATTTTAAGCTTTACTAATTATGGTGTTAAGGCTGGAGGATTAAAATTAAAAGGTCATCTTATAAAAGGACCAAAATAAAAATTTGTGTAAAGTTAAAAAAAATCAAAGATGCATTTTTATCTAATAATAATAATAATAACAGTAATGATGATGATGATGATAATGATATTATGTAGCATTGTAAAACACTACACAACGTTTTTTTACGCTCTTAAGAAGTCGTGATTTATAAATCATAAGTCTTTTTTAATAAATCACAAGTCTTTTTTAACTAGTGTCATTTTTTCAATATATAATGTGTGCAATTATGTGAGCTACAGGAGATTTTTTTTTTTATGTACATCTATTTAACAAAAAGTACTGCACAAAATTTTGACAACTTAAGCTCAGCTTGCATTTGTATAAAGAATCCAGTAATAAATACTTCAACCTGATAATTTTATCTTGAAAAATCTCAAACATGATTTAATTTAATATTACATGATTACTTTTCAAAAAAAAAGGTGAATTAGTTTTTTTAAGAGTGCAACTTTTTTTTTTCAATTCCCTTAAAATCGTTTTCATCTTGTATACGCAATGGACACAACTACATCTCTATTAGATTAAGAATTTATTGACAACAGTTTACAAATGTGGATTCTTTCTATATTCTCTCTCAATATCTCTCTCCATACTCAATCTCAACAGTTGTTTCGTGATTTAATGATATGAGATTACTAATTATGATATTAAAATAAATAAAATATTTATTATTATCAAGCAAATGCTTTTTAAAACAAGATCATAATATTTATTATGATAACCATTACATTAATATTAATATTATATTTATTTTAATATTATAATTAGCAATCTCATACTATTAAATTAAAATAATAATTAAATGAATGATTAAAATTGAGAATAAAAAGATGTATTGAAAGAGAAAGTATGGAGAGGATGAAATTAGAACTACACAATTTATGAATATGCACATGTGACATGAACATGTATATGAAAGCATATGTCTAAAACTTGGAATCGTGACCACTCACGCTCACAACAGTACGCAGCATTGGGAAAGATCTCTGCCATGCCATGATCCTTTCAAGAATAATTCTCTCTGTCACTTCTGATTCAAAGTTCAAACGAACTTTTTTCATCTTGTTTCGAAATTGAAGCTTTCTAAAACACTCATAACAACATACTACTACCAAAGCTGTGAAGCTCATTAAAAGGCGAGCCGTATCTGATTTTTATGGCCCTTTCAAAACGATCTACTAAATCATTGCCTACTGTTTCAATGAAATCATGATATATCATTTCACACAAATCTTTCTAAATCTATCCAAAGGGACTCTAATGCAAGTTCTTGTCAGGCTACTCGTCAGATATGATATTTTAATTAAAAGAAAAACTAAATGATATGAGGAAGAGATCGGAATCCCTTTGTACTTACCTCCATTTTCTTTATTTCCATTTCAGCTTTTCTTATCTGATGGTTTTCCCACGCCTGAATCTTCACCTCTTCGCGCTTGAACCTATCATCAAGCTTGACATTCTCAAAATCAGTTTAAAACAAGGCATTGAAATCACAGAGGCAATAGTCAAAATGATAGCTAACTCCTCATCAAACTAGTTTTAAACAAAAAATATTTTAGAAAATCAGTCGAAACAATAATTTAATAGTTTAAGAATTTCTATACTAGGGGTAAAATAATACAAAAAAAAAAAAACTCTAATCCACTTCTTACAATCTCAGCAACACGGATGTCTCCCACCACTAAAATTTTGCAATAATAACGAATTTAATAAATTAAACATTATTTACAACAGATATACTAACTAATCATAATCACGGCTCTGAGTGATAAGAGTATTCATGTGAATAACAGCCATTATTTATTTATTTGTTAAAAACATGCAGAAAAAAAATCGTAGGATTAATTCATAGACAGCATTACCGTGCCGTATATTTGGCCCGTTCGGCTTCATTCCATGCCAATGCTCTGCTTTCAAGAGGACTTAACTTCTTTGCTGGATTCTCCGACTTCTTCTCGGAGGGGCTCAATTCTCCTGCCGCATGACTTTTTGTATTTCCAATATTACCCCCATTCGAATTCCTCAATGGCGTCGAAGTCCCTGAATGAATGGGGCTTCGACTCGCCGGAGTCGTGGCTCTGATCGGCGTCGCCGTTCTCGAAGGCTCTTGGCTTGCCATAGGCGTCATCTCCGTCCCCATATCTCTCACACATATCGATCGAACACATACTGCGTTTTGGCTCGTTGGCTTGTTGATTCGCCAAAACAACTCGTCGCACTCCACCTTCTTTGTTTCCTCTACCTCGCGTTGACAAGATGTGGTGTGTTCTTCTCTCTGTTCTTGTTCTTCTTCCTCTTCCTCTTCTTTCTCGTCAAAATCTTGCTCTTTCTGTGGAAGAGGAGCTATTAATCTCAGGTCATCTGCGTTTGAGTTTCTGGGTTTGTTTCTTGACTGGCTTTTCTCGCCTCCTCTTGACAAAGACGACAACCCCACGAGCCACTTTTGAGCGTCGTCCCACTTAGATGGTGTGGGTTTTCCCAAAGTGGTTCGATTGGTCCCCTTGTGAAACTCGAAGTAAACGGCACTCGAATTTGGGGTCTCCTGCGTTTGATGACCATAGCACCCCTTTTCTTCCACAGATCTCATTCTCAAATGACACTCTGAAACACACACAAACACATACAGGCCTACACAGCAAGTATTTTCCCTTTTTAAAAAGCCAGAATCTTCAAGTCCTTTTCAACTCTTCAGCTAGAAAGAAGAAAACAAAAGGAAGCTAAATCAGAGTGAAGTACTAACAGAAGAGAATGGAGTGTGTTGGAAGGAAGAATAATAAGAGGTTGCAGAATGAAACCATGGAATTCTGAGAAGTGCAGGAAGTGAGAGGGGTGGATTAGAGATCCATGGAACATTAAAATACTAACAAAAATAGTTGCATGTTGCGGAAAGGAATCGCACAGATATGACCGATAAAGAAAGAGTTTAAGAGGAATTTTTTTTTTTTTGCACAAAAGTTTAAGAGGAAAATTTAAAAAAAAATGAAGAGAGAAAGAGAGGCAAGAATAGTATATAGTAATTCACCTAGGGAACTGAGGGAGTTCAGAAGCGAGGAATGCATGTGACAGAAAGGGTGCAAACCACAATTTCATCTTTTTTTGGGGGTCTCACAGAGATGGATGGAATCTTTGGAAGGAGTTTTCTGAGTGTTTTGGGGACAAAGCCAGGAGGCAGGAAATTAGTATTCTAGTACTGCTACTGCTCCCAATGTTCAATTTATCTCTTGTCCATTTTAACGGTTACTTGCTTTCATCGAGATACATGAAGTCTGACTATAGTAAAATTTTACTCACTTTCATCTCTATATTCTAAGTGTTTTTTACTGAATTATCCTTTTAATGATTCATTAATTATTTTTTAAATTACCCATTCTTTTCATAGAAAAATTCTTATATAAACCTTGGGTCATCAAGTCATGCTACTCTATTTAATAAAAACATGTTATATTACACCAATTCAATAAAATAAAATCTTATATATTATTACTTTTTATGATTTTATTTTTGAAAAAGAGTGTCTTTTTAATTTTTTATTATTTATTTTTCTATCTTTATTAATGAAAGGATTAATTTATATTTATAACTATTTAACATGACATGTTTTTATTCAACAGTGGTATAATAGATTCATCTAAGAATTTTTCTTTTCTGTATCTACTTTTATTTAATAAAATGTCTCGATTAGAAAATTATATTAATTATACCTTGATTAAAAGTATTTTTAGAAAAATCTTATTAATTGCATATTTAAGAAAAAAGCAAAAAAAAATACCCTACACAGAGGGACTATCATTAATATTTATAATTGTTATGTAAGAGATCTGACCAAGATGTTCGGGCGGTTGAATCTTGAATCATTTTTGTGATCAAATGTTTTGAATTATTTTGAATCCACTATTCAACCAGCAATCAGAGTTGAAACAAAAATCAGATTTTGGTAGATGGGACTCCAAATTTTTCTTTTAGAAAGTGCCATCCACCGTGAAATTTAATTTTTTAAGTTTTTTTATGTTATTTAATAATTTAATATTTATTTTTATACTATATTACATGTAATATTATATTTTTTAAAATTTTATTATTACTTCATCAGTTTAATCGGGGGCTAAGTTACGTGAACCATTAATGTTATGATATTCTGACATTCTCAATTAAATGTCCAATCCAATTCTTAAGATATATTCATCTGACACATACAGTATCAGAGTTGAGAAAATGATATTTCGAACAAATAATAATACTCAACAACATTTTTTTTAACCTAGTTTTTGTGACTTTCAATTAAACCTTCTCAATTTTCAATAACTGAATTTCAGTTATTTTTGAATCAATATTTTAACTTGTCATTATTATTATTGTAATATTTTAAATTGTTATTTTTCTAAATAATGACCAATTTATTTTGGTTGAGTATGACATTTCTATAATGTTTTTTGACAGAAAATATTAAGTTTTATTATCTCGATTTAATCTTCAGAGAAAATGATTTTAATTTTTTTTATACTTAATAAGTTAGTGCGCGCGCACCTATATAGTATGAATTTGGAGAAGTATAAAAAACAAAAAACATAGATACAGAAAGAAAAAGAAGCTGATGTAGAGTGTAGTCTGGATTCTTAATTCTTATTCTCTTTTTTTTTTGAGCAAATAATTCTTATTCTCTTGTGTTATTTATTATCATAAGTGATTATTGCACGCAAGTGATTGCATTCTTTATTTCGAAGTTCTTTACAAATTGATGGTATATGTTTTTTATTTAGATGTAAAAAGTTAGTAATGTTTTAAATGTAAAAAATTTTAAATATTTTAAATGCGATAGATTAGTTTTATAGATACGTCTAAATTTAACATGGCAAAGCACAATTTTACAGATAGTACATAGTATTTATTTGAATTTTCAAGATATTTTTATAGACTTCTCATTTTAAAATAAATAGATAATTTAATTATTATTAATAATATGCATAATAAACACATTTTCTTCCCCAAAAAATTTCTTTCAATGATTTTAGATATAGTTCCATAATCCAATTTCTCTTAGACGATTTATTTGCGAAAATTTAATTAATCAACTAATGAGTTCCCCAACCTTGAATTTATTTATCGAATTTCATTTCTGTCCTGGCTTCTTTGTTTTACTTTATTTTTTTTTATTTGAAACTCTTGGATATTATTTGGAAACAAAATTGGGAAACTTTGTTTTATTTTCATTACTCTAATTCAGAATTTTATTTAAAAATATCAAACTTATTACTATTATTTTCGTTTGTAAAATAGTTTTCTTATTCAATTGCATTGATGATGATGATGATGATAAATTTTATTTCAAATGATCAATTGAAAATACTATGAGAAAAATTTCAAAAAGTAAAATTAATGGAAAATTCAAGTTTTCAAAAAAAAAAAAAAAAACAAGGTTGAATTTGAGGAGATAGTTTGAGAACGCTGGAGCAGCATACTGCGTGGTTATATCATTCAGAGTTCTGACGAGTTTCACGTGACCATGATGGGCCACTCCAGCTTAGCTTCTGACCATATACGGCCTCTTTCATAAATTCTTTGTTTCTTGGTTGGACTCATGCTGACTCGCCTCCTTCAAAATAACTTCGCTTCTTCTTCCTCTCCTTCTTTTCAACTCACTTCCATAAGTATCCCAAAGCCATAAGATATTTAAAATAGCATTTACCATTATTCAGCATTTTCATATAATAATTTTGATCACTATTTAATACTACTAGTTCCTTTATTCAATTATCCAATATCTTAAAAATCCTAAAATATTATTACCATCCATTTAAAATAATGTAAATTTTCATTGTATGAAATTATTATCATCAATAATGGCTTCTCAAGTATTTTAGATATGCCTGTGATATATTTACTTAATACGATTGTATATTTTAAGATTTAAATTTTGAAATCCATGATAATTTGATTCAACACTAGTTGATGCTAATTATTAGTTTAAATTGAAGTATTGTCAAGCTTTCCTTTAGTCTTTTTTGCAGGTACTTGGCTGAGAGATTATTATTGTTAGTCATTTTTACAAGGCGCTACATGAAATATTTATTACATTTTTTATATTATCTTTCTTTAATGTTGATTCATGTTCTTGAAATTTGTTTCTTTAGCTTCTCAAAAGATGGGTACAAGTTAGTTGAGATCTTTGTTCAATTTTTAAAAAAGGGTTAACGAGATTCAAGCATGTCACAAATTCTATAATACTTTAAAATATTAAAAATGAATTATAAAAAAAAGGCTAGAGAAAATAACATGTGCCCGTGTTTTAGTTCTCCTAGTTTTTACGTGAATGATCAAAATGTATCAACAATATGTCAAGAATACTTTAAAAAAGCTCGCACTTAATTTTTTTTTTTAATACCACTATGTATTAACACTATGGGAAACTTTCAATTCCCAAAACAAGAACACGTGAAGTGAGGGCATTAGTACAAAATAAAAATTTTACAGAACACTTTTTATATTAGTTGGAAAGCAAATGATATAGAAGATCTAAGCAGTGACAATTTTTGTAATTATAGCCATTGATAGTTGAACTTTTTATATTAATTGCTCTCACAAACAATGTAGAAAGTCCATTATCTACATTATTTGCACATCATATTAGGCAAAGTTAATAAATTTGGATTCTTTTCTCACATCACATGATAGAAAAAGGGAACAATTCAAAGTTAAGAGCCAAGTACCTCTAATAAAAAATATATGAAGTTAATAAGAACATTTTTATAATTCCATATGTGCATTGTAAGGATCAACTTGCGATTAATAGTTTTTGTCAACATGAATTTACTCTAACTCATCATATTTTGCAAGAAATAAAGTCATAAACAATCAATGAGGATGAACTGGTGTGGCTTGTATGTGATGAAACACATACTCAACATCATTACATTGGGCATGACCTAATTTACAGTGAAGGTAAATATATTTTTTAAAGTTTTATTTTATTATCTTATTTGAAATTAGTTAATAAGCCTTTTTTTGCAAATTGTATTTTAAATGTTCAACAATTCAAATCCATTTCCTGAAAATGAAATTAGGTCATGTTTGGTACATTAGAATTGGGTCCAAGAGAAATGGAATTGGAATTAGAATCATGTTTTCACTTGTTTGGTATGCATGAATCCAATTCCTTATGGATTTCAATTCAATCAAAATACCTAGAATTCAATTCCATCTTCATCATGATGGAATTGCCACAATTCCATGGAATTGTCATAAGTGCCCCACATACACACTCCATCATGATGGTTGAGTTTTTTTTATAAGGGCATTTTGGTCTTTATCTATTTTAAATACATATATTTATTAATATTATATTCAGATTCCATCTTCATACCAAACATACATTTATAACTCAATTCTATTATGATTCCAATTCCGATTCCAATTCCAATTCCGATTCCGATTCCATCAAAAACTCTTCCATCATACCAAACGAGGCCTTAAAGATATCCGTATATGTTAGGCAATTCACTTTGTGAAGAGTTTGTGAGTTTTATAGATAGTTTTGCACGGTCTAGTAAGTATGTAGATTTTAGACAAATTTTAGATACTTTTGCTGATAGTGTTCATAATTGATTGTAAGAATTTTGATTGTTGTTATTTCTTATATGAATTTTGCTAAGTAATTGTTAATTTTGGATAGTCAAACTACATCATGACTTGTGTTGGAATTTTAATTGTTGTAAAGGAATTTTGCTGTTTGGTTTTGATAATTTTTGTGTACAAAGATAGCTAATTGTAAAGAAATGTCAATTTTTACATCTGTTGGGTGCCTAAACTAGTGTAAAAAAATGCCCCTTTATTTTTTTAAAATTTTTTGATATATTTTAACATCAATTATAGATTTTATGTAGAAAACCAACTTTATACACTCTTTATATCAATATCACCTTTAAAATTGATGTAAAAAGTGATTTTTAATTATTGTAAAAAGCTTTTTTTACAACAATGAGGGATGATTGAAAGAAGGGGGAGGGGGAATTAATTGGACTACTTTTAGGGTCTATTTTGAGGGGCCATGCAAAATCACATTCACGGGGGATTGCAACTATAATAATATAATAACAAGTTAAAAGTTTTTAAAAAAATGATAATTAAAGACTTCATAATAATATTAATAATAATTATATATCATAAATTGTTGAAATCCTAACAACAAATTATAATTCTTACTCGTAATAAATTATTTTTTATTGATCGCATTGAGATTTATAGTGGATTCTGTAAATTTCCAACTAGCATTATAAAAATTTTCAAGTATCTTTTATTAATTTTTCAAGCAAAAGCAAAAAAAATTATAAGTAATTGGTTGTGATTTATAATTGACTCTCATAAATTATCAATTGGTGTTACAAATAATCATAAGTATATTTAGTAGATTTTTTAAATAATTTATCTATATATTAATAGTAAAAAAATTATAAGTGATTGACTTACGATTTATTATTAACTTTTATAAATTTTTAACTAATGTTATAAATAATTTTAAATATATTTTTTTTAATTTTTTAAATGGCTTATCTATATATTGACAATAAAAAATAGAAATTTACAATTAACTTTCATAAATTCTCAAGTGATATTATAAATAATTTTAAATATGTTTTGTTAATTTTTTAATTGATTGTTCACATTTTTTAATTACAAGTAAAAATTATGATCCATTGGAGTTTCAAAAATTCATGGTCTATAATTATCATCAATACCTTATAAGGTTTTTAATTGTCATTTTTACTATTTTTTCTCCTTAGCCTATTTGGCAACGCATTTTAGGTTGATTTTGGGTTAAAAATATTTTAGCTTCTATAGTATTGATGGAAGAATAACTGACCCTTTAAAATTCAACGACATTGAGCAATTGACACCTCATTTATTATTATTATTATTTTTTGACAAGATATGATGTATCATGTTTAGCATATCAGATGACTTGCCAATTAAATAATTATCCATAAAAAAGTCTTTCAATTTTTACTCGCTAATATCCAACTAACAATATTTTTACACGTCATAATTTATATGTATCCTTGTCAATCAATCTATTACTAGTCGGGATTGATGTATAAAACTGATGACAACACTGTCAATCGGCAGTCACTATTGGTTGACAAGCTTTTTTTTATTGACAAGTGCCTTGGCAGCAAGTCTCGATCGATATATGCAACTTAATTATGAGAATATCACTAACTAACAAATCATTTATTCAAGTTGCTAAACTTTTTTTATTGATGAATGCTTTGCTTTAATAAACATGTGATCCCTGAATACGTTGGACATAGATATTTTGATAAAAAAATAAAAAATAAAAAAATAAAAATATTCACTAAGTGATTAGTTAAAAACATCACGTATCTTAAAATGAAAAAAATAACATAAATATTCATAACGTTATATGAGCAAATATAAATGTGATCAAATTATTAACTTTAACATAACACTGTTAACTTGATTGTTAAATGCTAACTGTGCATGTCACGTATCAGACTTTACTGATATGAACCAATAAAGGGGCAAAAATATTTATGAAGTCGTCGATTAAGAACAAAAATACATATAACATTACTAGTGTTGGTATAAGAGTAACTAATTCATTAAATCCCTTAAATGTTGGCCATTTAGTTGATATCTAAACAGAAATTGACTATTTTTCTTTGACATAGACAAAAAAATATTTCCAAATAAAATTCTCTAAAAGTTAATCGATCATTATATGAATATTATATGAAAAATATCATTTTGATTGAATATTAAATTAAATTGCATGTTTCTTTGTAGTAATAGTAAAAACTATTTAAAAATTTTGAACCTATCATTAATGAAATTGCTTAAAGTTGTGATAATTTTCTTAAGGTAGGGTGGTGTAGGAGGTGTGCTCAATCTCAATCTTTGATTGTATACAACTTATATCACTATGTTGAATTTTATGTTTTGCAGACAAGAAAAATATGTAAAGAAAGAGGGAGGAAGGGGGTGGGATATGTGGCGATGGAAAGAAATAATGTGACATGGATTTTAACAACATATAATGATTGATCAACCTTCACAAAAACTCATTTAAGAATTTTTTTGTCTATATATCAACAAAAAATGGTCAACTTCTGTTCAAGTGTTAACTAAAGGGTCAACATTTAAGGGATTTAATGGATTAGTCACTTTTGTATCGACTTTGGTAATATTATGTGTATATTTGCTCCTAATCGACAACTTCATGGGTATTTTTGCCCTTTTATTGGTTCACGTCAATAAAGATTGACATGTGGCATATATGGACAGTCGTTATTTAACAGTTTGATCACTTTTGTACCCACTCATATAACGTTATGGGTATTTATGTTATTTTTTTTACTTTATGATATTGGATGTCCTGATTGATTAATTTATAACTATTTTTGCCCCTTTATCCAAAAATAAAAAATGCAAAAGTATAGCAATTATTTAATATTATTCAAGTTTAGGGTACTTGTTGCTATTTTTCCGTAAACGTTTTGGAGGAAAAAATATTTTTTGTAACGTTAAATGACATGACACTTTTACCTATAAACTGTTTTACGAGAAATACCGAATATTTCCTAAACTATTTATCACATTAGAACAATATTGTCTCTTGACTCCTGAGTGTTTAAATTGTTGCAATGTTGCTCCTTGACTAAGTCACATTGACTTTTATTGGTACTAGTCATTAACTGAATGTTGGGTCCATGCATTGAATAAAATTTAAAATGAGTTATATTGTGGATAATTTATAAAAGTATTATATATATCTATATATTTAAATTACACACAGGAGATCGAGAGAAAAAAAATATAAATAGCAGATGAAGACCCCAGCCAAAAGAATCCACTTGAGCGGCAGATCTTTTATTAAAGTACTAAGCAAACCAATTTACAGCTTAATCAAAACAAGAAGATTCAAAACCATCAAGTCAGATGAAGAACATCCTTCATGACATGGTATTTCATAATTAAACATTCAGATGACTCGACAGTATTATTGTTTAAATCACATGGCGACATGTCAGAAATCAGAATTACTACATGATGAGATGGGCACCCACTTTGCCACGTCTTCATTACCATCCTTTGTCAACTGACAAGACTTATAATATAATATATATTTAATAAATGTACGAGAAATATGCTCTTCTTATGAGAAATAAGTTCTCCAGTCCTCATAAACAATGAATATTACTACTTGCTGTACGGGCCTATGGCCTCAGTACCTAATCCAGTAATCTGGAGAAACCGTGTCCAGGACTTCATGTCTTTGAGTTTTTTCCTTTTTTTAAATCTCCATTAGAATGTGGATCTGTGTTTTTCCCCTGAAGTTTACGGTGTATTGCGATTTTTATTATAAATTTATAAATGTCTGATAATCTAATTTTTTTTCTTTTTAAATTTTTAAAAACAGTATAATCTGATATTTATTATTAATAAAAGTTAACTTTAACTGTAAATGACTCAAAAAATAAAAAATAAAAAATGACCTTACAAGTTATTAAAAAAAGGATCAAAAAAGTATAGCAAAGGAATCAAAATTACAGACACGAAGGAAAAAAATTGTAGAAAAAGATCAAAAAAATTTTATTAGTCATTTTTTGTCATTTTGAGGTTTTTTTAGTTGATTAATAATCAAAATTAACTTTTATTAATGATAAAATTTAGATTGCACTGGTTTTCAAAGTTGAGGGAAATATTTATATAAAAATAAATTTAAGGCTTCAGACACTATTGAATCTATAGTTTAGAGGCTACTTTAATATTTTACATTAAATAATATAACTTTTGATGAATGTTATTTTTAAATTATATATGAGTTAAAATAGGTCGATTAGATGCGTGCATTTGCATAAAATTAAAGGAGTAATTGTTAGTGACTGTTAAGAGTCAGAACAACTTTTCAGTTCTTTGATCCCAACATTGACATAAATTTAAATATATATATATATATATATATTAAAAAAAAAGAGTAACATATATCAAATTTATAAGATTATAGTCGCATTAGCATTTGACTATTGATTTAATTAGTAGATGAGTTGCACTAACTTTAACTGAATTCTTGAGTTTGAATTATGTAAATTTAGCAGCATTAATGGTAGAGCTTCTATTTTAAAAGATATTAACTCAACTTGATTCAAATTAGTCTAAATTTATTAAGGGTATATTTGGTTTAGGAGAAAGGGAGGAATTTTGCTCTTCTCCTTTTATTTGGATTGTAAAAATGAAGGAAAGGGGACCTCTCCAAACCCTCCCCTCCAAAAATGGGGAATGAGGAGGGGAGGGGTATAATTTTATTTTACTAGGACTAATATACTCATATTATAATATAATAATTCAAAAATGTCCCTCTTTTTTGCTATTTTGTGTCCCACTGTTCAAGCTGCGTCTCTCTTCTGAGCTTGTGCCGCCATTGTTGCTCCCTCCATTTAGGTCATCATCCATGTTGAAGATCAAATTTTTCAATTCAGGCCATCGTACTGAGCTGCTAAAGCTTTTCCCTATCTTGACATAGATAAGGCTATTATTATTGAACCATTTGAGAATTAAAGACCTGAGCTAAGGGGGATTAATTTTTTTTTTGTTCCCCTCCTATCATTTATTTTTGCTATTCCTCCATTGTATGTTTATAAACTCACTGCTTCCTCATACCTGCGTTTATAAACTTTAAATAAATTATTATTGAATATATTATTTGCAATATATGTATAGAAAAAACTATGGATAAATATAGTATATATTAAAAACATTCATAATTATATTTTATTTGAAAAAAACAATTTTAATAAGATAAGGGTAAAGTTGTTTATATCTATTTATATTCCCTCCCCTCTTTTTTTGAATCAAATAAGGTATAATTCTTCTCATCCATTAAAATCCCTCCCTTCTCCTCTCCTTTTTTTCAAACCAAACATACCCTAAAGTCCTCTTAGCTCGGCACTTAGCAAGTCTAGAATATCAAGTGTTATACTAAAAATTTTATGGTCATGTTATCTTACAATTTTGTTTAAGGTCCTTATAAGTTATAAATCCCATAAAGATTTGGGGGGTGGGGTAGGATTTTTTATATTAATTTAAGTTTTTAACTGATAATACATGATTTGCTTGTAATAGCTGGTCCTAGAAATAGGCTAAAATGCATACTTTTTTTTTTTAAATCTTAAGGCAGTTGCATATAATTTTCTTCACTTTTAAACATTTAAAATAACCCCTTAATTTTTATTTTTATTTTTTTAAAACTCCCTACAATTAATTAACTCAGGAGTAAAATACAGTGACCTTTCTTTCATTTTACTAAAATTACAATGACCTTCCTTTTATTTTTAAAATATACATTTGAGCGCAATTGTTAACACCATTAGGAATATTTCATTTAAAATTATAAAATAATTAATTTTTATTTATAATTATGCTGAAAAGTTTAAAATTATTAATTGCCCTTAAATCTAATTTTCTACTCTCTCTCCTAATTTTAAAAATTTTTAATAATCAAGCATATACATATTTAGATAAATAACTTTAAAATTTTATGTCAAAATTAATAATTTTTTTAAAAATAAATATTATATCAAATAATTATTTTTTTCTAGCCAAAAAATCCTTATTCCATCAAGTTTTTTAATTCTATTTTTATTAAATACATGTACAAAACAAAAAAATTTAAAAGAAAAATATGCATTAATTTTTTGGGAGAATAATAGATAAGTCTTAAGGGGGTTAATTAATTTAAACTAAGTCTTAGAGAACCAAATTTCAAGAATTTACAAGTTTGACTTTCAATTTTATAACTTCATTGTCATAAACTTGTAACTTATATTTCAAATTTTAACAACAAAATAAATTTATTATTCTTCAATCATGTTAAAATTTCAAAAAGAAGTTATAAATTTATCACAATGAAGTTACAAATTTGATAACTAAATTTGTAAATTCCTAGAGAATGTCATTGTAGGACTTACTTATTCTTTTGGGACCTATCTATCATTCTTCCTCCTTTTTTTTCAGTGGTAATATGGTTAATTTTTAGATAGCATTTATATTTATAGAGGGATAATTTGATCCAACATATATAACTTAACGGTCAACTAACAGATAGATAGATAAAAATAAAAACTTAAAAATAGAGGGGGTGTTTGTGTTTTATAACTATTTATACTAAAGAAGGTTCATATAGGCTTTAAAAATAGAAGGAATGTATTTGTAATTAAAGTAAAATAGATGAAAAGTTAGAGTATTTTACTCCTAATTCTATTATATTATTAATAGAATTTGCCTCAAATATTAATTAATAAAAAACATGTAGGGAAGCATCACATGTTGTTTAATTAGAAAGAGGGAACTCCTCTGTACATTGTTCACTATATCTTCACTATATATATATATATATATATATTATATTTGATAAAAGTAGGGACAAGGGAGTCATTTTCTGTCTTCAAGATTACTTTTGTCATTTTAACTTTCATTCCATTTATTTTCATTTTGTATAACAAGAGATTGTTTGTGATGGAAGTAGAATCATTGTTGTATATGCTGTGTTTGTTGCTTTTAGTTGAACAAGATCTCACCTTACAATGAGCTATAACATTATTGTTGTATCTTCCCTTATCAGCTTTCAAGAGCCACAACCACAATTTTGAATTGTGCAATTTTTATGAGTGCAACATATGAGCATCCTGCAAGAATTGCTATGTTTTTGTAACTATATGATATATCGGCTTCTAGAAATTTTTCATGTTTGTCATTGTTCTTAAGAGTGTCTATTGTGTTTGAGTCTGGATTAATTTAGCTTACATTTGTCCTTCTTCTTACTACCTGCAATTGTAAGGTCTCCTTTACTAACGCCAATGTTATCATGGGACTAATCCAAATGAAATTATTAAGTTTGTAAAATCATATAAGTGAGAACCCAAGTTTTTAAACCTTTAAAGTAATTAAATATATTTTCATGAATGATAAATCAAAGTGAAATAAGTGTATGAAAGTGTGAGATACCAATTTACATCAAAGCATTTGCATTCATATTGAAAACAACATCTTTGTACAAAGAACATGGGGTGTGCCGTGGCACACTTTAAGCTCTGTCACGAGCCATGGTGCATTGTACAATATGACAGCTTCTACTGTTGTCATTTGATAATAGAGGCAAACTTCTAACGCTCTCATTTCTTCATCTGATATCTGATTAAGGTCATTTAGTATCTATAAAAAGTTTTTTTAGCTCTTGCTAATGACACTAGTTCACATTTTAAATAATTTTTCTATCAAAAATTGGACACTCATTTTCAAGCTCACTTCTTTTACAATCAAAACATAGCTTGGGTGCTTTAATTTTAGTATAAGTGCCAAAAGCCTAAGTTTAACCCTAGATCATACTTAATAGACTTAAGGACACTTGTGCGATACATCACAATACATACATAGCATGTTTACCACATACATAGCTAGCTCTTGTAATATTGAATAGAGGGAAATGAGTACAATTATTCAGTAACTAAGGTACACCTAACCTATAATAATGCATGTCAACTAATTAGAATGCAAGTGGCATAACATTTTCATACTTGTATTAAATTATCATTCACAAGACCATTTTTAACATTTACATTATTAATCTCATAATTTCACGTAGTCACATCATAAGGGTTACAATACTGTAACATCCCAATTTTAATCTCCTTATCAATTAAACTTAATTAGGATAATTAAGTAAGTTAAGGTAATGTATGGCTAGGGAGGTCTAATAAGCATATTTGATTGCATTTCAGCCCAAATTATGGGTCCAGTATCAGGTTAGGCTACCTGAGCACCAAAAGGAAAAGAAAAATAAAGGTGATGTTGTTGTGCCATATGCCGCGATGTGGAGATCATCCACGTAGCACACGGACACTTTAAATGTGAAGGAGGACCTCTCTGTACCATGTGTCGTGGTGCATTGTGTGTCTGCCATGGCGTATGGTCATTTTCTGCAGATATCAGTCGCAAAAATGAGATAGAAATAGAGAGAAAGAAAAAAGAAACTGGAAAAGGCATGCTAAGCTCTGCTAGGGTTTGCTAGTAGATGATATTAGGAATATTTTAGATGTTACAAACACCTAAGGTAAGTATTACACTCCTTAATCTCTGCACATCTTTCACATTTATAAGTTTCTGGTTAGAGTTTGATAGTAGAAGTAGATTTTTGGTCCATATAGATTATGGATCTAAATTTATTGACTCAAATAGAGTCAATGAGAGTAGATTAAAGTATTTAAACCTGGGTATAATAAATTTTAGTATTTTGGGTTGTTGGGCACCATTAATATTCAAAATTTATATTTAATATAGATGGTTGGAAGAATGTGATGTCATTAATGAAAATTTAATAGCTCATTAATGCTATTGAGGATTAAAGATAGATAATAAATCTAATGGATAGGCTTAAACTCTTGTGGAGTGAGTATTAGGCAATTTAGAAGTGAAAATTGAGGGTTTAAATGCTTGAGTTGGTAATCTTGATGAAACTCACCTTGGTTGATTGTAGTTTTTGGCTCTTAGACACCTACTTGGCTTGAAAATTCAAGCATGAAGGCTCTTATATTGAGGGGTAAACTTTTGATCTTTTAAAGGTTTGAGGTAACTAAGGGAACCCTACTTTAGGTAATTATATGTTAATTGATTGTTAAATGTAATGTGTGTTACATACATGGGATTGATTTTCTGTAATATCTCGAGTTTTAATTCCTTGATTAATTAAATTTAATTAGGGTAATTATGTAAATTAAAATGGTGTGTGGCCAGAAAGGTCTAAAAACTATATTTAATGGTATTTTAGCCCTATTGTGGGTCCGGTATAGAGGTAGGCCACTCGAACATCGAAAGGAGAAGAAAAAGAAGAGTTGAAGTTGTTATGCCACACGCCGTGGTGTGTAGATCATCCGCTGTGGCACACAGCCATCTCTAAGTAAGAAAGGACCTCTCTGTGCCATGTACCGTGGCACGTTATGCGTCTGCTGCGATGCATGGCCATTTTTTGCACTTTATCAGGCACGAAATGAGATAGAAAAAGAAAGAAAAAGAAAGGAGAGAAAGGAAAGGCATGTTAATGCTCTGTTAGGGTTTGCTTGGAGACCACTTTGAGAGTATTTTGAAGGTTACAAACACCCAAGGTAAGTATCATACTTATTAACCTCCTCTTTTCTTTCACATTTATGAGTTTATGGTTAGGGTTTTATAGTGAAAGTAAAATTTCAGTCCATATGGGTTATGTGTTTGAATTTATTGACTCAAATGGAGTTAATGGGGATAGATTAGAGTACTTAAACCTAGGTATGATGAGTTTTACTATTTTAGGTTGTTGGGCACCATAAATGTCCGAAAATTCCATTTATTATGGGTGGTTGGAAGTTTGTGATGCCATTAAGGGGGATTTAATACCTCATTGATGCCATTGGGAGCTAAAGGTAACTATTAAACCCAATGGTTAGGCTCCACCTCTTGTAAAGTGAAGGTTGGGCAATTTAGAAGTAGAGATTGAGGGTTTCAAATGGTTGAGTTTGTTATGTGTATGGAATTCAAATTGGTTGATTGTAGCTTTGGCTCTTGGTCACCTTTTGGAGTGAAAATTCAAGCTTGAAAGCTAGTTAATTGAGGGGTAAACCTTTAACCTCTCAAAGGTTTGAGGTAACCAGGGAAAAACTCTACTTTGGGTAGTTGTATATTAATTGATTGTTTGAATGCTAATTGGTGAATATTACATGTATGAAATTGATTTCTTTTATGTAACACTATACATTAGTTTTCATTGAGTGCTTGAACATTTGATTGAGCACAATGTTATTTTGGCTTAAAATATAAAATGCAAAGTTAAAAGGATTTTATTATGAAAATACTTATATTTTGAAAATGAATGCAATGATAAGTAAAGATAATTGTGTGTTAGTCATGAAATGAATTTCAAAAAAAGATGAGAATACACACTCGGATAGCATAAGGTTGTGAGCTTAACGTGATTGTTATAGTAGTAAGTATATGAAAGTGAAAAGTGAGAACAAGTGAGTAATGATTAAGGCATGATCAGTGGTGGGAGCTCACCTAGGGATTTAGGAGTAAAGAAAATCCATATGGTAATTAGGCTGCCCTCCGGTGCACGGGGGCTATAGCCTTGTCCCACTGTTTGTTGAGGAACTGTCCTATAGTTTGTCGAGAGACTAGAACCTAGCTATCTCCACCAGTTTAATGAGGAAAATAGCCTAGGGTATGAGACACCCCAAGGATTTGAGAATGGGGGAAGCTGTGGTCCGAGAGTGAGTTCTATGATCTTTAGCCGGGTCACACCTCACAATTGGTGAGCTTGGATAGTCCAGTCAGACGAATGAAGCCCTAATATATGTTATAGCCCACGATTTTGGTCTGAGAAAATAAGGAGGATATAAGGTTGGTCGATCATTGCCTAATTAAACACATGACGTGTCACACGTGCTAAGTGGTGGCAAGTCGCAAGAGTATGGGTCTTGTCTCATATCTGAGAATGTGGGGATAATGAACCTAGCTATGTGCGTAATGAAGCTATAGTGTGATAAGTGATAAAATATGATATATGGGCATATGTCTTATAAATGGGATTCTCCTTGTGCATGTTTTTGTTTTATAATTGATATATAACTGCATAGGGTAGGTTTAACCTTAGTTATTGAATGTCTAGACTCACCCCTTTTATTTAATACTTTTTAGGCTCTAGCTTTGGTGTTGAGAGAGAGAGGACTAAAGAGGCGGGGAATTAGTACATTCCTTCATGTATGCCTCTGGTTTTTGATGTAGTGGTGTAATAGCATATGTTTGCCAATTCTAAGACACATATTACCCAAACTTGCACTATTTTGATTTGAAAATATTAAAATTATATTTTGGACCCTTAGCCTTTGTGTATTTTTGTCATATATGTGCTTATAGGGTCAAAATACTAGTGCAAGTGTAGAAATGAAGATTTGAGCATATTTTGAATGTTTTGAGTTAAATGCAATGCTATTTTACCTTCCTTTTTGTTTTGGTAAATTGGAGTTGAGGAGTAAACTTTAATTATAATGATTTTTCAAGGCTTGTGACATGTTGTACTAGTAGTCCTAGGTTCATTGGACATGGTCAGGCGTTAGGAAAAGCTTTTAGTACTTGTTGAGAGTTTTAGACACCCATTTTGTATAAAAGTATTGAAAAGTGGTTAGATTGTGTTTGGATGTCCAACTTTCTAGTATGATGTGCTTTGGAAGTAAAACCATGCCATTAGTTAGTACAGGAAAAGAGCTTTTCGTAAACACCTAAATTACGTCAATGGGACGTCGAACGGAGAATCGGGACAGGTTAGAAGTTCCCTAATTTTGCTATCATTTTGACAGCAGAACCAGTGAAAATTTGTGCAACATGTTATGATGCATGGCGCTTAAGCCACGGCGCGTGGTACAGAGAGCAACACACCACGGCGCAGAGTGCGCCTGCTGCGGCACACTACTATGTTTTTCAGCATATAATTTATTCTTCACCGTTTTTGACTTCTTTCACTCCTCTGAGGTGTCCCATACTTCCAGAACTTATCTTTACTTTGACGTGAAAGATTTTTATCGATGTTAACTTATTCCTATTTAGAAAAACTTGGGATCCTTTATTTTTGAATTAAAAACTTGGTAATCACTCTTCAAAGATAATCCCTCGACTACCATGAGCTTGATTTATTAAATGTGTTTAGTGAAGTGAGATATTACATTTTTAATGTGAAACCATGTATTAGTTTCAATGAGTATATGAAAATTTGAATGTGCATAATATTATTTTTGGCTTGAAATGCAAAATGTGAAGTTAAGAAGATTTTCGAACTATGAACATACTTATGTTTTTAAAAAATGAGTGTGATATTGTGTAAAGGCAATTATGTGTTAATGAGAAGTAGATTTTGAGATAAGTGAGAATAATGTTAAGAAAATGATGAGAATACATACTAGGTAGTGCATGGTCATAAGCCCAATGTGATTGTTGTGATAATGAGTACAAGAAAATGAAAATGTGAAAGCAAGTGAATATTAATTATAGCATGATCAGTGGTGGGAGTTCACCAAGGGATTGGGAGTAGAGAAAAAAAAATTCATATGAAATTTAGGCTGCCCCTTGGTGCACGGGGTTATGGCCTTGTCTCACAATTTATCGAAAGACTATCCTATAGTTTGTTGAGGGACTAAAAGCTAGCTATCTCTACTGGTTCAATAAGGAGAATAGCTTAGGATATGAGACACCCTAGAAATTTGAGTATAGGGGGAAGCCGTGGTCCAAGAGTGAGTCATGTGATCTTTGATCAGGTCACACCTCACAACTAGTGAGTTTGGATAGTCCAGTCATATGGACGAAGCCCTATTCAGTGTTATAGTCCACAGTTTTAGTCTGAGAAAATAAGAGGGACATAAGGTTGGTTGATTATTACTTAAGTAAATATATGACGTGTCACATAAGTTAAGTTGTGGCAAGTCACATGAATAATGAATTATGGTCACATATTTAAGAATATGGTGACAATGTACCTAATATATATAAGATAAAGAAGTTATTAAATGATAAATGACAAGTTATGATATGTGTGAGCATGTTTTACCTACTTAGATTCTTATGCATGTACTTGATTTATAATTGATATATAATTGCATAAGGTAGGTTTAACCTTGGTTACTGAGTGACTAGAGTCACTCCTTTTTATTTAACACTTTTTAGGCTCTAACTTTGGTGTAGAGAGGGAAAAGGCTTAAAAGGTTAGGAATTAGCATATTCTTTTTTGTATGACTCTAGCTTAGTTTATTTTGTGTAATAGTATATAATTGCCAATTCTAGATTGTATGCCATCTCAGTTGCACTATTTTTATTGTTGTAAATGTTAGATTTATATTTTAGGCCCTAAGTATTTATGTATGTTGAGTTATATATGTTTATAAGACCAAAATACTAGTGTAAGTGTAGAAATGACGTTTTGGACATGTTTGGATTTAATTAGATGCAAATAATGATAATTTGTCCGCCCTCTGTTTCTTGTTAAATGGGGTTGATGAGTGCATTTTTGTTATACTAAAGTTTTAATACTTGTGACATGTTGTACTGGTAGTTTTAGGTCCAATGAATATGGTTAAAGTGTTAGGAAAAGTTTTTGGCACTCGTGAAGGGTTTTGGACACCCATTTTGTGTAAAAGTGGTGAAAAGTTGTTAAAATGCATTCAGGTGTCTAACTTCTTAGTGTGACTTGTTTTGAAAGTGAAACTCGTGCCATTAGCTAGTTCATGTAAAGAGCTTTTTGTAGATACTTAGATCACATTAATCGGATATTGGATGGAGAATCAGAGTGCATTGAAAGTTCCCTAATTTTGCTGTCAAATGACAGCAGAATCTGATGATTTTTCGTGCAACATGCTATGGCGTGTGTCACAAAGAGCAACACGCCATGGTGTAGCATGCATGAGCTGTGGCTTATTTCCCTATATCACAGCACATGTTTTATTTTTCAACTGTTTTTGAATTCTTTCACTCCTCTGAGGTATCTTATGCTTCTAAAACTTATTTTTAGTCTGATATAAAGGATTTTGATAGATTTAGACTCATTTTTATTAGAAAACTTGGGATCCCTTGAATTTGAACTAAAACTTGGTAATCACCTTTTTGAGTTAAGTCTTTGATTACTATGAGCTATATTAGTTAATTGTGTTTAATGGAGCGGGATTTTACAAATATAGACAACCATGTGCCTTTAATAACAATATGCATAATCACATCTTTCTTGTATCCTTTTTCTATGTCTTTGATATGAAACTATGGGATATCACACAATGGGCTTGTCTATGTGATAGGACTACCTTAGCCTTTCATGCATGAGAAGCTATCTGGCCAATGTTACTTAACTCACATGTGGATCATGCTTTTCCTAAAAACTCACATTATAAGGCGTTGTTTTCTCTACACTAATTTTCTCATTTAACAAGTGAAAACTAAATTAGGTTTAAGTTTCTCGATAAACCATGGCATGGTTCCTCGTCAATAAATGGGACAATAAATATAAATATATCTATGCAAGCTATCGGGCTTCAAATGGTGGCCTTACCATGTGAATTTTAACTCACTACTCTTCTTCCTAGAAGAATTCACTCCTCACATAATCATGCAATGCAAAAATGCAATATATCATGACATGGATAAGTACCATTATATAAGCATGTTTATCATCATCTTGTACTTACACCATTTCACAAGCATCACATTCTCATGTCACAAATCATCATTGAACTCCATAATGTCATATACTCACATTTTTATTTCATCATATAACTTTTCAATTTAACATTTCTCTCATTATTCATCCCCCCAACACACACACACACGCATACATCATTTCCAAAAAGTGTCAATTTACAATAGAAATAAGTTATTTGTTGTCCCACATATCACATATTTCATTCATAAAACTAATTTTCAAACAACTTCACAAGCCAATATCAACCCATGACTATTTAAATTTCACATGCTACATTTGCATTGAAAAATTTCACACGTTTTGTAAATGATTATCAACTTTATAACTAATTAATATATAAAGGTACAAAAAAGATTTCTCCAATTACCTCAAATCTTTGAGAGGTCAAAGTTTTACCCTTCAAAATAAAACACTTTTAAAGCTATTACAAGATTGAATGATACCGATATAAAGTACTATACAAAAATCATCAATACCATGATTTTAACCACTCTAAACTTCCTATAGGGTCCAATAGGTCCAATTGACCATCTCAACTTTATAACTAACTCATAATTACTTTGATTAACTGATTAAATTTTTAATTAATATAACCCTTTGGATTAAAATTTAAGAGGTTACAATTGAGGTGCACAAGTAAAAAACGGGCCATATTTTTATTTTAGATTCATTGAAATGTGCATACAAATTATTTATAAATAGTAAGAATTTGGAACTTTTTTCCCCTTCTCTGTTATATATCTTTGTTTAAGAGATTTTCCATTGATTAATCTGCTTCATCAATGGCAAGCGTGAGAATATGAATGTGGAAGGGGATTTTCACATATGTTAAATCTGGGGGATTTAATTAGTGCAATGATTTTCTGGAATACATGCATGATTCGGATGATGACTGGGAAGAGACCTCTGTTAGCTGGTTAGATGTCTCTAAAAGACGGAAAGAAGATCAGAGAATGTCAAGGAATTATTGACTTGTCATTTAAATTGTAAGTAGGGGTTAAATTGGTTTTTGCAGGTTAAATGGTGCAAATTCTCCCATTTTCAATTCAACATTAATGGATGGATAATAGAATAAGTATTTTGAGAAATTATTTCTCGACCACTTGGGAAATTTTGACGGAGGAAGATGTAAACATTGAATTTGCTCCAAAAAAAAAAAATCATTTCCACTGAGCTTCGTGCGTAGGAAGAAAAAAATGATTCATTTCAATTGAGCATCATCCGTGTTATGCGCGGGATGAACTCCAGAGTTTCGTTTTAATTTTAAGGGTTCGTGAGTAAATATGACCCTATTCAAAAATCATCCTAAACTTTAAACTCTTAAAATATATAAAATAAATTCTAAACTTTTAAATTCATGGCAAAATAAATCCTGACTGTTAATTTTTTAACACTATTACTGTCTATTACAATACATGATTTATTTTTTTATAAATTCATAACGCAGGTATTATTCAGGATTTATTTTTCTATAAATTTAATACTGACTATTACAATACTCCCATCGACAGTAACTATGTTAAAAAAGTTAATATTCATGATTTATTTTGTTATAAACTTAAAAGTTTAAGATTTATTTTGTACATTTTAAAAGTTCAGGGTTCATGATATTTTTGAATAAGAGTTTAGGATCCTATTTGCTCATTGATCCTAATTTTAAATGTCAAAGTTTCTATTTAATTAATTGTTATAGTTTTTTTAAGGAAGTTTAATCATAGCATCATCACTACATTAAAATTCTTTCTTTAGTAGGAGGAGGTTGTTTTGTTATTTTCCTTATTAAATTTAAAGTTAAACTTACTCTCGTTGACAATTATAAATAATTGTATTAATTATGTATTTCCAATAAATGACAATTAAAATTAACTTTAATGAGGAGAAGGTGAAGGGAGGGGGGAGAGTGGAAGAAATTCCTTCAAATCTTCCCAATTTATAGGGGAGGGTTGGGAGAGGAAATGAGAAAAAAATTATTAAAACTATTCCTTCCTTTTCCTCCATTATTATTACTCTTGTATGGCACATAAATTTATTTTCTTTTAAATAGAATGTATGACTAATTTTTAGTCCTTACTTTGAAATGATTTAATTACGTCCACCTTCTAACACATCATTTTGAGTTATAGTTTTCATTCGCTGTAGCATGCTGAAAATGTTATTTAATGAGGTTACTAATATTGTATTTACCACTAACGTTATCAATACTTTTCCAATAGAAAAGGATTCATAATTACACTATCTTAGTTCTTTTAGTTAAATGTGTATTAGAGCCTACTTAAATGATTGTTTAGGTGTTGAGTTTGAACGTGGGTGATTTGTTTGTTTTGTTCAGCTTCCCCCCTTTCTGGGCTTTCAACCCCTACTTGCACCAAAAAAAGAAAAAAAAAATAATAACAATGAGGTCCCAAATCATTAGGTTAATAATTGTTCGACCTTCGATAAATTTTTTTACAAAATTAATTATAAATATTAATTTAAACATTTATAAATAAAATTTTTTATTATAATTTAAGAGTTACATTTCACACTTAAAATTTTATTTATAATTAAAATTTTTAAATTTGTAATTATCTATATTAATATTTTTAATTAATTTTTCAAAAAAAAAAATGTCAAGGGACTTCACAGTCATCAATTCAAAATTTTGGGACATAATTGTCATTTTTTCAAAAAATAAAGGGAGAATTTCATATAAAACCCTTAAAAATAATTTCTCTACATGAAGGGTCCAAAGGAATTTAAAATTCCTCTACAGGGCCAAGGCCCTTTGGGTGATTAAAATTTTTGCTGAAATGTTATAAATGTCTCTTTTTTTTTTTAAAAAAAAAAAGGTATTACTCTAGTTGGAGCCACTGCGTTAGCCATCGGTAGGGAGGCTACCACCCTTGGTGGTCGGAGCTCCAACACCAAAATTGACGATCAAATCCAATTAAAAGGGGCAAAAGGGTGAAAGAGGGATTTAAATTTGACTCCTTAGTGTTGCAAAAAATAATTTACCATTCAACTATCAAAATCATATGATAATATATTACAAAATATAATATATATATATATATATATATATGTTATAGCTTTTGTTTTCAAGCATTAATATAAGTTATTATTAATTATAAATATGTTGTTGTTCATATTTAAATAATCATTTGTAAGTATATGAATATGACTTGTTCATACATAAAAAAAGTTGTTAATTTTTAAAATCTAACCTGTCTAAGTTTTTTAATAGCTCATTTCTTTAATACTGATAGGTTATCAATATTATACTAAATAATATATGTTAAAAATTTATTTTTCAAGTATTTTCATGGCTTATGGTTAATTATGGAGATATTATTGTTCATGTAAGAATAATCACTTGAAAATACTCGAATATGACTTGTTCATACATAAAAAAATATATTTTTACTCTTAAAATATTATTCAAGAAACACCTAATATCTTAAAGTATTTGTTGAAACATATTTACTTTTAAAGTAATTAAATTGGAGCATCTGCTACCTTGCCATTAAATCCCTAAAAATGTCTATCACATAAGAGTTCATTGGGATTTAACGGTAAAGTAGGGGATGGTTCGATTTAATTAATTAATTTTGGAGTGAAAATATTCTAACAAATATTTTAAAATATTAGGTGTTCCTTGAAAAATATTTCAAGACCAAAAATGCACATTTATTTTTATGTTATTTATGAACCTTAAAAATGTAATGAGATCAAGTATCACAATTTATAATTTATCCTTTTTGAAGAATAATTTACAATTTACTTTTTTGGTCATGAAATTTATTATTTACTTTAACGTAACAAAATTCTGCTAAATTCAAACTGCGATTCACTGATTTTCTTTCAAATAAAAACATTAGCTTGTTCTAAATGTAATAATTAGTTAAAATATTTAATTTGATCCTAAATATAAGATCTTAATCCATTTTGTCTAACAAATTTTTATTTTTTTTCCAAATTATTCCTATTGATTATAATTTTTAATTTTTTTTAATCAGTGTGGGTAGCTTCTAATGCAAATGACCAGAAAAGATAATTTTTTTTAAAAAAATCTATACAATTTTTTTATAGATAATTGCTTTAATTATTTTTTAATTTCTGTCTATAAATTAGTTTTCTAATTTCTCTAAGGGAAGTAGTGTCTATTTTCCCAAATAAAAAAAAAATAAGAGTTCATAAATTTCATGAACCTTGTTGCTTTAGCAAATTTAAAAAACAAAAACAAAAACTGCAGCTCAATACCGTGTAGTGCTTTCAATAAAGGCTGAATTTTAAAGGGTTAGAATTTAAATAAGCTAGTTCTATTAAACTTGATTATACCTTAGGATTTCAATTTGGTCAGGCCAGCCCTTAGGACCTTGGCCCTATATTTTTTTATTTTTCAATTTAAAAATTAAAAAACATATTTAAAATATCAAAAAAGTTATCATATGTAACATTAAGTCTAGGAAAACAAATTTAAGTTAATAAAGATAACAACAAATTTAAGTTTAATAAAAAATAACAACATGACAAAATCAACACAGATAACAATCAAACTTTGATAGTATCATCAATTAAATCTTGATAATTTTTATTGTCATCAATATCAATATAATTTTATCATTTTTTTTATAGAGCCTTATCAGTGACAACAATATTTAGTTTTTTATATATTCTTTCTTTCTTCTCATAAAATAAGGTTAGGATTATAAAATTAATATAATACTTATTTTTTTAATATTAAAGCTTAAAAAAATATAAAAATGCTTAAAAGGGCCACCCTAGCTTTAAAGGACTTGCTTTTTTTTATTTTAAGACTTAAAAGAATGATTTGTCATTTTATATTTTAAAGTAAAAGTTGGGTTTTAAATTTTTTTGAGTTTAAAAAGGTTGAGTATTAACGATCCTAATATTGTGTACCGCTATTTGGTTCTCTCATAACAGATCACATGAAGAGGAAATGGAACAGATATCATTAAATTTTTTGATGGGTTAGTATGAAATTTAATGTTGGGGAATTAGAATTTAAGGGATATACGAAATATGGCTTCACACACCCTAGGAAGATCATATTTTTCAAGTAAATTAATCCTTCTGACCAAAATTCCCTTCATAATATCTCACAAAATTTCAGAACACCTTCGAGCATCTTCAAGCTAGTTTCCTCACTGGTGGTCATTCTCCGTCTGTACATCATCTTGACGAGCTTCTTCGAGCTTTGTCGTCTCCATTTGTACATCACCCAATGTCTTGGTCAAAAGTTTGAAGGTTCTGGCAGTCGCCGCTTCTCACCTTCGCCGTCCACTGTGAGCCACCGTCAATGATGTCACATATCTAACCATGCTCAACCTTTTGACTTCTCCGTCGTGATTGCTTGTCACCTTCTCCGTCGTTGGCTTCGAATCTCTCACTGGGCTCCACCATTTGCTTTGTTTCACTTTTACTATGATTCGGCAACAATGGTTCAATTTCTTCTTCTCTAGCGAACACTACAGACAAATAAATAAGGGTAACGTGGGTAATTGTAAAATTAGGTGTATATTTATTTTTGGGAGAATGACAATTAAGGACCTACTAAGAGCATTAATCTCAATTACAGACCGTGAAATTTTAAAATCTCAGTTAAGGACTATGATCCTTAATTGTGATTAAAAAAATGTAATTTGTGAGGTGGGATTTATTATTGCCATTTGAAAATTCATTAACCCAACTTGAGAAAATTTGTAAAGTATATTGTGAAAACATGAAACCCCACTTGAAAATTGAATGTTTAACAAAAAGGGCCACTTGAAAATTCACTAACTCAACTTGAAAAAGTTTCTAACATATATTGTGAAAACATGAAACTTCACTTGGGAATCAATTGTTTAATAAAAAACACCACTTTGGATAAGTCACTTTTTATTAAGATTCTCAAGTGGGGTTTCATTTTTTCACAATAAACGTTAAAAAATTTTTCAAGTCTAGTTAGTGAATTACTAAGTGGCGCTTTTTGTTAAACATTTCATTTCCAAGTGGGGTTTCATGTTTTCACAATATACGTTAGTAATTTTTTCAAGTTGAGTTGGTGAATTTCCAAGTCACATTAGTGAATCTCACCTCACAAATTACATTTTTTTTATCATAATTAAGGACCATGGTCCTTAACTCTGATTTCAAAATTTCACGGTCTGTAATTGAGATTAATATTCTTAACAGGTCCTTAATTATCATTCTTCCTTTATTTTTCTCATTAATGGTCCCCTCACACACACACACTCTCTTTCTCTGCCGAAGGCACCATAGCAGAGAGGGTTCAACTCGGTGATGATGGCATCGTGGATGACTGTTGCAGCAGGACTGTAGGAGGCCAACTGCCCCAAGGGAGATTGCAGCGGTAGGGATATATGGATCAGATACAATTGGCTTAATTTTAACAAAGATAATTTTTCAAAGAACATTTAAGCTTTTGATGATTTTTTTTTAAAAAATAATTATAATTATCAATTTAAATAATTATAAATTTAAAAATTTTAATCATAAAATATAATATTTAAATTTTAAGTATAATAATTAGCTGTTAATTTAATTTTTTATTTATAAATATTTAAATTGATATTTATAATTATTTTATAGATAATTTTATTGGAGTAATTCATTCTTTTGCCTAATTTCTTTTCCGTTTTATTATCACTGCCAACGTGTTTCTTAACACCGTTAGTCTTTTTTCAGCGGTTCTATATATAAAGGATTAACAGTTCTAACGGTGCGGAAGAAACTTGAAGAGTTGAAGGATTTCATTTTCTTTTCCAATTCCATGTCCATCAAGTCGTGAAAGTTTGGCGCTCGTTCAGGTGGTCTCGTGTCGCCTTCTGGATCGTTCCTCTCTCAGGAAACCCAACGCAGCTAGTGGACTTTCGTAAGCTTGTTTGCTCTCTTGTGTGTGTAAGTATATTTCCATTCTACATGAGATTCGAGCCTCCACCTCTTTGCAATCACAAAAGAAAATTACATGTTATTTACATTATTGCTGCATTTTCTTCCTATCATTGGCATGAGTTTGCATAATTTGTACGTTTTGAAATGGCGTTTGGGCCTTTATATTCATGATACCATAAGTCTGATAATTCATCCTAGCTGAATGGATTAGCACCCATTCATTTCCCCCCTCTTCCACTTTCGTTGTGTTTTTGGTTTCTCTGCATCCCTGAGCTGCTTTTTCATCCCCTAGCAGTTGGTTCTATCGATGTACAAGAAGCCACGTATTCCGGATTTAGTTTTAGTTAGGCGAATGTTCATCTTTTTCTCCATAAACGTGGACATCTTGCTCACCACGGGGCCATCCCATAGGTGAGTCCATTAAATAATATATGTCAGGGTTCTTAATGAAAATAGGGCTGCAACCTTTTACGGTTTTCTTGTTGCCTTTGGTAGAGCTCATGTACAACAAGTGCAAGCAGCAGATCGGTCTTCCCAATCCAGATTCAGTAAAGTAACGCTAGACCCGTGGCTTCCTATGTAATGTAGGGTGAAATCAACGATTTCGATGAAAAAGAAGCACTATGAAGTGCAAAGAAACCAAATGTTATTGTGTTGGCTTATGGTTGCTTGATATTTAAACCGGTACTATTACATATGCACTAAACTCTAATTTATCAGAAAAGATGAATAAAATCCCTTAACTCTTGCTTGTTTCGTTCATTTATTTATGATTGTTTTACTCCTCCTTTTCAGATCATATTTCAAACTTCAATTATCTCAGGGAATAGCTGAGCCTGAATTGCAGTTTGTTGGTAATGGGATTATTAAGGTTTATAAAGAGTTATAACTGCCCATTCAAGGCTAAAACTAGAAACAGAGTATACACACTTCAGCACATCCAAAGTAGAGGGTTCTCGAAGTCTGAGCTCTTCAATGACAGAGATGCAGTGCTTCCAGTTTTGGTCATTGGTGCTGGACCTGTCGGTCTTGTTCTCTCTATTCTTCTAACTAAATTAGGTACTAGTGAAGTTAAAGCATTGCTGTTTATAATTTGCCCATTTCTTGGTTTGATTGTCAGACTGTATTAGCTGCCAAAGTTTCAGTTGATACTATTGTAATGTAGTCTTTTTTAAAAGGGCATTGTCAAATTTGTGCATCAACTGTTTTTAGCACTGAATTCAAGGTTTATCGCAAAATATATAGTTTGTGATCATTAAAATGTATCCACATTATGATGCATTGATATGTTTGTGCCAGCTTATTTGAGGACCCTACATCAATTGTGATAAGATTATTTGGCGTTTTATTAACAATGGTTTTCTTCCCTGTGATTTATATTTTTGGTGCCAAGAATTGTCTTAATAATGGTTGTGTTTGGTTTCTTGTTAATTATTATCAATAATTACTCACTGGCACATTTTTTAATTGTTTCTGATTCATGATGACCGTAATGAATTTTTTTTCCATTTATATAATTGTTTGTCATTTGCACAACCATTATATAACAACGTCATTTGCATAATGATGTTGTGCAATCCATGTAGCCAATCCTATCTAGTGGGATAAGGCTTCTTGTTGTTGTTGTTGTGTAATTTTATATTAACCCTGCACTCATTCAAGCTGAATGACTGTTTAAGATATATAACTCTTTTTGTTACATTGTAGGGATTAAATGTGCAGTTTTGGAGAGAAACACTACATTTTCTAAACATCCACAAGCACACTTCATTAACAATCGATCCATGGAGGTTAAATTCTTGTTGCAAGATTCTCTCTTAAATTTTCCCCCATGCAAAAGCATTAGTTTTGACCAAAGTGTCACCTCAGATATTCCGCAAAATTGATGGCCTTGTTGAAGAAATCCAAAGCTCTCAACCACCTGTGGATTTATGGAGGAAGTTTGTATACTGTACTTCGCTCTCTGGTTCAATTCTTGGATCAGTGGATCACATCCAACCTCAAGGTGCTATTCTGTGGTCTGGGATCCTGCTTTTGTATCTGATGGCAATAGGAAGCTTAATTTTTATGTGAAATTTTGACATATTTTTTATATATAAATTGCTGCCAGCCAATATACTATAAGATCGTGTTCTTTCTGGTCAATATTAAGCGTTGTAATGTTACCCACAAAAAAAAGTAAGCCTGGGAAGATTCATATAATTTTTTGCTTATACAGATCTTGAGCATGTTATCAGCCCAGTCTCTGTTGCACACTTCTCACAGTACAAGCTGAATTCTTTACTAGTTAGGCAGCTTGAGGCTCTAGACTTCCAAATATGTGCACCTGAAAGCTCAGAAGGAAGTGAACGGTCCCATGAAATGAAAATACTGATGGGTCATGAGTGTGTATCTATTGATGCAAACAATGATTTTGTTACTGTAACTGCATCTTTGATGAATAAAGGGCAGTACGCGGAGAAGAAAATCCATTGTAACATCCTTGTTGGTACAGATGGTGCAGGAAGCACTGTGAGAAAGCTTGTAGGAATACAAATGAGAGGTGAGACAGACTTGCAGAAGCTTGTCAGTGTCCATTTTTTGAGCAAAGACCTTGGGCAGTATTTGCTTAAGGAGAATCCTGGCATGCTTTTTTTCATCTTCAATTCTGAAGCCATTGGGGTTCTTGTTGCTCATGATCTCAGGCAAGGGGAATTTGTATTGCAGGTATAACATGCTGCTGTCAATGTTTGAATATGACTACATTGTCTCACAAACTTCTAAATTCCATATATATCAAAAGTAAGATTTTTGTTGTGCTAATCACAGATGCCATTTTATCCACCTCAGCAAACAATTGAGGACTTCAGCTCAAAGGTATCTCCATTCAGTTTAGATGGTTAATTGACTGGATGTAGTTTACTTATGCTTGAAAAAGTTTATCTTACGGTGATGCATTAATTTACAACAACAACAACAACAACAACAACAAGCCTTTATCCCACTAGGTGGGGTCGGCTACATGGATTGCAAGACGCCATTGTGCTCTATCATTTATTAATCTTTTAGAAATATTATTAATTAAGAGATCACGTTCAACAACTTCCAAGAGTGTTCTCTTAGGCCTTCCTCTACCTCTCTTAATCGGACTCAAAGTTATATGTTCCACTCTTCTCACTGGTGCCTCCCTTGGTCTTCTTTGTACATGCCCAAACCATCTCAACCGATTTTCTACCATTTTTTCCTCAATAGGTGCCACCCTCACTTTTTCACGTATGTGCTCATTTCGAATTTTATCTTTACGTGTATGTCCGCACATCCATCGTAACATTCTCATCTCTGCTACTCCAACTTTATGCTCTTGCTGTCCCGTTAGAGCCCAGCATTCACTACTATATAACATTGCCGGTCTGATAGCAGTACGATAAAACTTTCCTTTAAGTTTATTAGGCACCTTACGGTCACAAATAACTCCTTTAGCTTTTCTCCAATTAAACCACCCAGCTTGAATTCTATGTGAAATATCTCCACTGATTTCGCCATCATTTTGAATAATGGCTCCCAAATATCTAAACTTTTCCACTTGAGGTATGATTTGATCTCCCAATTTCACTTTCAAATTATTTTCGAATAGTCTTTTACCAAATTTACAATATAAATATTCCGTCTTACTTCTACTCAGACGAAAACCTTTCGACTCCAATGTCCTCCTCCATAACTCAAGTTTGCAATTAACCTCTTCTCTTGTCTCTGCTATAAGAACTATATCATCCGCGAAGAGATGCATTAATTTAAATATGCTAAATTTAAATCTTTGTCTGATTGGAATGTGACTGATATGCATGTTTTTTCTTGACATTTGATGTTATCAAGTGTAGCATGAAATATTCTGAAATGGACTCAATTGTAGTAGGCATGTGAGAAGTTAATCAGCAAACTGGTTGGTCAGCAACTTGGTGACATAAATGTAATTGACATAAGGCCATGGGCTATGCATGCTGAAGTTGCTGAGAAGTTTATATGTTTTGGAAACAAAATATTTCTTGCTGGTGATGCTGCCCATCGATTTCCTCCTGCTGGTGGATTTGGTTTGTAGTTCTATATCTTTAAGCAACAGTAAAAGTCTACTGGTGTATGTTCAATATTACTTTGCATCTATACAAATGAGGTGGTGAAAGTCAATTAGCACAGATTATGAACATGGCTAGAAGTCTTTCCTGTCACACAAGTAAATGGGAAATGTTCTATTGGAATAAGATAGTGTCTATTGTTTATGGCATGGTGGCCTAGCCATATCAGACATGTCTGTTTGTCAAGGAAGAAGACACTGATGATGTACTTAAAGTGTTTGTTAACCAGGATTATATATTAGCATTATGTCATAAAATCTTCTTAAAAGCTGCACGTATTTTCTAAATTTTTTTTGAAGTGACTGAACAAGAGTGCGCTTATACAAGTTTTCTCAAGAATGCTAAGTGGATCGAAATATGTGATGTTATGTGGGCTATGTTTTTAGCCCTCAGTTATAAATGTCATGGTAAAGTAATGAGCTTTATAAACACAAATAACGTAGTTAAGAGTTAATGTTGTTTTATTTATCTAATAGAAAGCAGTCTGATGCAAAAATTCCGTCCATGACCTGCAGGAATGAATACTGGCATTCAGGATGTCCATAATCTTGCCTGGAAAATAGCTGCTGTGATAAAGGGTACTGCACCATCTTCATTACTAAATACATATGAAACTGAGCGTAGACCGGTAGTACTTTTATCTTCTTTTCCCTTTACCATTCATGTATATTTATTTGAAAGCTGGGCGGACCATTATAGCTGTTAAATACTGTCAGATTGCCATATTCAATACGGAGTTGAGCCTTAAAAATTACAAGGCTGCCATGGCAGTTCCTTCAGCACTTGGTCTTGATCCCACTGTTGCAAACTCAGGTACTCACAAGTAGTTGGATGCCTTTCTTTATCAACAATTAATTATTATAAACAATTGTTAACTCTCTACTCTATATTATTTTTAATTCTTTTCTTCTATTTTCAGTACATAGATTAATTAATACTGGGCCTGGTTTCATTTTACCACATGGATTACGGAAGGTAGCTTTGGAAGGACTTTTTGCAATTGGTCGAGCACAGCTATCAAAAACTATCCTAAATGAAAGTAATCCAGTTGGATCCTCAAGGCTGGCTAAGTTAAGGAATATATTTGAAGAAGGAAAAAGCCTTCAACTCCAATTCCCTGCTGAAGATCTTGGTTTCAGGTATATTACCATTAATTTCCTTTCCTCTATTTTAATTTCAGTTTTTTATTTTTTTATTTTTTTATTTTTGTATTTAAGTTGATTAGATTGAACTTGTGCTTAGCACATGTAATCATACTCCTGTTTATTTAAATGAGATGATCAAGCATTTGAGGACTCCCATCTAACTCTCATTTCTGGATTTAGATACCTACAAGGAGCAATTGTGGAAGAGAGTAATAATTTAGAGTCTACTCCACAATTGTCTACAGGTCGTCGGAGGGACTACATTCCCTCAGCCCATCCAGGATCAAGATTGCCCCACATGTATGTGAGGGTAAATAAAATGAATAAGGTTTGTATCAATATTAAATTATTAATATACTTTATAATTATGTTATATTTCATACTAATAATTTGTTGGGCTTAATTACACTATTGGGTTTTCATTGGCTCACACAGCATACAGTCTATAGACTTGCTTTTTTTAGTTGTCTTAAAATGTAGGGCTTGTTTTGTAGAATGTTTCAACTCTAGATCTTGTGTCCGGAGACAAAGTTGAGTTCCTTCTCCTCATAGCTCCTGTGAAGGAATCTTACCATCTTGCTCGTTCGGCGCTTAAGGTGGCAGAGGAACGCCAAATTTTGGTCAAAGTCTGTGTTATCTGGTCTAGTGGTTCTGTTGAACGGCTCAATGAAGGTAGTAAGGCGGCACTTTCACCTTGGGAGAATTATGTAGATGTCGTTGAAGTTGATAAGCCATCAACTTCAAATTGGTGGAAGATGTGTCAAATGAAGGAAAGTGGAGCTATTTTAGTTAGACCTGATGAACACATTGCGTGGCGTACAAGTTCAGGACTTACTGGGGACCCCATAGTGGAAATGCAGAGAATCTTTTCTATAGTATTGGGGATAATCTAAAAAAAATAATGAATTAATACATGATTCTGTATAATTTCAGCAATTTTATTGATGCAAGGTGTATCCGACGTAACAATGATATTGAACATTGGTTAATATGAGCGGAATGTTTTTTTATTTGCTGGTAAGTTCCTACTTCCGTCTGATGTGTCTATTTGATGTATGCGTATCAATGCTAGTCCTGTATCCTGTCTGATACGCCATATCTATAGGGATAAATCCTTTTCCAATTCTTCCCCGAAAAGAAGGTATGGGTTCCATTCTGAGACACTGTTACTGGCACGTGTATTGCATTCAATTTTATATGGCAATTTTTAAAATTTTAAAATACGAGCAAGAGAATGTATACAATACATATTTTAACATTTTTTGATATAGATTTAGGTGTCTTAATTTTTAAACAGGTATTTCTAAAATAATATAAGGGTATTTTTAACAATCAACCAAAATATCAAGTTTTTTTTATTTTTAAGTATTATGAAAAAAAATTATATATATATATATATATATAAGCATAATGCAAATGTTGGAATATATGATATGTATAATGAAGTGTCATACCTGCATCATGTTGAATACGTATTAGATACAAATGCGTTAATTTTTGTGAAGTATTGGTGTTTTGTAAGTTCTATTGGCTTTATTTAATTGAACTATTCCTAAGTCCCTGTTCTATTACTTCCCTTTTCTCTTTCTTCTTCCCCCTCCCCACACTTAAAAAAACAAAAAAAAAAAAAAATCATGGGCAGGTTGGGTTTGGATGTTGGTGTTGAGGGGATAGTGTATGTTTTGCTCTTTACAAGAGGTTGAAAATGAGTGGAAGTTACATCACCGTGAAATGGAAAGAGTATGATGCTAAAAACTTACTTAGCTCAATCTCTGTGAAATCGGAAGATTATATAAATAAATTTGGGGATAGCCTATGTATTTAAATTGTTACATATAACTGGGGCAACTGAAAGGAAAAGTAACTTGATCGAATAACGTGTTAGGGATTCTGAAATATCTCAAGTATATTGGCAACTGAATGATTCCGAAGGACAGAAGCTTCCCTTTGACTAGAACTGCAATCAACTCCTGTAACTGCTAGAGAAGGTCAAGTGCAAGAAAATGTACACTTGAGCCTGAAGAAAGGCACTGTACTGGGAGATGAACTAAACTGCGCGATTATGGATGCCGGCTTCCTCAAGTTTGACTAATTAGGTTATGGTTATTAGATGTCCAATAGCTGCTATGATGAGTCCAAGTATCCCACCCACAATGACCTACAGGATGAATCGGAATGTCAAGACAGAAAACTACTGATAATAGAATGATAGTTTAAAGGAAGATTTTTCTTGAGTCTTTTGCTATGTATAATGGAATGAAATAAGGAAAAAAATAAAGCAGAAATTTTTTAAATGTAAAATATCTCTTATATACTTGAATAAAAAGAAAGTAATAGAAAGGCACAATGATTATAAAGTACATCAATTTTTTTGAAAGAGGAAAGAACTACCTTCCCTTCCTTTCTACCTTTGATCTTTGAGGGTCATTTTGGAACAAAAATACCTTCAACCTTTATTTGATAGAACTTTAGCTCCATTTAGAAACAAGATAAAAAAATGGACTATCTTACAAAGCCTATATATCATTTTAGCATGCTGTTTTGATCATACAGGCACTATATTATGAACGTTCTGAAGTAATGCATTTAAACCTGCTAAAACCTCAGCACTTAGCATTTTGCAGTCACTATTTTGTGACAGCAATTATTAGTCGAGGGGATAATATGGTCATCGGTAATTATACTGAAATCAATCTTGATTAGTTGACGCAGAATAATATCCAAAATTATCATGTGAACAAGTATCCGTTGTAATAATATTCTTTGGCCTATCACATAATTATATGAATCGATCTAATGCAGAATGGGGAACCTGAACGGGAGTGTGACCAAGAAGTTCACGAAGTGGTATCCTCTCAGCCAGAGGATGCTCATCAGGAAGTTCATATATAATTTGGTTCAAAACCTGGGATCATTGAGTCATTTAAAATAAGCATAAACCGGCAAACACAGATAAGTAAAGAAATAATGCTATGTCAAAATGAGAAAAAGAGAAATGAGAAATCAAACCTCTGCTTGGCGTCCTGCTTGTAATCTTACACCAGTGGCATCATACATTACCTGCCATCAATCTCAAAATCTTCAATATTATCCCAATATGCGGACCATTCTTATAGCTTCAGTTTCTTGTGACAGCATATAGTAAATAAATCAACTGAAAACTTCTTTGTAACACCTCAATATAGATTAATGTGAAGAATTTAAGAGAAAAATCGTACAATACAAGCCAAGAGTAAAGCAATGGCAAACAGAGATCCTCCTAAGCCTTCCTGGAATCCAATAGCTGCAGCAAGAGCAGTTACAGTTGCCGAATGAGAAGATGGCATTCCGCCAGAACCAACAAGCTGCTTGAGATCACATCTTCTCTCCTTAAACCTGTAAATCTATGAAACATTAAAACTCTTAGGATGAACCACACGGTAACGATAGAGACCAGAGAAACAGTTTCTTCATGTGTCTAGGTTGGAACTGAGAATTTGTAATTCATCAGAGAAAATCACCAAGTTACAAGTCAAAAAAAATAAAGTCAATTAACAGTTAAACTTTACAAAGAACAGATCCACGTCATTGAGCACACCCGGTTTGGTATTTAATTCCCATTACCAACCGTTTTCTTTAAAAAATTACTAAAAGCCGCACACGCGCAAACATCACACAGAAATTTTTGGAACTTGAAGAATTGCACCAGTTGTTTCAGTATCCTTAGCTTCAATTATTACTAGTCTCAAAATCGTAACAAGATAATCAAGCTATATACACCAAAGCATCCGAGTTTTTTTTTTTCTTTTTTTGCCCTTTATTGTTATTTTTATTTTATTTTGTAGTTCATTGAGCTTGCCCTGATCCACTTACGGCATAAGAATATGGTTTCGTAGGTAACAAAAGCAATCAAGCAGGAAAACCAACCAAACGGAGAAGAACTTGGTGGATTGAGCGACGACGAAAGCGACGAAGGCAGATATCAGAGGGTAATTCGCGATGATTGAGGAGGGCGAAGATGAAGCATGAGTGAAGACTGCCTCATCCATAGCTTTCCTTCGCTTTAATCTTCTCCACCGATTTGGTCAATTTCAGATTTGATTTTCTGCGGCAAAAGCTTGGGAATGCTTTGAGATTTATGTGAGGCGGCGTTTCAGGCAGCGAAGTTGAGAAGATGAGAATTATGAAGAGAGAAAAAAGCACGAAGCTCTTGAGAGTTTCTTGTAGGTTTGTTGGAAGAGAGTAGTCATTTCTCCAACGTTCTCATATCTAACTAACAGTCATAGCTTTTTTGAACTGAATATGCCTCCCTTGTTCTCATCAGCCATCTAGAATCTAGCATATTGTCACGGATAATATTTCCGTGACTGTGTAAAGACCAAGATAATGAACGGTCCGCTGGTTAGCCTCGCACAATATGGGTAAAGGGGGCGACATTAGCATTGGGGTGTTCTGCCTCAGTCTTCGGACTGTGTGCACAACTGGTCGGGGGCTAGTGCCGCCTCCCTGATGAGCCCATGGCAGGGCGAAACCAGTGTGATCCGTACGTGGTAAGGCTTGTCCTGAGGATTATGGGGGTCCTCCAGGACGCCGCACGGGCGCCGTGTGCTGCGCCAGACTCTCAGCCCGTGACAGAGTGGTATCAGAGCAGGACGTACTTTACTGTCGTGTGCGCGTGGGGTCCCACGTTGGGACTGGTCGGCCTCGGCACTGCTCCAGAAAGGCCTCCGAGCAGGTGGGTCCAAAAGTGGGGACTCGGGCGGGAAGGTTGGCCGTTTGTCGACTCCACTCCTGTTGGCTCGCGGGTGCGAGTGGGTCCGAAGAGTACAGGATTCGGGTGGCCACTCAGCAAGTAAGTTGATGTGTTTGTGGTAGTACTGTACGTACGATCCTTGGGCGGAGTCGTTCTCCCCTAGCACGAGGGCGTGCTAGATTGGGTGTGGGAGAATGTCACGGATGATATTTCCGTGACCGTGTAAAGACCAAGATAATGAACGGTCCGCTGGTTAGCCTCGCACAATATGGGTAAAGGGGGCGACATTAGCATTGGGGGTGTTCTGCCTCAGTCTTCGGACTGTGTGCACAACTGGTCGGGGGCTAGTGCCGCCTCCCTGATGAGCCCATGGCAGGGCGAAACCAGTGTGATCCGTACGTGGTAAGGCTTGTCCTGAGGATTATGGGGGTCCTCCAGGACGCCGCACGGGCGCCGTGTGCTGCGCCAGACTCTCAACCCGTGACAATATGCTCTAATGTTAGATTTTTCTTCTATTTTAGATTTTTTTCTTTTGGTTCCTTCATTTCGTTCTATTTCAGCTCAATCCAAAACTAGTGGAGGAATGCCGGTGAAGCTTTTTAAATTAACTCTTTTAGTTGGGCAATGTTTTTTTTTCTTTTTTTATAAGCAAAACTTAAATAACTTATAAAATGAGGATGGATCTTGTGATTTAAAGTAGAGAGAATGACAAAGAGATCCTAAAAGAATTAATTAATTTAAGTTAAGTTTTAAATGTTAAATTTTAAAAATTTATAACTCAATCTCTTAATTTTACAATTATATTGTAATGAATTTATAACTTATTTTTTAAATTTCAACGTGGTTAAAGAATAAACAATTATTTTTTTGTTAAAATTTAAAATACAAGTTGCAAATTCATTATAATAAAATTATAAAATTAAGAAATTGAGTTATAAATTCATGAAATTTAACACTTGAGACCTAATTTAAATTAATTGATCCTTTTAAAATTTCTTTATCATCCTACCATTAAAGTATTTGCAAAAAGTATTTATAAATTTTTCATTAATATAGTCTTCACATAGATAGCTTGCTTGGAAACCATCCAAAGGCCTTAGTATTAGAGTTTCATCTTTATTAATTTAATTAAGCTTTCTTAGTTGTACCACTTCCCTCCTTTAAAAAAGGTTTTGTGTTGGAATCTGGAATTAACTTGTAATATATGTGGTTTTTTTAAAAGAAAAAAATTAATCAATTTTCATGGTTTTAATATTAAGCAAAACAACAAACAGGGTAGTATAGCCCTATAAATACTAAATTGCATGATATAATATTATCTGATAATTAAATTAAAATGTATTTTATAATATAAAAATATTTTTTTAAAAAAATAATGTATTACTGGCAATAAATAATATATATATATATATATATATATTTCTTTATAAGTTGACATATCTCCGTGGGATCCAACTGGAAAACATCCAAAGAGACATGTACACAAATTACTAGAATTAATTTACTAGTGTTTGATAAAGAGTAAAGATCTTTAGTTCTTCTCGGAATTTTTTCGATTATCTGGAAGTCAAAAATTGGACAGATTTAATTCGTGTTCAAGCATATTTTTCATATATGACATGTAACTTTTTTGTATGAAATTACTACGAGATACTAATTTTAGCTGGGGAAAAAGAAAAAGCTTTGATAGCAGAGACATGAATACACGCTTTAAATGCTTCCACTTAGTCCTCATTTTGCTGAACTATGCCTATGTCACTAACATACTCCCCCCCCCCCCCCCAAAAAAAAAAAAAAGTCTATGTCACTAACATTGCTGATTATTAGCTAATAACTCATAATATCAAAATTTTCAAAATTCAGGTCATCTTTACTCCTTGTTTTTTCACCTGCATATAGATAATGGATCTTCTCTGAGTAAGTGTTATGATTATCTAACAGAACATTTAAAGTGTAGAAATATAATTCTTTTATAAAATATACTCTTATTCTCTTGTCTTTAAATTTATTCCTTCATATCACTTGAAGCTAATAGGTCACAACACAAAAATCAAATTTATTATTTAAAGTGAAATAAATATATAATTTGATTTATAACATACGGTGAGTTACAAATTATGAGAAGTCAACTAGAGAAAATTTTCAGGTTCATAAAAAAAAACGAAAGAATTTTTTCCTTATGAAATAGTGTGTGTTCAGTTTGTGAATATCACAACTTATTATAGATTTTATATTTTTATATTGACTTCTAAAAATAAATCTAAGGTTATTAAATTATGGAGAAAGACCAAATCATATATTTAATCTTTTTTAAGAGGAAAGGAAAATGTAATTAAATGTTAACTAATTGAAGGTTAACATTTTAATATGATCACCAAAAAAAAAAAAAACAAACTTGGCATTGCACATTTTGCCATATATGCAAACATGTTGTGAATAAAACCCTACAAGTTTCGTCCTTCCTCCTTTTTGATGTGGATTTCTTAACATTTTCCTCGTAATCCCCCATTGTTTTTGTAACAAACCAGTCTAGTGTTTGAAGTTACATTGAACTTTAACTAATCTAAATTCAAGCCAGCTCGAGCTCCAAATAAGTTACTCTTAAAAGTATTTTCAGCATTTACATGAATTTAAACTTAAAATCTTATATTAAAGCAATCATAACCCTTCTTGCCAAGGAAAATTTTCTAAAAGTATATTACAAAACAAACAGAGCCTCAGAAACAAATACGTTGGGGTAACAGAAATTAAGGATTAACACAGGGCACAAGTAATTGACACAATAGATAAACCACTTGTAGTTGTAATGAAGTCATTATGGCTTTCACGATCTTAACGAATATGAATTGGTGAGTTCTACTTCACACTTGCACTGATGGATCACCTTCAGTGAGATGGAAATCAAATAACAAGAATGCAGCAATTAGAGGGAGCAGACTTCTCCAAATGCTCCTAAAACCTATCTATGGCCTACGAACCGAAAAAAAAGGAAGCGGAAAATATGTAACTTTACAATTATGTCAAGCACAATGTGACATTTCTTACAAAATATGTCGGACCAACATGAACATGGCTGTTATCACAAACGGCCTTCAAACAAGCATGAGGCAAAGATCTATACAAACCAGCCAAAGGGAAGAGCGGAAATGCTGGTGCGAATTTTAAGCACAACCCGAAACAATGAACTCTCACATTATGGTGCAATTACACTTCGATTCAACCTTCGGAGGCTTCATGCTGTCCACCTTGTTAGGAAGCCCGGCATTGTGTTTGAAAGACTCATCGACAACTTCATCTTTCTCAGTCTCGCCACCGGGGGATTTGACATCAGTTTCCACTTTCCTCTCCCTTGCCTTCTGGGATTTCAATGTGTGCCTGAAAACAGCTCGGCTACGCAAACCCTTCCTACTATTGGCTTTGGGCGTCTCTGGTATAGTCACAGTTGGTTTAGAACCTTCCAATGGGTCGGAGCTTTCCTTTTCCATTGCTACTGTCGCAGCCTGATATGCAAGGTCATGGACAATGGAACTGCAAAATAGTATTACATCAGTTGCCTCTTCCAGAGTCAGGCTTCTAGGGTTGCCTCCACCTGGATACTCCACTGTAACTGTTGATTCGTCTGTCATGAAGCAATGGAAATCTATCAGAGAGTATAGTTTACAAGTAGTGGAGGTAAAATGCAGTTAAAAGAGAAGTATCTGCTTCACAAGAGAAAAAAATGAAGTGACACTATTCTCCTCAACTAGAAAAATTCACACGTCTGCATGGATGATTAACATATTTTAACCGTAATATGCTGGAGACATGAACTAAAAATGGCAAGCAAACAGTGAATCCTTCCTCAATTCCATTGAGTGGACCAATGGAAAGCAACAAACGAGCAAGACTTTCAAAATGCATTAGACTCACAAATTTTCAACCTTGAATATGAAAACTTGTAAGAAAGAAAACAACATTAAGAATACAAGAGAAAATATTCTTGTCATTTCAGAAGTTGCATGCATGTGACTAAAGTATAAATGGCCTGCAAATTAATACTGAAGGCAAACCCATTCTTACCAACTTTCAGAAGCAATAAGGATTAGCTCAGCTGCTCAAGCATACAAAAAAATATATACAAGTAGTCATATAGCACACCATTTATTGCCACTTATTTTACCAAATTAAGAATCGCAGAGAGCAAATCAAGAAACAATCTTTTCAATAATTTAGACTCTTCCCCTGACAATCCTGATCTTGGGAGTTCAGAAGCTTACTATACAAGATAATGAAAATGGACTAGAATTTATTGTCGCCATATATCATTTACATATCTCATCAAATCGTTCAAAATCAGAGCAAAAAAACTGTATGGAGTGGGGTGATCTGGTGATTGCATAGGCAAGGACAAATCTGAGAGAAGAGAGTGAGAAGTGTGTGAAAAATTTTAATTACCAGGGATTTTAATACAGTAGATGTCATACCTATACCATGGGAGCACTCAGATGTGTTGGTATCAGGAAAAGAGGTATCACCAGGATTTGCAATAGAAGATTCCTGACAATCATTCACAGCACGTTTTGATATCTGGGATGGATCATCCTCTCCAACACCAGGATTATTCTGACAAGAAACTTCCCTTTCAACTTCGGATTCTGTAGATGTCAAAATGTTGGTGGCAGGCAAAGCATCCGATCCATCAAGATTAGCACACTGCACATCAGATTCCTCATCAATGGATAACCCTGGAGCCATAACTGCTGCTTCTATATTTGAGAGATTCCTAGCATTATTTGAATGATTGTCAACATTTTCATCAGAACAATCCCCAGGATTTCGAAATAATGCCATTGAACTGCCATCAGGCTGAACACCAACAGCCTGGCTCAGTAATTCTGAATTACAAGCATCTGCACCACCATCGTGATACTCAAATTTATTTTCCTCAATTGCTGAATCCATAGGAGAAGCATCAGTTACATCAGTCACTAAATTTTCCGGAGCTTTCACTTCTGAAATTATAGGTATCTGTTCTGTAATGTCATATTCTGTCTCTTGTGTTGCAAGATCTACTCCATGATGAGTATAGTTTGAAGTTCCAGAAAAAGATGACCCACTACGTTCATGCTTGATCCTTATTTCATGTCCAGCGTCTACATCCAACTTCCTGCCACTTGACTGTCGTTGCACACTGGAGTCCATTTTTTTCGCCGGGCTAAAATCAACTGATGATGAGGCAGAATAACTTCCATACCCAGTGGAACTTCTGATACTGTTTACACTTCCTCTCGCAAGAGAGATATCATCATAGGATATGGTTGTCGCAGTAAAAGTCCTGCCCTGAACTACCGGTCCTTTGTTGCTGCTTGACCTCCTCAGCAATACAGATATGCCAGTACCTCCCAAGAGGTCCATTTTTGAATTTGGACGATCATTGTGGTGAGACAACTGCCGGTCCCCAACATTACTATAAGGATTTCTGCAATCAACTTCTGATTGGTCCATGTTTGACTGGTTGGTGGGCATCCAGCCACTTCCCTCTGCTGGTGAGCTTGGAGGAGGAATTTGTAGTGACTGATCCTGGATTAGCTTATTGTATGAAGTTTGGCTATGCTCAGCATCTCTCTCACCAGGAGGAAAGCTCGAATCCACATTGGTATCTTGAGGCAATTCACAATCAACCATTAATTTATCAGTTTCAGCTACTGGTTTTTCTTCAATGGACACATTTGTAGAAAACATTGAAGAGTCTTCAGTGACTGCCAAAACTGTCTCCTGGGGGATGACTCTCAGCAGTGTGTATTTCCCTCTGCATTCTGGACAAAGCCTAACATCCTTCTCTGTTTGATCAGAGGCCTGATATCGGCAACCACACTGAGAACAGATTGCTGCATTTTCAAAATTATCAGTTTCCAAAATCCCATTTTTGACATCGGAAGTTTCTGAACTTTCAATGGTTGTAGTGGCAATACTGTGATAAAAAGAATCTTCAGATATAGTGGGATCATGATCAATCTTATAACCTTTACTTTCATTATGATGTATATCAACTGATTCATTGGCAATCTCATGCCCAGTGTTGGCATTTATTATATCATCCTTATCAAAGGCAAATACTTCTTCATGTATGTCAGGATATGGTATTTTCTCAGCTTCACTTGCCCCATCATCTTGGTTGTGATCACTCCCTTCAGTATCATGTGCAACACTTGTACCTTGATCAGAGCTTGCATTGCTGCTTGTTGTGATAGAGGAATTCCTAGATACCAGAGAATTATTACGGGCAGAATTTGCTTTTCCAGCATAAAAGGTAGTACTCGGCACACTAGACAAAAGCGGCCTGAACATGTTCTGAGGACTTTTTCGATCCTGCACAACATTGAATGGTGTCTAAAATGAGTTAGAATTTTGATTACTATCAACAATTAACACACATTCAATAAAAAAATCGTGCTAAAGAGAGATGAGAAGACATTGCAAACATCTAGATCTGGATCCAATAGATTAACACCAAATATTTTCTAATTAATCTCTCACCAAACATTTTATAAGCATATCTGGCACTATAATTATCACATGTGTGAACCAAGAGAAAACACTAATAGCTCATGCTTGATCAGGCATCTCACTTTAGTGCAACAATAAATTCAATCTTCATCATTGATTACTTTGAAATCAATTACGAAGAGTAGTTGACGTATCATATATTGTACAATTAAATACATCCAGGAGATATCAGGCATCCAATATCAACATTGAAACTGAAAATTTTAGCTAAATTCAGGATTGTATCTGAAATCATTTTACACATAAAACGAACTTTTGCAAACTTCCCTTTATTGGCATCCAGATAGAATTACAAATTGAATGAGTACACTTTATCATTGATAACTTCAGTTTAAATAGAGAGCATTTTTGTAGCAAAGCATTCCTAAAGAGAAATTATGTGTGTGTGCATGCTCACATGAGCACATGCATGTATAAGTGGGTAAGAGACCCAGGAACTACAAGGATGCATATCCAGACTAATTGATCTTCTAATGGCATGGAAACTTATGAATTAAACACACATCAAAATTGCTTGTCAACAAATCTGGCAGCATACCATAAAGAGCTGAAAGTATATTAGTTTAAGTAAATCAAACATTAAAATACCATTTGGCGAAGGGCAGAGTCAAATGATCTTTTTGGAGCAGAATTTGGCGAAACCATTTTGGCTGTCTTCTTGGAAATGGCAGGAGTTCTGTTATTTATAAATGAGCCACTCCTTCTCGAATTTAGCCAGTCTAAACTACCCACTTGGATGGACTGTATAGAGTCAGTTTCATCATCACCAGATGATGCAATAGAACCTTTGCTGCGTGAGCTAAATTGGTCTCTATCATGACTACGAAATGAGCTACTACTTCTAGAAGCAGTTGGAGACATTGACTGCCTACTGTATTTAGCAGTAGAATCCTTTCCATTCCTGGACGCGGGTGATGAACCCCTTACATATGATGCTGGTCTGTCAGCCAGAGAAGTTCGAAGATTTGGGGGAGCTTCAGAGGAGAAACCAGGAATGTTAGTTTGCCATGCCCTTATCTTTGGTGAAGCAGAGTTTCCACGACTTGTCTTGACTGGAGAAGTTCCCCTGACTCCTGATGAAACTACAGGACCATTGGAGCCAGTGCTCATCCTCCTAGGAGTAGGAGTAGAGGACCTCGGTGCAGGTGTTGAAGGCTTATTTGGAGGAGTAGATGGTCTTCTTGATGGAGTAGCATGGCGCAAATTTTGAGTTGGGCTGGAATTGGACACTGATGATGGTCCAGCCCTTGACTGGGATGCATTATTTCCAGTACGAGGAGATGGGCTAAGGCGATTTGGACTTGCACTACCCCTGCTACTTCTGCGACTTCTTTCCATCTGAAAGAGGTTAACATCCAATATGAGATAAAAGACTTCCTGATGGAATACTGAATTAAGGATAATTAAGATTATTTTATTATTGCCGTGCAATAATTGATTAGGATATTTTATTTAAATAAGGATATCAAGATATGTTTTATATTTATTTTCAACAAGGATTAATTAGGATTTAATACGAATTACTTCATCTTATCATTATCATATCTTTTTAGGATTATTCTAGATCTAGATTTTATTATTTTAAATAATTATGCCTAGGGCTTTATAAATAACTCTAAGGTTTTTCTTTAGTTGCCAGACCTTTTTTGATGAATTGAATAAAAATGAAAATTGTGTTCGCTCTCTCCTTCAAGTTCTTCTTTTCTCCCTCAATTCTCTCTATTTTCTCTCTCTCCTTTCTTTCTATTTCTCCCTCCTTCCCCTTCTCTCTCCCCTTCCCCCTCCCTATTTTACATTACTTCCAATGCTTCAAGAAGATTTATTTGAAATGGAAAGAATACATAACTATGCATAACTATATAATCAGATTCAAAAGCTTACCGTAGAAGATCTTGATATGGAAATAGGTTTACTCTGAGGCCTTCCTCTGCTTGCAGCATTGATTGGATGTGGCTCATCATCATCCAATGAAGGAAACAGTGGTGTGTCTGGGGGTGTCAGTAACCTTGAAAAATAATAAACAAAGAACGTATTAGCAAACTAAGCATTGCAAACCAGAGATAACTTTATGCACATCAAAGTCTCAAGCCACTAAAAATAGTTGAACTATTGGCCAACTAAAAATATATGTACTGAAGTGGAATAATGATGACTACAAATGCTTGGCTTTTGAATCATGTATAGGATTGCATCATAAAACATCATTTAACCCTGAAAAAAAATAAATCCAAAAGGGTGGAAAACACTACACACCAGTCATAGTCATTCTTGTCACCATCTGCATTAAGCAATCCACTGCTTTCTCCTCGACCAGGAATGGAGATCCCAAGCTTAACATCAGAAAAATGCCTCAACTTCACAGCTGTAAATTAAAGTTTAAGACAAAAAGGAGATATGCATCATTATCACTCAAGAAAAAATGTACCAAGAACATATAAAATTTTCTTTTAGGGTGCCTTGAAGAAAATTACAGAATTGGTCTTCAAGGTTATCTGATGACTGAAGCAAAAAATTCTCTGATTCTCTGGACTGCATTTCATTGAACAAAGCAAGATCATCATCTTTCTCCCTATAGAGCAATCCACCTTCAAGACTGCGCCCACGCTTGTGACTGATTGTTTTTGGCTCTCTTCCGGGAGAGAATCTCAATGCTGGGGAAGGAGGCATTTCCACCACCCAAGATTGTATTAGAGAAATGTCACCTAGAGCTCTCCATACAACCCAAAATCGATAACCTACAGAACACTAGAGTGCAACCCAGAATTGACATATAGCTCAAGCTCACTGGGAATTCAAGCCCCAGCAATCAGTTTGGGCAGCAATCGTATTCAAACTTGTACGGCATTTGCTGTCTTCTCGAGCTTTAGTTTAATTCAATCCAAACACGGATTGACTTCACACTTAGAGTGATCGAGTCGACTGGACCGCATATCTTGCAAGAACGCAAGGAAGCATGCAATACGACGGGAGTGACTGTACCATTCATAAAGCAATGTCTTAAAAGCCAAATGTAACAAATATCCGAAACCAAATTGACAAATTCGTTCTGTAAGTGTCCTAAAAGTCAGAAACCCTAGAACATTTGCCAATTGCAGATCACAATTTGCACTATCGTCATTGAAAAGAAGGTCCAAGTCAAACAAAAATTCAACTTCACTACCCATTAAGTGAGCATTGAAGTTCAAAGTGCATAGTAAAAACCCCCATTAAAAAGCAGTAGATAGGACTTGACTTACCAATTTCCCAATTCAAATTGCTTCAAACACGGAATGGAAGCTCAAAGAGTGCGCTTAGGATCCCAAGTTCGAAGATAAAACAGAGCTCGAATGCCAATTACAATGCGACGAATTTAGTTTCAGACAATCGGATCTATAGCATTCGTAGACTGAAAGTGGCAACCAAAGTACAGATCGGAGCTTTAGAGCAATCGGACGGTTGCAACAAACCGAAAATTTTCTGGCATTCTCTCTTCTATTTGCTAAAAAACAATTTAGAAGTGAAAATTAAGAATATCCAAAACCTTTTGTTGCTGTCGTCTGATTTGCGCCTTTCCCCAATAACAAGCATTCTTTTAAAAAAAAATACAACGCTTATACTGTAGTTTTCATTTAAATTTATATTAATTTATCTAAAATGTAAAATTTAAAAATTAATTTTTGATGTAAGAAATAATACAGCATATCAGAATATGGGTATCTATATATAAATTATTTATTTCATATTATTTCTGGATCTATTTACAAGATAGAACTTTAAAATATTAGTCTCCTTTTTCCTCCGTTTACATTCTCATCTTATTAAAAAATGTTAAATTTCCTACCGAAATAGCGTTAAATTTATATCTAACATGTCATTTCTTTTGTTTATCGCCATATAACATGTCATTTCTAATCATGTACTTTTTTTGGCCTGCAATCATATACTTGTTGAAACATTCAAAATTTTTATTAAAAGCCCTATATGATTTCACTTTACAATTATAATTGGTATGTTTTTGGTCACCACTTTATAATTGGTATGGTTCAAGACATGCGTGAGATCATTTAATGTCCAATTGTGTTCCAACTTTTAAAGCAGAGGTTGGTCGTTGTACAAGCAATGGCTTTGAAATTGAAATTGATTGCCATCACTTACTGTTTTTCGTACAAAAATGCTATTCTCAATTTCTGTCCAAATAAAAAAAAAAATCAACATAAACTCTTCTTTTATTAATCTAATGTTTGATTTAGTAATTAAAATATATTCAAAGAGATCGAAAAAAGAAAAGGATGATATAAAAAGAGAATAAATCAGACACAATTTTATGAATCATATAATTTTATTTTGAATTTTGAAAAAATTTTAGAATAAAAAGTCTCTTTCTTAAAAAAAAAAAAAAAAACTTACACACACAAGTGATGATTAGCCAAACTGTCTAAAACCAAATGCATTGAACAATCACAGTCAAAGGTATCATTTTGGTGAGCTTAACATGTTAAACAAGCAATGTGTCCTAATTAGTCATATTTGGAGCCTCTGAGTCTCTTTCCAATGACAAAAAACAATTGTTGCAATAATGAGTAAGCTATGTAATGTATATTTCATAAAGACTTTATTATATGGCAGTTTTTAAAATGATTTTTTAGTTTTTAATATAAAGCATATAGAGAGTTATTTATTACTATTTTTTAATTTTATCTCTATTATAAATTTAATGTTATGGCTTATCATATATACTATACAATGTCTCTCTCTTTTTAGTTTTAATAGGGATAAATTTAAAAAATTATTTTATTTTAAAACATATTTAATGAGTTAATTATCATCCTTTAATTTTAATAAAATAGTTGAGAGGACCTTATGACAGAGACAGAAGAGAGAGTATACACAAGTAATGTTGTCCAAAAACATATAAGTTCCAAGAACAAAAAAAAATAGCCAACGAAAATTAAGAAAGAAACTTGAGAACAAAGGAAAGAAAAAGAAAGGCGTTACGTGGGACATAGAAAGAAAATGTCAACATAACAACTACGTTATAATTAGCTAATTGCTAGCTGTTTGTGTGTCTGGACTACGAGCTAATCCAGAGATTAATTATGGAATTATTATTATGTCACTTTAATTGGTGGGTGAGACAAAAGGATATATCAAAAGCCCTCACGCTAATCATTTGAATTTCATCATCTATATCCTCTACAGCTCATTCATTTGGTTCTAAACTTATTTAATTAACAACGTTGTTTTGTACACTTACTGTTTTTTTTTTCCCTTATAGTTTTTATAATTAAATTAAGAAAAAATAAAAATAAAATCTCTTTAAAATATATAAATAACAATTTAATTCCTCAAAATACCATAATTTTCTAGAAGTCTCTGGGAATTTTGCTGTCATTAATGAGTTTATATAAATTATCAAATTGTTTTTGTTGAAAATAAATTATGTACAAGTTTTATTTAAATATTTATAACTTTTCTTCTTATCTTCGAAACGATGCAACAGCTTTAGCCAATTCACAATTTATATTTGCTTTGATGTTGTATCGTTGTGAATATAAGAAAGAAAGTTGTGAATATTTAAATAAAATTTGTGAATCATTTATTTTTAATAAGAATAATTTGATAATTTATATAAATTCATTAATAACAGAAAAGTTTCTAAAAATTTATGAGAAATTATGGCATTTCAAGGGACCAAATTATTATTTATATATTTCAAAGGGATTTTATTATCATTTTCCCTTAAATTGATTCTTTGGTAATGATATTATACTTATGTTGGATTCTTTGGATTTTAAAATTAATTAAATGAGGTTACATAGAAATTTTTTAAAGTTATGGAACCAACGGTCAAGCAGTTTTTTTTTTTTTTTTAAATTTCAAGTGGACAAATAAATAAAAGCTATATTAGGTTTATGATTGTACCTCCAAAAACATCTGATTATATAATCGGATTCTCCATATTATTAAACTATTTAAGTGAGAACAGAAGCTTTAGAGCTGTACTCCATCAATCGTTTAATTGTCTAAGTCAGGATAAAGAAATAGAAGGGAATTAAATAATTTAACTGAGGAAATTAAAATATGCAAAGCCTCATCTCCCTCCTCTTTCTTCTTCTTCTTTTTTAATCTCTCCCCACATCATCAGATTTAAATATGACAATTAAGAGAGCATAGGTCTGCTATTTATTCTTCAATAAATGGATATAAGTTGGTTAATGTCTCAATGATATGAAAGGAATAAGTTGGTACACCGTTAAGAAAATAATTAAAAAAAGAATATAGTACATAGTAATTACATGAATAGAATTCATAACACTTGTATCTTATAGTTAATAATAGAATAAAATGAAATTAATGAGAAATTGAAGTGAATAACAACAATTTTGCCAATATATCCACCAACAAACAAATGAAAACGAATACATATAATAATTATAAAAATAAAATAAGTACAGTGTATTCGACCGGGGGGGAAAAAAACTAAAACAATAAGTGCGGTCTATTTGTGCAATAAAATTTATTTCTTACATTAGACAATAAATTGTAATGACAAAAAACATTGAAAGCTTATATTTGATTTTTTTTTTCCCTTTACATGTTTACTTCAAAACATCTGTGACTACAAAGTCAGCATTTGATATTATCTAAAAATCAAGAGAATTCCATATTTCTTATTTTTAATAAATCTAAATTTAATATAAAATGTTTTAATTAATATTTGTTTATTTGTTTAGGGGAATTATAACAATGGCCCTCCCCCTTTTTCAAAACCACAATATTAAAAAGCCAAACTATAAACCAGTGGACTATGTAAAGATCCCTCTCACTACTACCTGAATAACTAAAATTTTAAATAATTAAGAGATTATCTTAAAGTAAGAATGACAAATTTGTTAAATTATACAAATGACATTTTAAGATTTTAATATTTAAAATACTCTCATACACTTTTAATATATTCAAATCAGAATTTAAAATGTGTGCGAAAGCCTAAAATAAAAAAAAACAAAACATTTACATATAACTCAAATAGTGAACTATACAAGAAAACTACACATGCGTTATGGCTAATTGCTCATGTGCTGTGATGCATTGCAGGAGTTTGACAGCATTTTGTTATCAAATTGGCAGCACAGAGGATGAACTTTCGATGTATCTCATTTTTTCGTTTGACATTTGATTGAGGTGATCTTGGTGTTTACAGAAAAATTTCTCATAACTTTAGCTAATGGTACAAGTTTTATAATTAAGTTTTTTTTTTACAAAGAATTGGACACCTAATACCAATTTCACTCTTTTTTCACATTAACTCACATCTAAGGTGCTCAAACTCCAACAAATGAGTCAAAAATCTACACCAACTCTTGGACCACACTCAATGGACTATTTAGGACTTGTGCAACACACCATAATCCAAAACAACATGCATATATCATAAATTTAACCCTCAATCCCTCAATCCACAAAAACACAAGGGGGAGATAACTTTGTATTAAATCATGAATATTCATTCAAAACAACTTAAATACACTTTACTCTACATACACTAGTATTTGACCTTATACAAACCTTACAACCACATGTCAATAATTCAAGGTATGAAATACACACAATATTTTCATTTATAATGCAAGTAGTTCAAAACAATGGTATGAGTCCAAGTTGGCCAATTAACCATTGAAATACACTTAAATAAAATGAAGAGGCCTTCAAATAGCATTTACTCATAATCTTATGTTTTTGGTTGTTTTCCCCGATCCTAATCCAATGAGCTCAATCTTAAAAATATTGAAGGATAAGAGGTGAATACAACTACTCAATAACCAATGTCAACCTAATTTATATAATTACATATCAATTAAAAATGGATATAAATGGCAATAAACTCAATTTTCATACACATGTGGCAATTATAGCCTCGATCACAACAATAATAACTATGTGATTGGGCATGCAATACATATTATCAGATATTACAATTATCACTAAAAAAGTAGGTTAGAAATGCCACTACCATGCCTCGTCAAAGGATTATCACAATGATAACCTGGAGTGATCATATTCCTATCTAAAAGAGAAATAGAGGAAAATAGTAGCCAAAAAAGAAGAAGGAAAAAGAAAAATAAAGAAACAACCGATAAAAAAATAAAGCACAAAATTGAATAATATGAAGCCAACCAAGCATATCATGGCACTATTTAAGGCTGTTTAGGGTGCCTAATAATTAGTCTACCAAAAAAAATGGCCAATTTAAAGAAAGAACAAGATGCTTGAAGAGAATCAACCATAGTCGAGTTGGGTTCAACCATTGGGCAGGGCTAAGGTTAGGGTTGAGGTGTTGGATCAACATACTTGATCCTACTTGAGGCTAAATAAACAAATAAGGGGAGGGTGATAGATTGTAACATTGTTTTGTTGACGGGAGGGGTTTTATTTTTCATTCCACTCATTTCTTTATTCTCTCCCTCTCTTCATTTTTTGCCCAAATTTTCCTAGCCTCTACTTTGAAATCCTTTGGTCATCTTACTTAGAGTTGATGTTGGCCATAAATATGTAGCAAGACATCGTCGTTGCCTCCATGTTTGCTCTCTAACTCATCATCTTTATTGTCTTTGCCTATTACTTTGAACATTATTATCGTTGCTAAGTTTTGACTATGATGTGCTTGCTTGGTTGTGATCTATGGCTTCTCTCCTATAGCTTAGAAATTTCTCCCAACTTTTCTCCTCCATTGGTAAACTAATTGTTGAAGACAAATTTTTGATCATTGTTCCTTAATCCCAAACTATCTAAAACAAATTTTAGATCTTGTGCTTATGGCTATTTTTCAAGCTTTAAGGAAGAGGGAAAATAAATGTTTGAATCTTCATTCTCATTTGACAGGTGACGATTTAGAATGTTCCTTCCCCTTGCAGTAGATTTTGTTGGTTACTTGGTTTTTATTAGTTATTTCATTTAAGGCTTACAACAAGGATGGCTTGATTTATTACTTGCTGGTAGCAAGTTAATCTCATCCTGTAATATTTTAGGTGCAAGCTTCTGTGTATGTTGGCAATCTCGTTAGGTTTTCTTAAAATTTTTTCCACTTTCTAATTGAACAAGTTTAAGAAATTTTGTTATTTTGCCTTCCAAGTTAAGTTGTATTATTTCTGTCTTGTGCTCTATATTTTTCTCTTCAATTTTGATTGCTATTATCTTATTTACAACCTTGTGATTGAAAAGAAAAACATTGAAACAGGTTTGGTCTATTTTTCTTGCCAGCCTAACCATGCCCGCCCTAAAAATCTAAGGTAGTCTTCAGGTATGGTTGGGTTTTGGGCTACAAAGCCAACCTGTTCATTTTTAGAGTTATGCTTTAGGTTCATTATCTATTCGGTCCAACTCTACCCACATATAGTCTTAATTCTACTCATTTCATGATAGTCTCCTTCGATCAAGTGAAAAAAAAAAATTGTCATACAACTATAAAATTGGATTGAGAAATGTTAAAATTCTAAATTAGATTTTCGAATTTGGAACCCCAAAAAAGAGGAAAAGGAAGAGTAAAGAGATTTAGGGGACCAGTAGAAGGAGGACAGGCACAGAAGTAGCAGAACATGGAAATATTAAGAAAGCGGCACTGGCAAAAAGAGTGATATGACTGAGCCATATGGTTGAGTGAACGAGGAGGAAAAATGAAAACATCGCAGAAAAACGAAGAAAAGATTAAACACAGAGAAAAATCGGAAAAGAAAATGGTAAAAGAAAAGGTGGAGGAGAAAATGATGAAAGGAGACGAGATAAAGAGAGAGAAACTCTCCGGTAAAACAAACAACAACACGGAAGACAATGTGACAAGAAGAAAAAAGGAAAACACAAAAGACAAACACGTAAAGGCTAAAGCAATGTTTGTCCAAAAAGGAAACCAAAAAATAAAAGGCTAAAGCAATGAGCAAAGCAAATTGCACGAGGCCAAAATTGAGCCAGTATGTATTTCGGGTCAGCCCAAAAGATTTTAAGATTTTGTTTGAGAATTTAGAATTTTTTTTATTGCAAAGTTATTAGAGTTGCCCAATAAGGTCTAAGAAATTCATAGTAAGATTGAACTCAAATAGACTTGATTTTACTATTCAAATTCTTTTTTATTATTAATGAAATAAAATTTATATTTATTATAATTTTTACTTAGTGTCCACACTCTTTCTTTCAAACTTTTAGTTCACAGAACTTTTAAATGAAGTTTTAATATTGTAATAATTGTTTGTTTTGAATAGTTTTAAAATTATAAAGGAAAAATAAACACAAGAGATTATTTTATATGCTCTCATTTGTATTCTTCTAATGTTTGGTCTCACTTTAATAAGAATATAAAAAGAGGTGCATTATAATATTATGATATTTAAAAAATCTTAATTTTTTAATATAAAAATTAAAATTGGCTAAAAAAAATAATATTTAACTTAGGTATTCGGGCCAAACTGAAAAAACTTAAAATGCTAAAATCATGCTTGATTATATAAGCTTTTCATATGTCTTAAATATTTTAAATTCAATTTGAATAAATCTAGTTTAAATTGTACCCTGATCATATGAATTACCAAGCTGTAGGTAAAAGCTAACTAAAAAAGCAAACCACTAGAACGAGTGAGGTGAAGTGGTTAGTGTTTCACGACTATAATAAGAGATAGAAACACAAAAATATCTCATGTATACCAATACATAACTTAATTGGTAAAGAATTTAATCAGTTATTTTGAGTTCACATTTTAGATATATAATTATGTTAAATACTTGTTGAGAAAGCCTTTCCCACTAATATAATTTTACCCGACTTGGTTCATAAATAATGAATAATTATATAAAAAAGAAAAAAAGAACATCACATGTATATTGTTTTTTCGCACCTTGCGAGTTGTGGCTAACGTTTCGTTCCCATCTTAATAAAAAAAAAAATTATCTGTGTGTAGCATGGAACATTGAACATATACATATCGGTATTATATACATAAATGTAAATAGTTCTTTTATATATACGAATCTATAATTCTTGAGCGTGCATGTATGGAATTGACATTTTTGTTGGGGTGCAGGATAAGAATTTTTGGTTGGGCCTGGGGGCAAAACAGCATGAGCACGCTTTAAAAGAGACGGATGTGTCGTGACATGTGCGTAACTTTGTCGTTATTTCCATTTTTTAATACTCCATCCATTTTTATTTATAAAAAATTATTATTTTTAATTTATTTTTTATATAAATAAAACTATATTTTGTAATAAAAATTATTACAAACTTCTTAAATTATCCCTCACAATTTTATCATTCATATATAGTCATAAAAAATAATTAATAAATGCTTGATTAATAAAGAATATTGTAGTCTAATTCTTTTATTTTTAGTACAATTAATATAATTAATTAATTTTCTTAAACTATGTAATACTCCTTCCGTTAAAAAATATAAAACATTTTTAATCGAATCTCACCCTCAATAAAATAATTACATACTTTTAAACTAATCGTATCTTTTTATATTTATTTCTATTAAATATTCTATAATAAATATAACGTTACTATCAATAGGGGCACTTTTAAAAAAAAACAATAATTACACCTCAAAAGACAAAAAATGTCTCATATTTTTAAATGGAGGGAGTATATTTTTTTCTCTTACAAATAAAAATAGAGGGTGTATTTATTATTTTTGTCATATGTATTATATTTTTTAATTTTTAATTTAATATTTAACACTTTTATTTATTTGCTAGGAAGCCTCCATATATTTATTTTTCCAAACTCATCATGGAACCTCCATATAATACTTCTTCTATTTCAAATTATAAAAAATTTTTAGATAAAATTTTACATATCAATAAATCTCATTAAATATACTTAGCAATCTTATCTTTCTAAAATAAAAATATAAACTTTTAAAAATATCCATAATTTAATATATTGAAAAGAAAATGGACGAAAATGAATTATAAAGAGAAAGCGCAATATTAAAATTGATATATTTAATAAAATTTTAACCTACTCAAAATGTTTTATTTTTAAATTTTTTTAAAGCACTTTATAATTTAAAATGAAAAGAATAATATATTTTATTAATTTTGAGGTTGCTTTTGAAAAATCTGTTTATATTTTAGTAAAAATTTAGTAGCTATAGGTTACTTCTCCAATGTAATTTAACACTTTTATATGACATATATATTATTTTTAAAAATTAAAAAAATAATTTATATAATTTCATGCGTGTTTTGGAAGCTTTTTAAGCAAAAATGACATATATATCACGTGACTTTTGGAGTGCCTCAAGCATGATTTGGCTTATAGAACTTATTCAGTGAAAATGAGGCTTTTGAAGGTCATTTCTCTCGTATGTATATGTTGTTTCACGTATGATTAAGCATTCAAAGAAGTTATTCAGTGTGAAAATAAGCTTCTGGGTACATTTTCACGCATGATCGAGAAGTGTTCACACTAGTTTTTGCACTGGTGCTAAATCATGTGTGGTTGATTGCTGCTCTCACACGTGATTTTGCAGTTTCACTGTGCAAAACTTCATAAAGTCCTAACTCACTCAATACAACTCCAAATTTGACAAATTATATATAATTGGAAAGCTCCTGAAGTCTAGTTCTCAATGAAATAATTTTACACTCAAATTCAACGTATATTTTGAGATATGATCAAAAGAGTTCAAGACTGAAAGTTGTGCAAAATTAATATCTCAACACTCAACTTCTAAAATTCATATCCTTCTCGGTAGAACTTTATTTTGAATAAATAAACTATCATTGAAAATTTATTGGAGTCTATTTTCAAATGAGATATATGTTTCACATTAAAATTATCTTTGTAGTTAGAGATATGAGACAAAATATGACCAAAGGTCAAAACTAATTTTTTGCACAATTCACATTTCAAAGCTTCAAGTATTCATAAATTTTTCAACTTAACTTCATTTTGAGTAAATAGAATAACTTTGAAAACTTTATGAAGTTAGTAAATAAAATATGTCAAACTTTGTGAGACGTATGTGATGAAAGATGAAAACTATAATTATAGAAAAATATTTAAAATTTTTGATGATATTAGATTTAAAGTTTAGAGTAAATTTATTTATTTACCGTTAATTTTAAAATATTTCATGTACAAGGAGAAAAGAAACATAAACGACGTCGTCAAACATCGCCATCATACTTTCGGTTTCAGGCTTCGGGCATCAGTCACGGACCAGGGTTTAGTGGTTGCGCACCCTATGTGGGCGGTTCAACGAGCTCGAGCATTCCTCTCCTCTTCCACGACTCCGTTGTGTTCTTCATCATTTTCGCAGGCTCCGCTACCATGGAAGCTAGGGTTTTCATTTTCAGGCTTCAAACATGCTTCCTCTTCATCCGTCAATTATGGTCCCAATAAAGGCCTTTTGGATCTGCAGGAGATCGAGAAGGTTCTGAGCGATGTTAGAGCCGACGACGTCAAGGTCATGCCGGTTCCCAAGCACTGTGATTGGGCCGATCATATGGTGATTGCCACTGGTAGGTCTACCTGGCATGTCAAGAACATCGCTCAAGCTCTAATTTACAAGGTAGGTCCCTGGGTTCTATCTTTTGCTATACTTTTCGCTTGTGTATTAAATTTATCGGAAATGGAGAGAGGGATTGCTAATTTAGTTGAAAGCACTCTTGTTGCAAAAGATAGAAGGAATCGGGTCCAATTTCAAAACTCTGTTGCAGAGCATTTAGGCTTCTTAAATAATAGAGCTAACGAATTTCTTTGGTTGGATTAAGTTTTACTGATTTATATGTCTCCTGAGGTGTACTCTTTCATTATCGTTATCCTTGGCATAGCCAAAAACTACCTTGTGAGAATTTGAGTGAACTAGGCGAAGGACAACATTTAACTCAGAAGAAAAATTATACTTGGTGGAGTTGAGTTATTGGTGATTAAATATGGTTATTTTCTGTGTTATGTGCTTATTCCGTTCAGAGAACAACGGTGACCATTCCTTTCATGTTCTGTACCAGGCTAAGCAGAAACAGAGAGGAGCGGAACGAATGGTGCTACCAAGTGTGGAAGGGCAAAAGGGAGGAAAGTGGATCGTCATTGACTCTGGTATCTGATGATGCTTTGTCTCATATTTGTCACTTCTGTAATGGGTTAGCTGATTAATTTGAAACAATCACGAAGTTAAAAACTAAGGCAGCAAAATGTTAGGGATGATAACCTGTTATAGGCACAGTATCATTTATTAACATTGTGTAACTGAACCTGAGGACCATTTTACCCTGTTCTGTCAGTGACAAGAAACCTTTTTAATTTTTTTTTTTTTAATTTGGGCTACGGATTCCCTCCACTACAAAGAAAACGTCACATCGTAGCTAAGTTGATATTTCTTCCCCCAAACACTATTATTTCCTTCCCCTGAGTTCGTAAGTATTCATTTTCCATGATATGTGGTATTCGGGGGATCCTCTGTTGTTACATTGGTACTAAAATTCTGTTACAGAAACAATTGAAATAAGTTGGTTGATCTTGTATAATTTGCTGGATCTGAACATGCCTTGATTTTTCTCTTATTGATTCAGGTAGAGTTATAGTTCATGCTCTTGATGAAAAGGCCAGAGCTTATTACAATTTGGAGTCTCTTTGGAACTCACAGACATTGGAAAAAGAACCTGTACGTGTTTCTTGGTTTTGTGCTCCCCCCCCCCCAAATTGAAGCTTTACTAATTTATTTCCAGTAGCTTCTAATTTTGATTTGAATAACAGCATGATTACTTCAAAAGCCAAGTAACTAACATAATTATAATGCTTCTGGCAAAAAATGTTCAATTCATGCTCAGTAACAAATGTTCAAAGCTGCATATTCGTCTGGATTGTCATGTGATATTGAAGTGTATTCCATTCCAGTGTCTGAAGTTGAATTATCTCATCATTTCTATGTTTTCAGGATTTGGGAAAAGCTTTGGTTAAGATCCGCCGGAAAAACAATTCTAAGAAACCAGCACAAAGGAGTGCTTAATTAGTGATTCTCTGCAGGAGTCGTGAAGAAGCTTGTAATTGTTGTTTGTGAGCCATAAGAGTGCAGGTACATCAATCGTAAACTGTTGGAAGAGATTAGGTTTTGATACATGGTCTCTTTCCTATCCGTTTTTGCCCTTGTACTGAATACTAACTTTGTCGGTTTACAATCCCAGACAGCTTGTATTGGAATACTAGTCAGTTTTACTGTTATAAGATCCACAAATCTAACAAAGACAAAAAGTGAGGGCAATAAGCTCTTTGACATGCGTTTTTGTTCTCATGTTTCTCGTTTTTTTTTAAGGTAAATTATGTTTCTCGTTTTTATTTGAGATATTTAATCTCAATCGAGGTTATACAGAATGCGCTTGAGTATTTAGAACTGAGTTAAGCAATCTGCTTTGACCCAACAGATCCTCGAAATCAATATATACTGTTTTTATAATGAAACGGAATTTGGTATTATTGGAATATTAGTATTTCTGTAGTTTTGTTGACATATGGGTTTCATGGCCTCTTTATCCCCCGGGGGGGGGGGGGGCGCCAAGTGACCAAATATCATGCTCTCAAATTCAAACTATGTCTATTGGAGGAATTGATTCCGCGGTGCAATGTTTTTTTTTGGAGGGGGAAGGGGGGGTGGTGGGGTGCAAGTTAGCTTTAATTGAAATGAGAAATTGAATTAATTTGATAGAGATGATTCCAAGTTTCCACCACAGAATATTACACTGTTTAGGAAGGCATGAGGTTTCCCCCCCCCCCCAAACCTATTGAATACATTTTATTGTACTCTGGAACCAACGTTCCAATGTTGCAATCATCAATATCAGAATTTTTTTTTTCTGAGAAAAAAATTACATAAAGCTTGCAAATAATTAACGTTATGATGTATTTCTTAAATTTTGTGCATTGTATGATAAAACATGTCTGGTTACTAGTTAGTAGTGCTTCTTCTTCTTCTTCGCCGACGTCTAGTTAATAGTACTTTAACATCGGTAAACTGCCCTCTTCATTTGGCTTTCGAAAAGTAAGGGTCCTAAAGTGTTATTATTAAGGGAAAATGACATTCAAAAGCCCTATACTAATGGAAAGTACATTAAATGCCCAAAATTTTTGAAAATATAATGAAGAGCCTAAGTTCATATTTGAATAAAAGGAAGTGTGAAATGTATATAAAAAAAATAATGATAGAGTCCTACATGCACGTACCAAGTATATACCATGAGATCGTTTCAATTTACAAGCCTTATTAAAAATTTCCATATCCTCCCAAATCATTAACAAGTGATTCTCATAAATTTACAAACACAATAGGTGGGGCTACGAATTTACTATCTCATTGTGCCGAAATCATTGATGCACTGTAGTTGATTTTTTAAAAAATTATAACATATTTTATTTATTAATAACTTAACAAAGAAAATGATAACTATTTTAATTGTTATTTTTTTTCGAGTTGTCAATTGACTTTATCATTTTTTTATTAAATTGTTAAAAAACCTTATACTATTTAAATATATTAGGTGCGATGGGAAAGTAGTTAGTTGGAGTTAGGAATGAAAAATAACACTATTTGCCTAGTGCGGTGATTCGGACTGCTGTCTTATTATTGTCTGCATCGCCCACTGTCCTTCGTTACTATCAAAGCTCCTCGTCGTAACAAAAGGATCAATCAGTTTCTCCGATTCATTTGCATTTCGCAACTTCTCATTCTTTTTCCATTTTCACAGTTTTGAGCTTTTCGGTGTTATCATGGCTTCTTTTACCGCTTCCAATACTGTGGCTTTCAAAGCCGCCGGTTTCTCAGGGAAGTTTGGTGGCATCGTTAACACCAAAGCCTGTCAGCTGCACCAATGCTCTCCAATCCATGGAGCCAAAGTGGGTCAGCTTCGTCCCTTTTGGGTCTTCACTGCAGATCGAACGCTTCATCAAGCTTGTCTGGTAAGGATCTCCCACTTTTCTCATTTCTGCCTTCCGTTTTAGTCTTTGAATTGGTCTCTTCTCGCTTAAGGTGAAGCAAAGCATGTCCACATTAGTGTCCAAACATCGGAAATTTATGTGGGAATGGGATTGTTTGTCTTTGCTTGACGTTTCGTTTGAGTTTTTCGTTTTTAATTGGTAAGCTCAGGTATAAGAGCCCATGCTGCTACTCTCGAGGAAGCAGGAACTCGTAGGGCCCAGAATGTGGTGGCTCCTGTTGTTATTGTGACAGGAGCATCCAGAGGTATTGGCCGAGCAATTGCATTGACTTTGGGTAAAGCAGGTTGCAAGGTTAGTGCCTTAGTGGTAGGAAAAAAAAAAAGCATTTGCCTCATTATTTTTTAGCTGTAACTGCTACAGATTTGGTATATTCAAGAAAAACAGTTCTTCAGTTTGGAAACAAAAAATTGTTTTTTTTTCATGCGCTGTAAAGTGGCATGGTAAATCTGGAATGGTATTTTTTTGCTGTCAAATTAACTTTGGTAAGTCAAGTTGATCTTGATCATTTTTTGGCAATTAAATTCAGAGGCTTAGGGAGGAAGAAGGAGCTTAAACTTTGTTGGTAGTGTGCTAATTTTGCTGGCTTGTCGTGTTTTTAGCTAGCTGGAGAAAAATGAGAGACTTTATTACCAAGTCTGTTCATGTTATCATATGAGCTTTAAGTCTGCCCATAAAGTTTTTGGCCTTTCTATTGTAGGTTCTGGTTAATTATGCAAGGTCATCCAAGGAAGCAGAGGAGGTTTCCGAGGAGGTAGAGAACTGCCTTTATAAATACCTATATTGGGACCTTGCTGCACCATACTCATACTAGATTTTGTCAAGTATTGTTGGTCAGCAAATTATTGCCACTTGTTAGATTTTTGTGCCAATCTGGTACTGGAGTGATCTGTATGTACTTTTTACAAAACACAAGTCTGAAGATCTCATGCAATTTACGTCCATACATTTTCTTTCATGCAATATTACTTAGGAACTCAGATAGCCTACAAACAATGCCGTTCAACTCTTAATTTTGTTTATGAAGATCAGCATAATCCTTAAGTGTCAAATGTTTATCATGGATATAAGTTAAAGCTAGATGTTGGTATTATTTATAAATCCACAGCTGTTTGATGTTCTTCTTTTGCTCTTCCCCAGAAGAAAGGGATGCACTTTTAGTGCTAAGGAGGCGAGTGCATGATTTGTTCAATTTAATGTCTATATATGATATTGAGCAATACTTTTTTCTGCTTCCATTCCCCAAAAGGTTATTTATTGTTAAGTGAATCTTTGTTTTCAGTTTCAGTTTCAGTTTCAGGATCTTTTACTGTTAACATATGTAATTTGTGCTTTAGAAAGTTTATGCAGGCTGATTTGATGAGGAAAAAAATTCCATTTCCGAAAGGAAAATTCTGTGCACTATTTTCCATGTATAATTTTGACGTTTAATGTCATTTTCATTCTTGTTCTTTCAATCCTACAAACTCATACAAACTCATGCTTGATATCATGGTTGACATATTGTAATCATGAATCAGCTCTTATCATCTGTGTTATTTGACCCAGTGCTTCAGACATTACTGATTGACTGTATTTTGTAAGTACATTTGATTATTTTTTGCAGATTGAGGCACTTGGCGGACAGGCTCTTACATTTGGTGGAGATGTTTCTAAGGAAGCTGACGCGGAGTCTATGATCAAAACTGTGAGAAAATATTCATGATCAGCTTATATTTTCCTACCGAGGCAGCTTTATGACTTTCAAATTTGCAGGCAGTAGACGCTTGGGGAACTGTTGATGTGTTAGTCAATAATGCTGGTAACTTGGATTAGAGATCTGGTGCTAGTACCTTCCAGTTGTGAACGTTATACTGAAATAAGGAATCCCAATTTCAGGAATCACTAGAGATGGTTTGCTAATGAGAATGAAGACATCTCAATGGCAGGAAGTCATTGATCTGAATCTCACTGGTGTTTTTCTCTGCACACAAGTAAGTATCTTAACAGTTTGATTTCATGTTAATTAACTTGATCTTCTGTTTTTCAGCTAGACTGGTTTTTCTTTTGCAGGCAGCGGCCAAAATTATGATGAAGAAGAAAAAGGTGACATCTCACCTCATCATCATCATTATTATTTTCACTTTTTTGTGAGGATGTGGATGTTGTTGACGGAACCTTTTGGCCTTCATTCTGTTTGCCCTCTCTGTCAATTCATCAGTTTCTTACTTCTTGTCTTCAGTCTCTTTTCTGACACTTCCCTTTACTGTGAACAACATATGTTAATCATGATGTTTGTGTAAGTTACCGTAGTTATATATAATATATATATATATATTTCTTTTTTTTTTGAATATTGGGGGACATTATATTTATACTTGATAATATGTCTGAAAGTTAAATCCTTGATCTTGTAATAGTCAGTCCGTTGCTTTCCTACTCCATGATTTGCAAGATACCAGCAAGTGGTTTCTAAAGCTTTCAACCTGCGTATCTAAGTCTTCTACTATTATTTCAGGGAAGGATAATTAATATTGCATCAGTTGTTGGTCTCATTGGAAATGTGGTCAAGCTAATTATAGTGCTGCAAAAGCAGGAGTTATTGGCCTGACAAAAACTGTTGCAAGGGAATATGCTGGAAGAAACATCAACGTAATTCTCTAAAATCTTCAAGTATTTCTGCCTTAGTATCAAAGATTCAAGTTTCCAGTTGATGATTTATAACCCAGCATTTCCTTCCAGGTTAATGCGGTTGCCCCTGGGTTTATTGCATCTGACATGACTGCCAAACTAGGACCTGACATTGAGAAAAAATTTTTGGAGGCAATTCCTTTGGGTGAGTCATCAGTGATCCAAATATATATATATATATATTTCAGGCTCTGGAGAAAGAAAATATCTAAATGTAATTTTTACTTGATAAGTAATTTAAGACAATCTTGATAAATTAACTCATTCCACTTGGATTCAGGAAGATATGGCCAACCTGAAGAAGTCGCTGGCCTGGTGGAATTCTTGGCTCTTGATCCTGCTGCCAGTTACATCACTGGACAGGTGAGCTTATATACTGCCTTTATTGTTCTAAAAACTAATTTTTCTCGCTTAAACTAAACCAATTTATGGCATGCTAGGATACCAGATGAGCTAAGTCTTATAATTGCTTGTCAATATGTATTTTTAAAGCTATTTGACTGGATCAAATTGAGCATTGTTGTATCCAATTTAAGAGCAGCTCTCTCGATTGGGGCCTAATTTAGATTTCTATGGTTGCCTGTATTCCTCTTTTATTCATCATTTGAGTATGTAGTTAGATCAAAGTTGCTGTGTTCCAGGTATTGACCATAGATGGAGGGATGGTGATGGAGCAAATCTGGTTCACTAATATCTACACTACGTCCTAATTCGTCCTACTGGCCACAGAATCTAGAATTCCGCTTTGTGGCATTTGTGTGGTATTTCATTTTATGATAGTTTTTCCCTTAGATTGTATTGGAGCTGTTGTTGAGCTTAGCATATTTTTAATCTCAACTTAATTACTTAAAGAATTAGCAATATGTTGTTAGAGCTCAGCTGTGCAGTTAACTTTGAATAATATTTTTATTTAAGATATATCATACATGATGTAAGAGGAGATTCCGAATATAACATTCAATTTGTGATATATGTGATGCTTGGTAGGGTATAAGATAGAAATAGAAGTCTCAATTGAAGTTGAAACACTTTTATTAGGGTGTGCAAAGAACTGTATCTTTCAAGAATTTTATTGGTTTCCTGTTAGAAAAATCGGTGGAATTCTTTTCTAATGTTGATGTGGCCATGTCCATATCTAATGTTACACTAAAGAAACAAAAAATCCTTAGATTTATATTCCTCACAACAACCGAAAAAAAAAAATCACTGGGACACTTACTTTGATCAAAGCAACTAATTTGTTTAATAATATAATCGCAATTAAATAAGTACTTGCCTGATATAAAATAGTTAACTATGCAAATTTAATAAATTGTAAAAAAAACAAAACAACTTAATAAGAAATAAATTATTAAAAATAGAATATATTCACACAATAACTTTCTAAGCTCAACTAATTTATAGACGACAATTCAATTTCAAATAAAATAAAGTTCCACTAAACTAAGGATTTACTAAGTCACAGTAATAAAAATCCCACTGAACTAAATCATTCTCTTTGAATATTCATAAGAAGACCTAATCCTACTCTTCATTCTACCTTCCTAACACCACAATATAATATCTTGTTCTTTATAGGGGCGTCATCACAGAGAATACACATATTTTTCTCAATAGCTCATCATATCAACATGGCTCAGGCAATCTCCAAGTAAAAATGTGAGATCCCAGTACCCTGTTTCTGTGCAGTTCATGAGAAGAACGTGTAGTCCTTTGCTGAAGGATGATATTCCTCAAAGCACCAATTGGGGATAGCGTCATCAGCAGAAGACCAAGCACGATGCAGGTCTGTTTAAAACGTTACATGAGCAGAACAGCATAAGTATATTGAATCAGAAAAATGATCACTTGAACAAGATTGGATTTTCACAGTAATATCAATTTAAAACTTACCCAATTCACTGTCCATGATAAGGAAAGGCTTAGGTTTGTAGAGCTTAAGCCACATGATACAGGGAAGCTGCAAAAAACAGAACTAGACTTAGCAGATGGCTTAATCCATTGCTTCTAGCATACTTGAAAGATGTATTAAGTTAATCTCATGATGAGATCCTATGTGACGTCCTAAGGGGCATGTAGCCCAATTTGCCTCCTCACCTCCTCCAAGTGAAAAAGTGTATTGGACCTCCAATGGCATGTAATTGGGCTCCAAATACACATATAATTCTTGGATATGGATTTCTTTTTTGAACTTCCCTCTACATAAATGACTTGGCATTGAATGTCTTGATGACATGGCATGCCGCGTAGGATCTCATCATCTCATATTTGTAATTAATTCTTTATTATCTTTTTCACCGTAATATACAAGGTAATGGGTGGATAATAATTTGTGAAAAGATAAATTAGGGTGTACTTACAAGTATGATGTTGGAGCAAAGGCAAAACCTCCTAGGAATCCAAGAAGTGAACCAAAGAAGGGGACAGCTATGGCAACGACGAGCATTGTTATCGCTGCAAAAATAATGATAATAATAAATGTAAGTATAATTAACAGTTTTGATTAGATAGCATTATGTTCCATAAAATGAATGCATATTAAAGCTGTTTCAGAACTCTTTTAGAATTTGTGAAATTGGTGAAGTTGAACATAAGCTAATACCCCCTCCAGATCTTTTCACTTGAGATTTAAAGAACTGTTGTGAAGGAATGCACATACAAGTGATTTGCATACCGACATATACAGTGCGAGAAACGAAGCGGAGGATGGAGGAAGGGGGAAGCTTCAATTTGACCACCATGAAGGTTTCCATCATATCAAACACCGGCATTGCAAACACCTGTTTGTTGTCATTGCATTTAACAGCATAAGACAATTTTAACCTTAAAAAAATACTACGATTCTAGATAGATAAGTTAATCACAATAATATATAATAAAATTCATCTGTTATTCACCGCAAAGTCAAATCACTTGAATAAAGTACTATTGGTCTCAATCAACTTCGATTCTGAATGCTTGTATTGGAGAGAGAGAGAGGAGAGAGAGAGAGAGAGAGAGAGAGAGAGAG